>NC_092045.1:61486029-61831335 GCF_003086295.3 Arachis hypogaea
AATGATAACTTCTCTAAATCAAGCAACCACATGAAATTAATGTTATCATGAGTTTAAGCTCATTTTAATTGAATTTTAATTGATTTATAAGCCTCTTGAATTTAGTGATACTTTGAGTGGTTGTTTGGTTTATTGTAGGTGAAGAAAAGAAAAGAAAATGAAAAGCGTGGCCTAAGAAGCGTAACACAAGAAAAGGAAAGCGTGGCCAAAGAGGAGAGAAGCGTGCCGCAACTAATGGGGGAAGCAACATTGCCCTCCACAAGGGCAGAATGCCCTCTAGGAGAGCAACATAGGTGACCAAGCAAGAATAGGCAACTCTGCCCTGCCCACTACAAGGGCAGAGCACAAAATGGTGCCTTGGGACCAAGAGAAAGCAAACTCTGCCCTGCCCTTGTGGAGGGCAGAATCGGGCACTTCAAGGAAAGAAATCAAGAAAAAAAGGTCACCCATGCATGCCACAAGGTTCGAACAAAGAACATGAGGAAGCCAAGCTCTAAGACCAACTACCGTGCCAAGAAGCCAAGAAAAATGTAGCGTGTTTGCCTCTTCCCAGTTTCGAACACGGGCCATGAAGGAAAGGACCCTGCCCTGCCCTTGGCGCGGGCAGGGCAGCAATTGGACTGGCGCACCACACACAAAATTCTGGCGCACCAACCGTGCGCACCAACGTCCCTGGCAGCACCAATCGTGCGCACCAACATTCCCTGGCGCACCAAACCGTTCCTGCCCTGCCCTTGGCGCGGGCAGGGCAACGTTTTCCTTCCCTGGCGCACCAATTTTCCTCCTGGCGCACCAATTTCCTCCTCTGGCAGCACCAACGCACGCACGCCTCGTCCCTGGCGCACCAAACCGTTCCTGCCCTGCCCTTGGCGCGGGCAGGGCAGCCTCTGGCGCACCAAACTCGTGCCAGACTCGCACCAGACTCGCACCACACGCACCATGGCTGCACCAATTGCTAGCACCAAGCATCAATTTTCTGCCCTGCCCTCCACAAGGGTAGGGCAGCCTCCTGGGAGTGACTTTTTGGGCCAAAATTCAAATTAAAATTTATTTGAATTCATTTCTTCTCCAATTCAAAAGCCCATCCAAATCCCATTATCCAAGAATAGAAAGTGTATAAATAGGAGTTAGTTTGATGTAATTAGGACCTTTACTTTGAGCTTTGAATTCTTACTTTTATTTTGGAGCTTTTGAATTTCATTTTCTTGGAGCTTTCTTGAGAGACCTGTCCGAGCACTAAGAGGATCAAGGGAGAATTGATTGATCTCCTTCCTCATTTCCTTTGGGCAATTCTACTCCTCTTTTTCTGAGTTTTGGGTGTGTGAAATTGGGGAAATTCTGTCCCAATTCCCATTCAAGCTCTTTGCACTTTGTTTTCTGTATAATTCAATTCCAATTCTGCTCTTCTATTACATCTTCTTTATTTTCTGTCAATTGCTTAGTTAATTCAGATCTGGGAAGGAAATTGGGTTTTAGGCTCTGTTACCTAAGCCCTTGGGATCCTGAGATCACAATTCACTTGGGTTCTTCTGTGAACCTCTGCTACATTTTATTTTCTTTCTGTTTGAATGTTATTTGCTTCTGATTTAAATTCTGCTCAATCAATTGCTGCAGTTTACTTCTTCTTTGTTTAGATCTTGCAATCCCATTCCTCAATTCCCTTTTATATTCAAGCCATTTATCTTTCTTGCCCTTTAAGTTACTGCAATTTAAGTTTCTTGCACTTTAAGTTTCAGTCATTTACTTTCTTGTTCTTTAAGTTTCTGCAATTTTACTTTTCTGTTCTTTATTTTACTGCATTTCTCCCTTCCCCCTTTACATTTACTGTCATTTACTTCTTGTTAAACACAAATCACTCAACCAAAACTTGATTTGCTTGACTAAATCACCCACTAAACTAAAATTGCTCAATCCTTCAATCCCTGTGGGATCGACCTCACTCATGTGAGTTATTATTACTTGATGCGACCCGGTACACTTGCCGGTGAGTTTTGTGTTGGATCGTTTTTCACACATCAAGTTTTTGGCGCCGTTGCCGGGGATTGAAATAGATTGACAATGATTAAGTGAAGTGGAGATCTAGATTAAGCATTTTTCTTTTCTGTTGTTCTAATTCCAACTAACACACTAACTGTTTGAATTTTTGCTTAAACTAACTAAACCTTCATTCTAGCTATAGATTGAAGCTTCATTGGCTTTCTGGGTTTGTGTGTTTATTGTGGTGTGTTTGTATGTCAGGTATAGGAAGATCTTCCCCTATTCACTCTGAAATAGATCAAAGAACTCTTCGGAGAATGAGAAGAGCCGAAAGAGGGAAGAACGTTGTTGGAGAAGAAGAATCTGAGGAGGAATTCCAAGAGATGGAAGGAGATACCAATCAACCAGGAGGAGGAGCCAACAATAATCAACAACAGAGAAGAGTCTTGGCTTCATACACATTTGCAAATGCTAAGCATTGTGGGAGTAGCATTCTACCTCCCAATGTCGATGCAAACAATTTTGAACTCAAGCCACAACTCATCACTCTGGTTCAAAACAATTGCTCTTTTGGAGGAGGGCCTTTGGAGGATCCAAATCAACATCTATACACCTTCTTGAGAATCTGTAACACAGTGAAAACAAATGGTGTGCCCCCTGATAGCTACAAGTTGCTGCTCTTCCCATTCTCTCTCAGAGATAAAGCAACTCAATGGTTAGAGACCTTTCCAAAAGAAAGCATCAACACTTGGGATGACTTGGTGAGCAAGTTCCTTGCCAAATTCTATCCACCTCAAAGGATCCTAAGGTTGAAGACTGAGGTTCAAACATTCACTCAATTGGAGGCCGAGAACTTATATGAAGCATGGGAAAGATATAAGGCTCTATTGAGGAAATGTCCATCATAGATGTTCACTGAGTGGGATAAGCTACAAAACTTCTATGAAGGCCTCACCCTTAAAGCTCAGGAAGCTCTTGATCACTCTGCCGGAGGCTCCCTACAACTCATGAAGACCACAGAGGAAGCTCAAAACCTCATTGATATGGTGGCCAACAACCAATATTTCTTTGCTCATCAAAGACAACGCCAACCATCACAGAGAAGAGGAGTCATGGAGTTGGAAGGAGTTGATTCAATCTTAGCTCAAAACAAGATGATGCAGCAGCAGATTCAACAATAATTTGAACAAATGGCTAAGAGAATAGATGGCTTGCAAGTGGCAGCAGTGAGCACCACAAGCCAACCTCCAACCACTTGGGTGCAAAATGAAGAAACTCAAGAGGAGCAACAACAAGAGCAAGTCCAATACATGCACAACCAAAATCTTGGAACAAATGAAGTCTATGGAGATACTTACAATCCATCTTGGAAGAACCATCCCAACCTCAGATGGGGAGATAACCATAATCAAAACCAACAACCATGGCAAAGAAACACAAGCCAAAACAATTGGAAAAGCACAAACCACAACCCCCAGCCAAACACTAACCAAAACTCATACAGAAAACCACAAAACAACTACCCAAATTCTAACCAATACCCACCCAATAACCACCCAACTAACCAAAACACTTATCTTCACCCATCAACACCCCAAAACCAACCCATCACACAAGACTCACAGAGAATCACCAATCTAGAGCTGCTCATGGAGAAACTAATGAAGAGCCAAGAATTGACAACCAAGAATCAAGAAGCCTCCATGAAGAACCTAGAGAGGCAGATTGGACAAATCTCCAAGAAGATCTCTGTTGAGAAGCCATCAAGCTCACTACCTAGTGACACCATTCCCAACCCAAAGGAAGAATGCAAGGTTGTGCAACTGAGAAGTGGAAGAGTGTTAACAGATGGTAGCCAAGGAGCAACAAAGAAGCTTATGGAGAATGACACTGAGCCAACAAAGAAGGATGAAACCATCAACAAGGACATAATAACTAAGAGTGCTTCAGAAAAGCTCACAGAGGAAGACAACAAGCCACAGGATTTGAAGAAAGGAAAGAAAATCATGGAAGAACCAATTCCAAAACAGCATCAAGTGGAGAAGAGCTCAACACCACCACTACCTTATCCACAAAGATTTCACAAGGAAACAAAGGACCAGCACTTCCACAAATTTCTTGAGACTTTCAAGAAGTTGGAAATCAACATACCTTTGGCAGAGGCTTTGGAGCAAATGCCCCTGTATGCCAAGTTCTTAAAGGAGCTCATCAACAAGAAAAGAGATTGGAATGAGAAAGAAACTGTGATGCTTAGTGAAGAATGCAGTGCCCTCATTAAAAAGGGACTCCCTCCCAAGCTTGAAGACCCTGGAGGTTTCTTCTTACCATGCACCATTGGAAACCTGTTCATTAACAAAGGGATGTGCGATCTAGGAGCAAGCATAAATCTAATCCCATATTCTTTAGTGAAGAAGCTTGGCATAGAGGAGGTGAAACCAACAGAGATGACTTTGGAATTGGTGGATCAATCAATAGTCTATCCTAAGGGGCTGATTGAGAACCTTTTAGTTAAGGTTGGCAAGTTCATCTATCCAGCAGATTTTGTGATCCTGGATTCTTCAGAACATGGAAATGACTCCATAATACTTGGTCGACCATTTTTGGCCACTGCTAGAGCCATTGTGGACATAGAGCAAGGAGAGTTAACCCTCAGGATGCATGAGGAGAGCATCATCCTGAAAGTCTTCCCAGAATTACAAATGGATGAAGAAACAAGCAGAATGAGTGATGATCTCCTTCCAAAGCAATCAACTGAAAAGGAAGTGAAACAGATAAACAAACAGATACAAGAAGAAAAGGGGATTCACAAGGAAGCAGGGGTGATTAGCAAGAAGGAAGGCATCACAACTCAAGTAACTGTCAAGAAAGGAAGACCAACAAGCAAGAAAAAGGTGAAGAGCAAGAAAAAGGCTCACAAAGGGTGGAAGAACAAGAAAATCCCAACTGAAGGATTCTCTAAGGGTGATAAGGTGCAATTAATATACCAACAGCAGGGAGCAGAAGATTATTACACTGTCAACCAAATTCTTTCTCTTGAGCATATGGAAATTGAACATCAAAGCACACAGAGAAAGCTGACAGTGAGAGGTGACAAATTGAGACATCACCAACATCAACCACCTTAAAGGGAGGTCAATGTCAAGCTAATGATAATAAAAGAGCGCTTCATGGGAGGCAACCCATGGTTTAAGATTTCTGTCTTCTCTTTTATTCAATAAGCTATGATTCTTCTAAATATGGTTTGAACTTTCATGCCTGGTAAATGCATATGTCATTTTGAAGCACATGGCAAACTTCTAAGTTTGGTGTACCTTAAGGTACACCCAAGTTCATTGTTCAAAGAAGAGGATTGTCTTTTAGAGCATATGCATAAGTCTTTTGATAAAGCATGTGACCAAACACTAAGTTTGGTGTCCGCATATGCAACAAGGTTCAGAGGATCATTTTCCAAGCATGGACTCAAAACCATACAGATAAGGGATCATACATCAATTTGTTTTAAAAATGCATCAATTGTGAGAACGGTTTGCATAGTTAAGCCATCCCCTTAATAAAAGATAAGTTTGGTGTTCACCAACTTTTAACATTTTATTTAGGGACACAATTGATCACAAAAAATTTTTATAACTATTAAACGAACCAAAACAATCTTTTTTTTATTATCATTGCAAATAAGTTGTCACGGTTATATTATACTCTAAGCTTGCTGTTTTGATTTATGCAGGAGAAAAAAAGTTAAGACAAACACAAAGGGGGGCCACGGCTAGGAGGAGCTATGTGAGGGAGGTCACATGTGCCTAGGAGAACGTGCTCATGGGGAACAAAATTTGCATGCATGCAACATTGGACACCGAAGTGCATGCAGCCAATGGGAGGAGAATCCTCGTCAAGCCTCAACCATGCATGCAAGCCGTCCATCTCATGCATTCTTTGAATGAGCAAACCAATCTCAGCCCTTCATGAACACAAACGGCTCCCTCTTCATTCATTCATTGTGGTTTTGTTGAAAAGCTTGGAAACATGGCCTATAAATAGCCGTTGCACCAACACGGCATACACTTTCTTTTATTCAAGCCACTTTCATATTAAAACCATATTCTCTTCCACTTCCAAAAACTAACATAATCCCCTCACTTCACACATCAAAACCGAACCAAAGTTCACCCCAAACACAACACATATTTCTTCTACTCTTACTTCCTCATTCTTTTCACTTTAATTTTCAATGGCCTCCTCAAGCTCAAAAAGAAGGCCGGGAAAAGAACCTATGGTGACCGAACCTCCACAATTTGATGCAAGCAAGTTTAGATCCCAATTCCATGAAGGGAGATATCATAGGTTCATGGTGGCAAAGAATGTTATCTATGAGAAAGGCCTTGATTTGAGGGAAGGAGAATACCCTATTATGAGGCAGATTACTAGAGAAAGAAGGTGGGAACTCTTGTGTGCTCCTCTGACTGACATCAGTGCTGTAATGATCAAGGAGTTCTATGCAAATGCTGCAAAAGAAAACAAAAATAGTGCTCCTTACACAAGCTATGTCAGAGGGGTTGAAGTGAGTTTTAGCCCTGCTGATATCACAAGAGCCCTCAAGTTGAGAACCATAACCTATCCAGAGCTTAGTTATGAGGATGGAATTCAACGGGAGAATAATCTTGATGAGATCCTGCAAGGGATATGCATGGAAAATACAGATTGGGAAAGAGATTCAAAGGGGGTTCCAAGTCACATAAGGAGGATAAATCTTACTCCTGTGGCTAAAGGATGGTTTGAAATAGTGAGGAGATCTATCCTTCCTACTGGAAATGCCTCTTGGGTCACAATCAAACGAGCACTATTGACACACTGCATCTTGCATGGAGGTGAGATCAATGTTGCACAACTCATAGCCGACAGCATTCAAGAAATGGCCGATAGCACAAGCAAGTCAAAAGGTCTTGGACATCCAAGCACCATCCTACGGCTATGTAACAGAGCTAATGTAATCTTTGAAGATGAGGACACAACAAAGGTGAAAGTAGGAAAAGGAATTACCAAGAAGAGCATGGAGGGAATTAATGAAGAAGAAGATCAAGAAGGGGTAGTGGCTCCTAGACAAAGGAGATCACAAAGAGAGGAAGGACGAAATCAAGCCTATGATGCCATAGATATGAGCCAATTGCAAAGATCAATTGAAGAATTATCTCAGCAACTTATGCAGGCTCAACAAGGTCAAAATCAACTTATGCAGGCCGAACAAGGCCAAAATCAAGAGGGCCGAGAGAAATATCTAGAGCCCTATCCTGAATTCATGGAGCAATTCTTGAAAGAAAAAGAAGAACGAGAAGCTTGGCAGCATCAAATGGAGGAGAAACAAGAGAGATGGCAACAACAAATGATGACTCAGCAGCAAGAATTTCAAGCACAGATCCTTGAAGGGCAAAAGAGCAATACAAAGAATTCAAGGAATCATATGATAAGCTGTATTTTAGTCAAGCTAAAGCAGAGGAGTATAGTCACAACCTGTATCAATGGAAGAATGTTCATCATACCTTGGGAGAAGTTAGACACGTACAAAGAATGGAGTATGATGAAAACATGCAAGCAAGGTTGGAGTACTTGACCCACAATTTGCCAACACTCAATCCTGAGATCAAGCCATTTGAGCAATGCCCTGAATTCCTAGCCAAGCAACAAGCAAAATCTCGTCAATACACTGAGTCAACCTTTAACACATTGGAAACTTTTGGGCTCAAAGGACTCATAGATTCTGTTTGGGCTAGAAGATGTCCTAGTGAAGAGATCCGAGACTACTCCAAGACAGGGAAGAGAAAGAAGAAGAAGGGAGAATCAAGCAGCAGCCATGACCATTAGAAGGTGGCAAAGTTCTTTCATACTTCCTCTTTCATGTCTCTAATAAGGAGATGCATGTCTGAAATATGATATGCCTCCATCATTTGTTTCTTTTACTTTATGCATTTTCTGTTCTTTGCTTTTCATTTTAGTTAGTTAATAATTAGCTAGAAAAATGATAAGTCTGCATAATGCTTGTATCCATCACTTAGCTTGAAAATTGCTTTGTTTCCCATATGCTTAAATAAAAGAGTTTGGTTTGAATTGAAAAGTAAAATATCCAATGTTGCATAAGTATGAATGGAAGTTGGTGGTGGCATATGTGTTTGATTAAATGCATAACTCATGAAATAAGTGTTGCATAATATCATTCTCATCCAATTGTGAGTTAGCTTGCTGTTATAAAAACTCCTATCAATAATGAAACACCCTTGGTAACAAAAACAGAAAGAAAAGGAAGAAAGAAAAAGCCAAAATGGCAAGAAAAACAAAGAATAAAGGTTGGACACCAATGGTTTGAACCTTAGGACAAATGCCTGTGGTGTTCTTGTACTGAGATCTGCTTGGATGAGTAAATTCTAAGGGGTATTTTGAAACCCGGTCACTTAGATCAACTGATTTGGGATGGCCAATTGAAAATCCACAATAAAGAGCAACTTAGATACAAAGCACTTAGTGATCCAAAGAGATGCTGGGCATCAATGATCCTAGGAAGAATTAGTGAGCTATGTGTCTGTGGTGGAAAGATGTTCAGCAAAAGAAAAGAAAATAAAGCCAAAGGCTATGCTGCAGCATTTGACACCCAACCTCTAAAAGAATAATAAGCTTGTTAAAGCATTATAAGCCAAGAAGAGTTAGCAAGGGAGTAATCAAAAGGTGAGTCTTATAACAGCAAGTTTAGCATACCTTTGATGCAAAATGTGTATTATGCAGCAGCAACAATAAATGAGTTATCATTGTCTGCATAAATGCCCCATAGATCAAGTTCTGCTATCTGCATAATAAGGATATATACTCTTTTCTTATTCATTCCATTTTCTCTTAGTTTTGATGCTTGCTTGGGGACAAGCAAGGTTTAAGTTTGGTGTTGTGATGACAAGTCATCATATACCCATTTTTCAAGCTAATTTCACTTGTTTTGTTAGCATTTATGCACTTTCTTGCATCCTAAGAAAGTGATTTGGAGTGAAAATGCATAACTTCTCTAAATCAAGCAACCACCATGAAATTAATGTTAATCCATGAGGTTTAAGCTCATTTTAATTGAATTTTAATTGATTTATAAGCCTCTTGAATTTAGTGATACTTTGAGTGGTTGTTTGGTTTATTGTAGGTAAAGAAAAGAAAAGAAAATGAAAAGCGTGGCCTAAGAAGCGTAACACAAGAAAAGGAAAGCGTGGCCAAAGAGGAGAGAAGCGTGCCGCAACTAATGGGGGAAGCAACATTGCCCTCCACAAGGGCAGAATGCCCTCTAGGAGAGCAACATAGGTGACCAAGCAAGAATAGGCAACTCTGCCCTGCCCACTACAAGGGCAGAGCACAAAATGGTGCCTTGGGACCAAGAGAAAGCAAACTCTGCCCTGCCCTTGTGGAGGGCAGAATCGGGCACTTCAAGGAAAGAAATCAAGAAAAAAAGGTCACCCATGCATGCCACAAGGTTCGAACAAAGAACCATGAGGAAGCCAAGCTCTAAGACCAACTACCGTGCCAAGAAGCCAAGAAAAATGTAGCGTGTTTGCCTCTTCCCAGTTTCGAACACGGGCCATGAAGGAAAGGACCCTGCCCTGCCCTTGGCGCGGGCAGGGCAGCAATTGGACTGGCGCACCACACACAAAATTCTGGCGCACCAACCGTGTGCACCAACGTCCCCTGGCAGCACCAATCGTGCGCACCAACATTCCCTGGCGCACCAAACCGTTCCTGCTTTGCCCTTGGCGTTGGCAGGGCAACGTTTTCCTTCCCTGGCGCACCAATTTTCCTCCTGGCGCACCAATTTCCTCCTCTGGCAGCACCAACGCACGCACGCCTCGTCCCTGGCGCACCAAACCGTTCCTGCCCTGCCCTTGGCGCGGGCAGGGCAGCCTCTGGCGCACCAAACTCGTGCCAGACTCGCACCAGACTCGCACCACACGCACCATGGCCGCACCAATTGC
Organism: Arachis hypogaea; assembly: GCF_003086295.3. Taxonomy (NCBI): domain Eukaryota; kingdom Viridiplantae; phylum Streptophyta; class Magnoliopsida; order Fabales; family Fabaceae; genus Arachis; species Arachis hypogaea. The sequence goes on from NC_092045.1 coordinate 61,495,992, forward strand.
TAGCACCAAGCATCAATTTTCTGCCCTGCCCTCCACAAGGGCAGGGCAGCCTCCTGGGAGTGACTTTTTGGGCCAAAATTCAAATTAAAAATTTATTTGAATTCATTTCTTCACCAATTCAAAAGCCCATCCAAATCCCATTATCCAAGAATAGAAAGTGTATAAATAGGAGTTAGTTTGATGTAATTAGGACCTTTACTTTGAGCTTTGAATTCTTACTTTTATTTTGGAGCTTTTGAATTTCATTTTCTTGGAGCTTTCTTGAGAGACTTGTCCGAGCACTAAGAGGATCAAGGGAGAATTGATTGATCTCCTTCCTCATTTCCTTTGGGCAATTCTACTCCTCTTTTTCTGAGTTTTGGGTGTGTGAAATTGGGGAAATTCTGTCCCAATTCCTATTCAAGCTCTTTGCACTTTGTTTTCTGCATAATTCAATTCCAATTCTGCTCTTCTATTACATCTTCTTTAATTTTCTGTCAATTGCTTAGTTAATTCAGATCTGGGAAGGAAATTGGGTTTTAGGCTCTGTTACCTAAGCCCTTGGGATCCTGAGATCACAATTCACTTGGGTTCTTCTGTGAACCTCTGCTACATTTTATTTTCTTTCTGTTTGAATGTTATTTGCTTCTGATTTAAATTCTGCTCAATCAATTGCTGCAGTTTACTTCTTCTTTGTTTAGATCTTGCAATCCCATTCCTCAATTCCCTTTTATATTCAAGCCATTTATCTTTCTTGTCCTTTAAGTTACTGCAATTTAAGTTTCTTGCACTTTAAGTTTCAGTCATTTACTTTCTTGTTCTTTAAGTTTCTGCAATTTTACTTTTCTGTTCTTTATTTTACTGCATTTCTCCCTTCCCCCTTTACATTTACTGTCATTTACTTCTTGTTAAACACAAATCACTCAACCAAAACTTGATTCGCTTGACTAAATCACCCACTAAACTAAAATTGCTCAATCCTTCAATCCCTGTGGGATCGACCTCACTCATGTGAGTTATTATTACTTGATGCGACCCGGTACACTTGCCGGTGAGTTTTGTGTTGGATCGTTTTCCACACATCAGGGTCCTGTGGGGTCCACAGATCCTGTGGTGTCAAGGAAAAGTCATCCCTGCACCAAATGGCATCAAAATTCACGTTTTGAGCCAATTCTGGCGTTAAACACCGGGCTGGTGCCCATTCCTGGCGTTTAACGCCAGGTTCTTGCCCTTTCCTGGCGTTTAACGCCAGTCTGGTGCCCCTTTCTGGCGTTAAACGCCCAGAATGGTGCCAGACTGGGCGTTAAACGCCCAACTGCTAGGCTTACTGGCGTTTAAACGCCAGCAGCATCTTCCTCCAGGGTGTGCTGTTTTTCTTCCTGTTTTTCATTCTGTTTTTGCTTTTTTTCATTGTTTTTGTGACTTCTTATGATCATCAACCTACAAAAAAAATAAAATAACAAAGAAAATAGTTAACTATAAAACATTGGGTTGCCTCCCAACAAGCGCTTCTTTAATGTCAGTAGCTTGACATAGGACTCTCATGGAGCCTCAGAAATGCTCAGAACCGTGTTGGAACCTCCCAACACCAAACTTAGAGTTTGAATGTGGGGGTTCAACACCAAACTTAGAGTTTGGTTGTGGCCTCCCAACACCAAACTTAGAGTTTGACTGCGGGGGCTCTGTTTGGCTCTGTTTTGAGAGAAGCTCTTCATGCTTCCTCTCCATGATGACAGAGGGATATCCTTGGGCCTTAAACACCCAGGATTCTTCATTCACTTGAATGATCAACTCTCCTCTATCAACATCAATCACAGCCTTTGCTGTGGCTAGGAAGGGTCTGCCAAGGATGATGGATTCATCCATGCACTTCCCAGTCTCTAGGACTATGAAATCAGTAGGGATGTAATGGTCTTCAACTTTGACCAGAACATCCTCTACAAGTCCATAGGCTTGTTTTCTTGAGTTGTCTGCCATCTCTAGTGAGATTTTTGCAGCTTGCACCTCAAAGATCCCTAATTTCTCCATTACAAAGAGGGGCATGAGGTTTACACTTGACCCTAAGTCACACAAGGCCTTCTTGAAGGTCATGGTGCCTATGGTACAAGGTATAGAAAACTTCCCAGGATCCTGCCTCTTTTGAGGCAGTTTCTGCCTAGACAAGTCATCCAGTTCTTTGGTGAGCAAAGGGGGTTCATCCTCCCAATTCTCATTTCCAAATAACTTGTCATTCAGCTTCATGATTGCTCCAAGGTATTTAGCAACTTGCTCCTCAGTGACATACTCATCCTCTTCAGAGGAAGAATACTCATCAGAGCTCATGAATGGCAGAAGTAAGTCCAATGGAATCTCTATGGTCTCATCTTGAGCCTCAGATTCCCATGGTTCCTCATTGGGGAACTCATTGGAGGCCAGTGGACGCCCAGTGAGGCCTTCCTCAGTGGCGTTCACTGCCTCTTCTCCCTCCCAGGATTTGGCCAAGTTGATGGCTTTGCACTCTCCTTTTGGATTTTCTTCTGTATTGCTTGGGAGAGTACTTGGAGGGAGTTCAGTAATTTTCTTGCTCAGCTGACCCACTTGTCCTTCTAAGTTTCTAATGGAAGACCTAGTTTCAGTCATGAAACTTTGAGTGGTTTTGATTAGATCAGAGACCATGGTTGCTAAGTCAGAGGTATTCTGCTTAGAGCTCTCTGTCTGTTGCTGAGAAGATGATGGAAAAGGCTTGCTATTGCTAAACCTGTTCCTTCCACCATTATTGTTATTGAAACCTTGTTGAGGTCTCTATTGATCCTTCCATGAAATATTTGGATGATTCCTCCATGAAGGATTGTAGGTGTTTCCATAGGGTTCTCCCATGTAATTCACCTCTTCTATTGAAGGGTTCTCAGGATCATAAGCTTCTTCCTCAGATGAAGCTTCCTTAGTACTGCTTGGTGCATTTTGCATTCCAGACAGACTTTGAGAAATCAAATTGACGTGTTGAGTCAATATTTTGTTCTGAGCCAATATGGCATTCAGAGTGTCAATCTCAAGAACTCCTTTCTTCTGACTAGTCCCATTGTTCACAGAACTTCTTTCAGAAGTGTACATGAATTGGTTATTTGCAACCATTTCAATCAGTTCTTGAGCTTCAGTAGGCGTCTTCTTCAGATGAAGAGATCCTCCAGAAGAGCTATCCAAAGACATCTTGGACAATTCAGAGAGACCATCATAGAAAATACCTATGATGCTCCATTCAGAAAGCATATCAGTGGGACACTTTCTGATCAATTGTTTGTATCTTTCCCAAGCTTCATAGAGGGATTCTCCTTCCTTCTGTCTGAAGGTTTGGACTTCCACTCTAAGCTTACTCAATTTTTGAGGTGGAAAGAACTTTGCCAAGAAGGCATTGACTAGCTTTTCCCAAGAGTCCAGGCTTTCTTTAGGTTGAGAGTCCAACCATGTTCTAGCTCTGTCTCTTACAGCAAAGGGGAATAGCATCTGTCTATAGACCTCAGGGTCAACCCCATTAGTCTTGACAGTGTCACAGATTTGCAAGAACTCAGCTAAAAACTGATGAGGATCTTCCAATGGAAGTCCATGGAACTTGCAATTCTGTTGCATTAGAGAAACTAATTGAGGCTTAAGCTCAAAGTTGTTTGCTCCAATGGCAGGGATAGAGATGCTTCTCCCATAGAAGTCGGGAGTAGGTGCAGTAAAGTCACCCAGCACCTTCCTTGCATTGTTGGCATTGTTGTTGTTTTCGGCTGCCATGAGTTCTTCTTCCTTGAAGAATTCGTTCAGGTTCTCTAAAGAGAGTTGTGCTTTGGCTTCTCTTAGCTTTCTCTTCAAGGTCCTTTCAGGTTCAGGATCAGCCTCAACAAGAATGCCTTTGTCTTTGCTCCTGCTCATAAGAAAGAGAAGGAAACAAGAAAATGTGGAATCCTCTATGTCACAGTATAGAGATTCCTTTAGGTGTCAGAGGAAAAGAAGAGTAGAAGACAGAAGTGGAAAATTCGAACTTATCAAAGGAGATGGAGTTCGAATTTTGCATTAAGGGATAGTGTTAGTCCATAAATAGAAGGATGTGAGAAGGAGGGAAGTAATTTTCGAAAATTAAGTGGGAAATTTGAAAACATTTTTGAAAAACATTACTTAATTTTCGAAAATGAAAATGGAAAAGAAATCAAGTGATTTTTGAAAAAGATTTTGAAGTTAGAAATCAAAAAGATTTGATTGAAAGCTATTTTGAAAAAGATGTGGTTAAGAAGATATAATTGATAAAAAAAAATGTGATTGAGAAAATATAATTTGAAAAACATTTTAAAAAAAGATTTGATTTGAAAATTAAAAACTTGACTAACAAGAAAAGATATGATTCAAACATTAAACCTTTCTCAACAGAAAAGGCAACATACTTGAAATGTTGAATCAAATCATTGATTGATAGTAAGTATCTTTAAAAATGGAAAGAAATTGGTTTTGAAAAAGATTTGATTGGAAAATTGATTTGAAAAAGATTTGATTTTGAAAAGATTTTGAAAACTTAGAAAAAAAATTTGATTTGAAAACAAAATCTTCCTTCTAGCCATCCTGGCGTTAAACGCCCAGAATGGTATCCATTCTGGCGTTTAACGCCCAAAATGCTACCCTTTTGGGCGTTAAACGCCCAACCAGGTACCCTGGCTGGCGTTTAAACGCCAGTCTGTCCTTCTTCACTGGGCGTTTTGAACGCCCAGCTTTTTCTGTGCAATTCCTCTGCTGTATGTTCTGAATCTTCAATTCTCTGTATTATTGACTTGAAAAGACACAATTTAAAAATATTTTTGGATTTTTAATAATAAGGACAAACCAAAATGCAACAAGAATCAAATAACAATGCATGCAAGACACCAAACTTAGCAGTTTGTATACTACTGACACTAACAAAATGAAAATGCATATGAGACACACAAAACAATCAAGTCAAATTGAATTCAAAGATCAGAGCAAGTAAATCATCAAGAACATCTTGAAGATCACTTAGACATATGAATGCATGCAATTGACACCAAACTTATGATGAGACACTAGACTCAAACAAGAAATATTTTTGGATTTTATGATTTTTTTGAATTTTTTTTGTGTTTTTCAAAAATTAAGTGGAAAAAGTATCAAAATTCTTAATGAGAATTCCAAGAATCAGTGCAATGCTAGTCTAAGACTCCGGTCCAGGAATTAGACATGGCTTCACAGCCAGCCAAGCTTTCAAAGAAAGCTTCGGTCCAAAACACTAGACATGGCCAGAGGCCAGCCAAGCCTTAGCAGATCACTGCTCCAAAAGCAAGATTGATAAAAAATCAACAAGCTCTTGTGGTGATAAGTTGAAACCTCGGTCCAATGAGATTAGACATGGCTTTTCAGCCAGCCAGATTTCAACAAATCATCATGAAACTCTAGAATTCATCTTCAAGAATTTCGAAAAAAATAAATACCTAATCTAAGCAACAAGATGAACCGTCAGTTGTCCAAACTTAAACAATCCCTGGCAATAACGCCAAAAACTTGGTGTTATTGCCGGATCTTGGCACTGATGTTACCAAAAGCTTGCTCAAAACTTGAACAATCCCCGGCAACGGCGCCAAAAACTTGGTGCGCGAAATTGTGAACAATACTTTTTCACAACTCTCATAATCCCCGGTAATGGCTCCAAAAACTTGGTAGCTCAATACCATGGCATTACACAACTTCGCACAACTAACCAGCAAGTGCACTGGGTCGTCCAAGTAATAAACCTTACGCGAGTAAGGGTCGATCCCACGGAGATTGTTAGTATTGAAGCAAGCTATGGTCATCTTGTAAATCTTAGTCAGGCAAACTCAAATGTATAATGGTGATGAACGAAAATAACATAGAGATAAAGATAGAGATACTTATGTAATTCATTGGTAGGAACTTCAGATAAGCGCATGAAGATGCCTTCCCTTCCGTCTCTCTGCTTTCCTACTGTCTTCATCCAATCCTTCTTACTCCTTTCCATGGCAAGCTTAAGCAAGGGTTTCACCGTTGTCAGTGGCTACCTCCCATCCTCTCAGTGAAAGCGATTGCATATGCTCTGTCACAGCATACGGAATTCATCTGTCGGTTCTCAATCAGGCCGGAATAGAATCCAGTGATTCTTTTGCGTCTGTCACTAACGCCCCGCCCTCAGGAGTTTGAAGCACGTCACAGTCATTCAGTCATTGAATCCTACTCAGAATACCACAGACAAGGTTAGACCTTCCGGATTCTCTTGAATGCCGCCATCCGTTCTCGCCTATACCACGAAGACTCTGATCTCACGGAATGGTTGGCTCGTTTGTCAGGCGAGCACTCGGTTGTCAGGAGATCAACCATGCATCGTGCAATCAGGAATCCAAGAGATATTCACTATGGCCTTAGTTGCTTGTAGAACAAGAGTGGTTGTCAGTCACTTTGTTCATGGGTGAGAATGGTGATGAGTGTCAATCATCACCTTCATCAAGTTGAAGAACAAGTGATATCTTGGATAAAGAACAAGCGGAATTGAATGGAAGAACAATAGTAATTGCATTAATACTCGAGGTACAGCAGAGCTCCACACCTTAATCTATGGTGTGTAGAAACTCCACCGTTGAAAATACATAAGCATAAGGTCTAGGCATGGCCGAATGGCCAGCCTCCCAATGATCTAAGAACTAAAATGTCCAAAGATGATCTAGAGATCTCAAGTGATCAAAAGATTTCTAATACAATAGTCAAAGGTCTTACTTATAGAAAACTAGTAGCCTAAGGTGTACAGAAATGAGTAAATGACATAAAAATCCTCTTCAGGGCCCACTTGGTGTGTGCTTGGGCTGAGCAATGAAGCATTTTTCGTGCAGAGACTCTTCTTGGAGTTAAACGCCAGCTTTAGTGCCAGTTTGGGCGTTTAACTCCCATTTGGGTGCCAGTTCCAGCGTTTAACGCTGGGATTTCTTGAGGTGACTTTGAGCGCCGGTTTGGGCCATCAAATCTTGGGCAAAGTATGGACTATCATATATTGCCGGAAAGCCCAGGATGTCTACGTTTCAACTCCGTTGAGAGCGCGCCAATTGGGCTTCTGTAGCTCCAGAAAATCCACTTCGAGTGCAGGGAGGTCAGAATCCAACAGCATCTGCAGTCCTTTTTGGTCTCAGAATCAGATTTTTGCTCAGGTCCCTCAATTTCAGCCAGAAAATACCTGAAATCACAGAAAAACACACAAACTCATAGTAAAGTCCAGAAAAGTGAATTTTAACTAAAAACTAATAAAAATATACTAAAATCTAACTAGATCATACTAAAAACATACTAAAAACAATGCCAAAAAGTATACAAATTATCCGCTCATCAGTACTCTTATCAAGGAGGAGGAAGCCACAACCAAGGAAGTGGATACAATAATCAAAATTGGAGAGACAACCATCAACAAGGGAATAGGGACAACAACAACAATAATGGAGGAGGTCAAAGATGGGGTAACAATTCACAAAACTTCTCACAAAACCGACCATACAACTCACAAAATCAACCATACAACCAACAAAACCCACAAAGAAACTACCAAACATATCAACCACCACATCAAAGACCACCACCCAACCAATCACAAGCTCCTCAACTCACATATGCAACCACCCCCTCTAACCAAGACGAAACACTCCGGACCATTATTCAAGGCCAAAAGGAACTACAAACCACACTTGCTTCCGGCCTCACCGGCCTCACCTCTACACTACAAGCTCTTCTTGCACGCATGGATACACCATCAACGTCCACTCCTCAACCCCCAATCCAAAGCGTCATTCCCTCTCAACCTCAACCAAATCCAAAGGGAGGCATCAATGCCATCACCCTTAGATCCGGTACGCAACTAAAAGGGAAGGAAGCAAAGGATTCAAGCCCTATCACAACCGCTCAAGAAGAGAAGAGAGTAAATATAGAAGAAGTAGTGGAAGAAGAGACACCACAAGCCATAATTGAGGATGAGATCCAACCAACAAGAGAGACAACCAAGGCCAAAAGGACCTTGGAAGAGGAAGTTGCTCAACCACTCCCATTCCCAACACTTGCAAAGAAAGCTAAAAAGCGCATAGAATTTGACCCCAAAATGGTGGAAGTATTCAAGAAAGTTGAGGTAACCATCCCCCTCCTCGATGCTATCCATCAAGTTCCTAGATATGCTAAATTTCTCAAAGACTTATGCATACATAAGGACAGAATTCTTGAATTGGAAACCATTCCATTGGGGAGTACTATTTCCGCTTTAATGGGAACACTACCCAAGAAGTGTGATGATCCGGGTCCTTGTATGGTTACTTGCACAATCAATGGAGTTCACTTCAAAGATTGCATGTGTGACCTTGGAGCATGTGTTAGCATCATGCCACTATCCGTCTACCGGTTATTGAACTTGCCACAACTAAAAAGGTCAACGGCAAGATTTGTCTTAGCGGACAAGAGCATAATAACCGTAGCGGGCATTGCGGAAGATGTATTGGTGAACATAAAAGGGTTGATATTCCCCATTGACTTCTATGTCCTTGAAATGCCATCAAGCGAAACCGAGAGAGCATCGTCTATCCTACTTGGAAGACCATTCTTGAGAACTTCTAGATTTAAACTTGATGCTTACTCGGGGAATTACTCATTTGAAATAGATGGGAGAATTGTAAGCTTTAGCCTAGAGGAAGCAATGAGGCATCCACCGGAGAACCACTCTTTGTTTCAGTGTGACCCAATCGACAACATAGTGGCCGAAGTGCATTTAGCAAAGTTAGATGAGAAGCATATGGGTGAAGAAGCAAATGAAAAGTCAAGCGAACTAAACACCACACATCATGCAACTCATCCGGAAACTCAAACTTCCAAGAAAAACAAAAAGATGGAATTGAAGCCACTACCACCTCATTTAAGGTACTCATACCTTGATGAAGCCCAAGAGCTACCCGTGATAATTGCCCAAGAGCTAACCCCTCAACAAGAAGAGAAATTGCTGAATGTCTTGAGAAAAAACAAAAGGGCAATTGGGTGGAGTTTGGCGGATCTAGTGGGAATAAGCCCCAAAGTATGCGAGCACCGCATATTCCTTGAAGAAGGAGCAAGACCGGTCCGGCAACCTCAAAGGAGACTCAATCCTACCATCCTTGAGGTAGTAAAGAAAGAAGTCACTAAGCTACTTGAAGCAGACATCATCTATCCTATCTCGGATAGCGAATGGGTAAGCCCGGTCCAAGTAGTGCCCAAAAAGTCCGGAGTGACAACAATCAAAAATGAAAGTGGTGAACTCATAGCAACAAGAGTGCAAAATTCTTGGAGAGTATGCATAGATTACCGGAGATTGAATGCGGCCACAAGAAAAGATCATTTTCCACTACCATTTATTGATCAAATGCTTGATCGATTAGCCGGTAAATCATATTATTGTTTTCTTGATGGCTACTCCGGATACTTCCAAATCCATATTGCTCTAGAAGACCAAGAAAAAACCACATTTACTTGCCCCTTCGGAACGTATGCCTACAAGCGTATGCCATTTGGCCTATGCAATGCACCGGCAACGTTCCAAAGATGCATGATGAGCTTATTTGCGGATTTTCTAGAGCAATCAATGGAAGTTTTCATGGATGATTTTAGTGTGTATGGTGATTCATTTGAGCATTGTCTAGATAACCTTGAAAAAGTCTTGGAGAGATGCACCAAAACAAACCTTGTTTTAAATTTTGAAAAATGTCATTTCATGGTCAAACAAGGAATTGTTTTGGGACACATAGTATCAAAGGAAGGCATCTCCGTAGATCCGGCAAAGATAAATGTCATATCTAGTTTACCTTACCCCTCCTCCGAGAGGGAAGTCCGTTCTTTTCTTGGACATGCAGGATTTTACCGGAGATTCATCAAAGACTTTAGCAAGGTGGCTCTACCCCTCTCTCGACTACTCCAAAAAGACGTTGAATTTGAGCTAAGCAAAGAATGTATGGAAGCATATGACAAACTCAAAGTAGCATTGACACAAGCTCCTATAGTGCGAGGCCCCAATTGGACTCAACCTTTTGAGATCATGTGTGACGCTTCAAACTATGCGATTGGAGCCGCGTTAGCACAACGCGAGGGTAAGATTCCCTATGTCATAGCTTATGCTTCCAAAACATTAGATGGAGCCCAATCCAACTACACTACTACCGAAAAGGAATTACTAGCTATTGTTTTTGCTTTGGACAAGTTCCGAGCTTATCTTCTTGGTTCCAAGGTAGTAGTGTACTCGGATCATGCGGCACTAAAGTACTTGTTGGCCAAAAAGGAATCAAAACCGAGATTAATTCGTTGGGTGCTTTTGTTACAAGAATTTGATTTGGAGATCAAAGATAGGAGTGGTTCCCAAAATCTAGTGGCGGACCATTTAAGCCGCCTTAAACACACAAAGGGCGACACCACTCCCATCAATGACTCCTTTCCTTTAGATACCTTGCACGCAATCTCGGAAGTGGTTCCTTGGTATGCCCCAATAGCAAACTATTTGGTTTCACACACTTTCCCTCCAAATCTTGACAAAAACAAAAAGGATAAGCTGAAAAGCGAATCCAAATACTATATTTGGGATGATCCCTATTTGTGGAGGTGCGGAGCGGACCAAATAGTGCGACGGTGCATACCCCAAACCGAATTCCAAGCAATCTTGGACGCTTGCCATGCTTCCGAAGGAGGTGGTCACTATGGGCCCCAAAGAACGGCAAGAAAGGTCCTTGATTGCGGATTTTGGTGGCCAACTCTTCTCAAAGATGCTTCTCTCTATTGCAAATCTTGTCCCCAATGTATGAGGTTTGGAGATATTTCCAAGAAGGACGAAATCCCCCAACAAAATATGCTTTTTTGTGAAATTTTTGATGTATGGGGAATCGACTTCATGGGACCATTCCCAAACTCCAATCGCTTCCTCTACATCTTGTTAGCCGTCGATTATGTGTCAAAATGGGTGGAGGCAATCCCCACCCGAACGGATGACGCTAATATGGTGTATTCTTTTGTGAGGAATAATATCATTTGCCGTTTTGGTGCCCCAAGAGCAATCATAAGTGACCAAGGATCACACTTTTGCAATAAAAAAATAGACGGCCTCATGAGAAAATATGGCATCATCCACAAAGTCGCCACGGCTTACCATCCTCAAACAAACGGCCAAGCCGAAGTCTCTAACCGAGAAATCAAGCATGTCTTAGAGAGAGTTGTGAAGCCGAATAGGAAAGATTGGAGCACTAAACTCTCCGATGCACTGTGGGCTTATCGAACGGCTTACAAGACACCGATCGGCATGAGCCCCTTCCGGCTTGTATATGGTAAAGCATGCCATTTACCAGTGGAGATTGAACACAAAGCATATTGGGCCGTAAAGGAGTGTAATATGAACTTGGGTGGAGCCGGCATAGAAAGAAAGCTTCAATTGGCGGAATTGGAATGTTTGAGACAAGAAGCCTACGACAATGCTAGACTCTACAAGGAAAAATTGAAAGCCATCCATGACAAAAACATTAGGAGAAAAGAGTTCCAACCCGGTGACTTAGTACTTCTCTACAATTCAAGGTTGAGACTACTACCCGGAAAGCTAAGATCAAGGTGGGATGGACCTTACCAAGTGGAGAAAGTAGAACCTTATGGGGTCTACCACCTGCGCCACCCAACAAGCCCGGATATCTTCAAGGTAAACGGTCACCGTCTCAAATTGTATCAGGGTGAGCAAAGAAAGAACTCCAAGGAGATTGAAGTGTTCCTCTTGAGGGATGCAAATCTTGAACAAGCACAATGAGCCACTGAAAGTCCAACTTAAGGACGTTAAACAAAGGTGCTAGGTGGGAGACACCCCACCATGGTAAGATCTTCCTTTGAGCTTTGTACATAGACACTTGACTTCATGTTTGTTAGATAGATTTTATTTTCAATTCTCCACCAATCGTTCGAGTCATTGCTGATTTGCCAAGTAAAATGCCCTGTTATAGTGCTTAGGCAGCTGTGTGGAAAAGGGGAAGTTGAAATGTCAAAAGTGGTATAGATACATGCACAATTAGGAAAAGCAACCCCATCTGCGCGTGCGCGCACCTGGCGCGTACGCGTCCTCAAAGCACTCAAAGGTCACCCACGCGGACGCGCACCGTGCGCGGATGCGTGGATCGCAAATAACAGCCCTCCATACATTTACCCGAGAGTTGCGCCCACACCATGCCAGGACCATGCCTAAAGCACAAGAATCTCGCGCGCCCGCGCGCGTGGCGCGTCCGCGCACTTGGGCAAAGTCTGTCGATCGACGCGCAAGCGTACTGTGCGCGTCCGCGCCGATTGCCCTGCTGCAATCCTGGTACATGTTCCCGAGAGTTAGGCTGCTCTCAGGCCTCTACCAAGCCACAAGCCCAAAACCTTGACCGCGTGCGCGCACTGGACGCGCACGCGCCCATACAATGTGAGCACAGGACGCGCGCCCACGCCATTGCCGCGTACGCGCCCTTTGCTCCTGCACTCGTCTCTGGGCCATTTCACAGAGAGTTGAGCCCCCTCTGGGCCCCTCTCATGCCTGGGGCGCAACCACGTTGACGCGTGCGCGCACTGGACGCGCACGCGCCAATAGTCCTGAAGCAACTTCTGGTACATATACCAGAGAGTTGTGCCAACCCTGTGCCTCCCTTGTGCCTCCAACCCAAACACATGGGCGCGCCAGCGCAAGGCGCGCGTGCGCGTCCCTCTCCACCTCGCCTCGCTGCGCGAGCGCGCGCTGTGCGCGCACGCGCGGATGCTCGGCGCCAAACAAAAAGAGGCACACTCACCCCTTCACTTTCACTTCACATTTCTCCCCCCCCCTCATACCTTCTACTACACCTCCAACTTCAAAGAGGGGCACACTCTCTCTTCACCTCCATTCCCTCTTCTACACTACTTTCTACCACTCACTACCTTCTCTACTACTCCTCCTCAACCCACACCACAACCTCCTCTCTCATTCTCTTCATCTCACAAGGTACCATCTTAAGCTACTATCTCTTGTGTTTTTATTCCTTTAGTTTCACATTCATTTAGTTATTTTCCTTCTTCTTTCCTTTTAGTTACTTCTTTAGGAGGTTATTGTTCTTGTCTTCTTCTCTCTTTCCCTCTCATTCATACTAACTCTTCATGGGCATTTAGGTCTCTACTTCACTTGCATTTGTAGATGAGTTGTGTTGTTTGCTTTTCTTACACTCACTGTGTACTATAATCATTAATAGTGGATTGTGACTTACTACATTGCTTTCACCATCTTCAAATCACACACTACAACTGGATGCACACCAAGTGTTCAATGAAAGGCATACTTGACTTTTGCACCCACTTTGACTAAATTGCCTCTCAACTTATCACTATTAGGCGCATCCCCATCTCCCCCAATCCATCCACTCACATTTTCTTAACTTGCTTTCCATGTGTGGCCCTTAAGGGTATATGCTTCTCATGCTCCCTACTTGCATGCATAAATCACCCTTACACCATATGAAAATGATTTGCCTTGCTCTTTTCATGTTATCTTAGTCACATGTTGCAGCTATCATGTGACAACGATACCCATATTCTATGGCTTAACTTTTCATCGCATTAACACATTTACTTTCACCTACTTGGATTTTGATGTTTTCCCTTCTTTACTCTCATAGGATGGTTATCAAGAAGAACAAAGGGAAAGCTCCCAAGAAGCCAACTCCCAACAAAGCACACCAAGAGCAAACGGCCAAGCCACTCTTGAAGAAGACTAAGGGCCCCATTGATGTTCTCGAGAAGGATAACCCTCCTAAGGATTCAAACAAGTTCCCCAATCGCTACTGCGAACTTGTTTACGCAAGAATGATCGAGAGGAACTATCATCCGGAACCACTCCTAGTCCTACCGGCTCACCTTCATCCAATTGTGATGCCACATATTGAGCAACGACAATGGCGGTTCCTATTGCGGAAACCAAAGGAGGCTAACCTTTCATGGGTAGTAGAATTCTACTCCAACTTCCACTCCCTCCTTCTCACATCAATCTTTGTGCGCCGAAAACAAGTGTCGGTCACAGTGAAAACTATCCAAGAAGTCCTTGGGATTGAACAATCAACGGATGCATATGACGCCTATGAGGAAGTCTTGGCTACATGCAATGACTGCGCATTCGATTGGAGCGCAATCCTCCGTGTCATTGCTCTACCCGACGCCTATTGGATTCGGGGGACTATCAAGCAAAGACCCAAGGGTTTAGATGTCCGCCACCTCACTCAAGAAGCCACGGCATGGGCCCAAATTCTAGCTCACTATGTGCTCCCAAGTACACATGGGTCCTCCATTACCGCCGAGTTGGCCTTATTGATTTGGTGCATCTTAACCGAGAAACCGGTCAACGTTTCGCATGTCATCCGCCAATCCATGGGGCGCATTCATGCCAAGGGAAATCTACCATTCCCCGGTTTGGTGACGGAATTGGTTGCAAAAGCCGGCGTCAACCGAGAGGCTAACGATAGGAGAGCCTCAATTCCGGTCGATGGTGATATAATTCCGACCAAGAGATGTCTCAAGCCTCCGGAAGCTACCAAGGACAGCGGATTAACCACACCAACTCACAAAGCTACCACCTCATCTACATCACAAAAATTGGCCGCCCAACGCCTTGAGGACCTTCACAAGAAACTGGACCGTTATGAACGGCGTAACCAACGCTGATATGCTCATGTGAAGAAGCTCCTAAGCATAGTCACACCACCTATGGAGGAACCCGATATCTCAACATCCACCGCAACTTCAGGCGGAGAGAGCGATGACATTGGAGATATGGGACACTCGGAGCCCGATCAACCACTGCGCCTTACCTACAGCACGGAGGACCGTGCTAAGTTTTAAGTGTGGGGAGGTCGGCCGACCGATCTCTATAGGTAACATCTGAATAAATTTGAATTTGAACACATTAGGATAGGTTGCATGAGTAGGTTTTAGTTGACACCATCTGCATGATAAATTTACTTGGTTGGAACAATGAATTCTTTCTTAAAGAAACCAACACTTTGGGAACAATCATGGGGCACTGCAGAATTTTAAATACTTTAATGCCAAAATTGCATGAAGAATTATATTTTGGAACATATTTTTGAGCTAAGAACACAAGCAAGTGAGCTTTGATCCTAATGGTGTGGTTACATCTCATAACCACTTACTTTCCTTCTTGTGTGCATTATTCTCCTTCTATGATTGTAATCTTTGCTTTGTTTCATTCTTTATGTCCATTATTTTGTGTATTCATGCATTTACAGGATTGAGGCCATCATTTCATTAGCTCACTTACCCAAATAGCCTACCTTTTATCTCCCATTGTTAACCAATTTGAGCCTACGATTAACCCACTTGTTCTTTAATTTAGCACATTACAAGCCGTAAAGCGAAAAACAATGAAAGTCCTCAATTTGGATCTTTGATTAGCTTAGGCTAGCGTATGTGAGTATCATTCAAGTGTGGGAATTTTGGGACATTGGGTGGACAAAAGGGTAGTTTTGCTTTGTTATTGGAAATATTAAGGAATTGGGTACATACTCATGTATTAATCAAATGTAAAACCTTATGCATTGAGGTTCTCGTATATAGAAAGAAAAAGAAAAAAAAATGAGAAAAACAAAAGAAAAGGAAAAGAAGAATAATATGAAAAAAAAAGAGAAAAAAAATTTAAGAAAAACAAAAGAAAAAGAAAAGCAATAAAAAGGGGACAAAATGCCCCAAAGCAAAGTGTAGCTCAATAAAATCAATGCATATGTGTGTGAAATTAAAAAGGAATACATGAGTATGTGAAAAAGTGAGGAATGGGTAGTTAGATTAGCGCTTAATTGTATAGGTCATTATGTAGGTTAGGTGGGAAGGTTAAGTTCATCAAGGATCCAAGTTTTAAGCCCACTAGCCATATATGATCCTACCTCGACCCTAACCCCATTACAACCTAAGGAGAAGACCTCATGATAGATGTATGCATGCATGAAATACATGTTGATTGTTAGAAGAAGAACAAATCTTAGAAAGCATGATTAGGGGAGAATTGAGAGAGTCAACCCTAAACACTTGAGCGACTAGAGTGCAAACACTTCCGGTAAGGGTTCGACGCTCAATCCTTTGATTCCCGGCTCTCGCGAGCATTCCTCATGCAAGGTTGCATAAATTGCATTTGATGCTTAGAATTTGGCAAGATCTATGCATTGACCACCATTGTACCCCATGAGCTTGCACATGTCATAAGGAAGCTGATTTGTTCACAACCAAGTAGATAACGGCATTAGTTGTAGTTGCATGCATATAAGTAGGTTGCATTTCATAAGTCCTATGCGTTTGTGACCCTCGGTCTTCTATGTTCCCTTGCATTTTCCTAAGCATGAGGACATGCTAGAATCTAAGTGTGGGGAGGTTGACAAACCCCATTTTGAGGGTTTGTCTTGTGCTAATTTCAAAAGGGATATCAATGATTTCACACATTTTCTGCATGAAAATATAAGGATTTGCATTCTTTTCCTAGTTTTGCCTCATAAAAGAAAACATGCTTATTTTGCACTAAAATAGACACATTTCTAATCTCTCCTTGATGCCATTCGATGCCGTGACTCGTGTGCTAAGTGGTTTCAGGACATAGACTAGGAATGGACAGGAAAAGATAAGGGAGAAGGGTGCAAGGAAAGGAAGCATGAGAATTGAAGCTTTGGAAATTTCCGCATGGGCGCGTGCGCGCACCTGACGCGCCCGCGCGGATGAGAGCAATGTGAAGCCGAGGCTGAGAGCCGAGCCACGAGCCGACTAGAGTAGCAGCTAAGCCAGGATCTTCATGGACGCGTACGCGTACACTCCGCTTCCGCGCATACTCCAGAACCGCATCCAGGGCGCGCACGCGTACCTTGCGCGTGCGCGCCGATGTTCGAAAATGATTTTTTTAATGTCACGTGACTTAGGCATGGAGTTGGTTGGAGATCCCAACTTTTGAGGAGTGCTTTGGCGGGAAAAGACTTAAGAGGACCAAGGGGGCAAAGGTTGAGGACACTTAGTTCATTTTTAGTTTTTTGGAGATATTTTGGGTTAGTTACATTGTTAGAGAGAGAAACTCCAACTTCTCTCTAGGATTCACCAACTTCTCTCAAGCTTTTACTAGGGTTCTTTCTCATCAAAGTTCTGAATTTTTACACAATTCTTGGTGAGATCCATTGCACTTTCATTTCACTTTGCTCATGTAATAGATATTTCCTTCCAAATTCAAGTTGTAATTGTTGACATTCCTTGGATCTAGGATTCAATTCTATGGTTTTTGGATCCCATTGATATCTTGAGATTTTGATTCTCATTGTTGTTCCTTGATACTTGTTGCTAATTTCTTGTGTTGCAATAGTTCTAATTTTACTTTTCTCTTCATTTCACCATGACTTTCCTTCTTGCTCATTACATGTTTGATGAAATGTCAATACTAGCTATGGAGTAGAATTTTTGTACTTGGCATAGGGTTTGGATATTGGGAGGAATTGAATAGTCATCTCAATAGTTGATTGATAGTTAGGAATTGCCAATTGACTTGGAGTGCACTAAAGCTAGATTCTCCTAAGGTGAAGCTAGGACTTGTGACTCAAGTTGATTGTTTCCATTTGATTTTCCTCTACACTTAGGGGATAACTAAATGAAGCAAAGCCTACTAGTTGTCAACATTGAATGAGCTATGAGGATAGAATTTCCAATGCCAACCCTAAGTCAAGTCCTTTTGATAATTGATTGTTTGTTTCTCATTACTTGCTAAATTCTTCAAAGAACTCAACAAGGCTTACTAAAGCAATAAGATGCATACTTTGGCAATTCCAAGGGAGAACGACTCGGGAGATTTATACTCTCGGATATAGATTGTAGTTTTGTTTGATGATGGATTTCGCGTTGGTTTAGACTATACTACGATTGATCACTGATAAATTCTACACCAACAAAAATTCATTTGTCAGTTGTCTTGGGAAAGAAACTATCCATAATTGGAATCCTTCGGAACCTTGGGAAAGGAATGGAGGATTCATGCTAGAGAAGCTTTCTCACAGTGAATTGGATTGGGGTTTGGATGGATATTGTGACATGTAATCCTACCAAATTGTGGTTCATGAAACTGTGTGGTATAATCAGTGATCGAGCATCATCTCTTCTTATGAACATTTAAACCAAGGGATTGGGAATTTGTTTGTATTTAGAGAGAATTGGTGAGCCAAGGGATTGGGATCCAATCATATAAGATTGCCAAGCAAAATTCAATGAACGCATTGGTTGAGGAAGGGATAAAAATGTTTTGATTCGGAGATCTCAATATCTCCTGAAACCCAATGAATTCCCCATTTCTGATCTACCACTTTCTCTTTACATTCTGCAATTAAATTCATGCAATCACCCCGATCCCTTTTTAATTTCAGCAATTTAGCTTCTCGCTCTTTAATTCATGCAATTTAAGATTCCGCAATTTTAATTTCTTGCCATTTACGTTTCCCGCCAATTTTACATTCCGCAATTCTCATCTAAATCTTGATTCCGCTCAACTAGAACACACTTCTAATCCGAATTGCTCACTCAACCAATCCTTGTGGGATTCGACCTCACTCTATTGTGAGTTTTTACTTGACGATAACCGGTGCACTTGCCGGAAGGAATTTTTGCCGATCATGCAATTTCCTAAAATCGTAGCATCACTTATCAATGGAAATATAGCAAGTGCATGTAGGACAATGGAATGCAAGAGGTTTGTTGGCATGTAGGCAAAGGCATGAGTAGCATATATCAAACATGCAATGTCCAAGTAAGGTTACTATTTGTAACAAACTAACTATCACGTTTGTATTGACAATAAAATTTAATTAATAAAATATGAAAGGGAATTTGTGAAAAGCAAGCATTGCAGAGTAGAGTAAAGTAATGTAGAAAAGTGCATAGTGCTATATAGGCTTTTTCACAAATACATGGCATGCATGTTAAACAAGATATAAAAAGTATGAAATTGAACATGCAAGCAATCCCTTAAATAGGAGAAAAATAATTGTCAAACAATTTGCAATAATCCACAAGCATATAATGAGGAATGATGACTCAAAAGGTTTCTAACACCATGTAAAAGGAAAAGAAGAAGAAGGAAAAATAAAGATTTGAAAAGAAAAAGAAAAGAAAAAGAAAATAATAATATATATACATAATATAATAAGAATGATAGAAAAGAGAAGAAGGAAGAAGAAGGTAAAACCTTGTTAATGGTGGTGAAAGAGATAGAGAGTGAAAGGTGAGGTAGAAGGGGAAGGGGAAAAGAAGAAGGAAGGAGGGAAAAGAAAAAATTAGGATTTGGAGGAAAGAAAGATAAGATAATTTGGCAATTAAAGTTGAGCTGTGCGGCGCATGCGACGCGGCCGTGGAAGGCACGCGTTCGCGTGAGTGCGCATCAGGAAAGGGGATGCGATCGCGTCTGTCACGCGGTCGCGTGACCTACGTTGTGCTGCTGGCGCGAGTGCAGCCTCGCTCCAGCACAACTCTCTGTTCAATATAATTCAATTGCCAAATTGGGGTGACGCGATCGCGTGGGTCATGCGATCGCGTGAGTGTGCATCAGAAATTAATTGACGCGGCCGCGTCGGCAACGCGGTCGCGTGACAAGGATTGTGCTTCCAGTACCAATCCAGCACCACTCTCGCACAATATAGCATTGTGCACCCTTTGACGTCGAAAATGCAGGGCACGCGGCCGCGTGGAGCACGCGGTTGCGTGGGAGGCCATGATTTCCAAGCAATGCGGTCGCGTGGAATAATTTGTGCCTTTGGCACGACTCCAGCGCTCCTCCTGCATAACTTTCTGTTCATTTTTATTTTTCTTTACTCCCGCTGCCACGCGGATGCGTCGCTGGTGTGATCGCGTCGCGCGGCAAAATTTTTTTTTTTTAAGGAAAGATAAATTCATGGAATTGAAAGAGCACGAAAGCACTAATAAAGAGAAGAGTTATTTAAAGATGAAAAACTAAAAGTGAAGAAAAGAACGATCATACCGCGGTGGGTTATCTCCCACCAAGCACTTTGCTTTAACGTCTGTAAGTTGGACGCTCCACTAGCTCAATCTGTTGCTATGTGGGGATCTTCCAGGCGGAAGATCTCAAGCTCCTTGCTTTTCTGCACCTTCTCACCATGGTATAGCTTCAGGCGGTGTCCATTAACCTTAATAAGTTCAGAACTTGAAGGATGGCTTAGGTGATAAACTCCGTACGGTTCAGCCTTCTCTATTCTGTATGGACCTTCCCATTTTGATCTCAACTTACCGGGCATGAGCCTCAGTCGAGATTTATAAAGGAGAACAAAATCTCCAGGTTGGAACTCTCTCTTCTTGATGTTTTGATCATGCACAGCTTTCATCTTTTTCTTGTATATTCTGGAGTTCTCATAAGCTTCTAGGCGAAGGTTCTCCAGTTCCTGTAGTTGCAACTTTCTTTCAGCTCCAGCATTCTCAATCCCCATGTTGCACTCTTTAACTGCCCAGAAAGCTCTGTGTTCGATTTCAACTGGGAGATGACAAGCTTTTCCATAGACTAAGCGGTAGGGGCTCATCCCAATGGGTGTTTTGTATGCTGTTCTATATGCCCACAGTGTATCTTGTAGTCTGGTGCTCCAGCCTTTTCTGTAAGGCTTTACTATCTTTTGCAAGATACGTTTAATTTCTCTGTTTGACACCTCGGCTTGCCCATTAGTCTGGGGATGGTAAGCTGTTGCAACTTTATGGATTATCCCATGCTTCTTCATCAATCTTGTTAGTCTCCTGTTACAAAAATGGGTGCCTTGATTGCTCAGGATCGCTCGTGGTGATCTAAAGCGGCATATAATATGGTTTCTCACAAAGGAAACAACAGTGTTAGCATCATCAGTGCGGGTAGGAATTGCTTCCACCCATTTGGAAACATAATCTACAGCTAACAATATATAAAAATATCCACTAGAATTTGGAAATGGACCCATGAAGTCAATGCCCCAAACATAAAAAATTTCACAGAAAAGCATATATTGTTGAGGCATCTCATCCCTCTTGGATATAATACCAAATTTCTGGCATGGGTGACAAGATTTACAAAACTTAGCAGCATCTCTAAAAAGAGTAGGCCACCAGAATCCACAGTCTAAGATCTTTCTAGCTGTTCGTTGGGGGCCAAAATGTCCTCCACTTTCAGATGAGTGACAGGCCTCTAAAATGGACTGGAATTCTGATTGAGGTACACAACGTCTAATTATCTGGTCAGCGCCACATCTCTATAAATATAGGTTATCCCATGTATAATATTTAGACTCACTTTTCAGCTTGTCTCTTTGATGTTTAGAAAAATGTGGAGGAAATGTGCAGCTAACTAAATAATTAGCAACAGGTGCATACCAAGAGACTACCTCAGATACTGCTTGCAGGTTGTCAAAAGGAAAATTATCATCTATAGGAGTAGAATCATCCTTAATATGTTCAAGGCGACTCAAGTGGTCTGCTACTAAATTTTGATTACCACTCCTATCCTTGATTTCTAAATCGAATTCTTGTAACAGCAGTATCCAACGTATAAGTCTTGGTTTGGATTCCTTTTTAGCCAATAGATACTTTAGAGCTGCATGGTCCAAATACACTATTACTCTAGTACCAAGTAAATAAGCCCGGAATTTATCCAGAGCAAAAACAATAGCAAGTAGCTCTTTCTCAGTAGTAGTATAATTGGACTGGGCAGTGTCTAAAGTCTTAGACGCATAGGCAATAACAAAAGGATTCTTACCTTCACGCTGAGCCAGCGCTGCTCCTACTGCATGGTTGGAAGTATCGCACATGATTTCAAATGACTGGCTCCAGTCGGGTCCTCTCACAATTGGAGCTTGAGTTAGAGCAGTCTTTAGCTTATCAAATGTTTGTTTGCAATCCTCACTGAACTCGAACTCAATATCCTTTTGTAGTAATCTGGATAAGGGAAGTGCCACCTTACTAAAGTCCTTAATAAATCTCCCGTAGAAACCTGCATGGCCAAGGAACGAACGAACTTCCCTCACAGAAGAGGGGTAAGGTAAACTAGAAATAACATTCACCTTTGCTGGATCTACAGAAATACCATTATTAGATACCACATGTCCCAATACAATCCTTGCTTTACCATAAAGTGGCATTTTTCGAAATTCAATACAAGGTTTGTATTAATACATCTATCTAATACTCTAGATAATCCATCTAAGCAAAGGTTAAAAGAATCACCATAAACGCTAAAATCGTCCATAAAAACTTCCATACAGTCCTCAATAAGATCAGAGAAAAGACTCATCATGCACCTTTGGAAAGTAGCTGGTGCATTGCACAAGCCAAAGGGCATTCTCTTATAAGCGTAGGTCCCAAAAGGACATGTAAAAGTAGTCTTTTCCTGATCCTCAAGAGCTATATGAATCCGGAAATAACCTGTGTAACCATCTAAAAAGCAATAATGTGATTTACCTGACAGGCGATCCAACATTTGATCAATGAATGGAAGTGGGTAGTGATCCTTACGAGTAGCTTGGTTGAGACGCCTGTAATCAATGCAGACTCTCCAAGCATTCTGAACTCTAGTTGCTATGAGCTCTCCATGCTCATTCTTCACGGTAGTGACTCCAGACTTCTTGGGCACCATGATGAGCGGATAATTTGTACGCTTTTTGGCATTGTTTTTAGTATATTTTTGGTATGATCTAGTTGGTTTTTAGTATATTTTTATTAGTTTTTAGTTAAAATTCACTTTTCTGGACTTTACTATGAGTTTGTGTGTTTTTCTGTGATTTCAGGTATTTTCTGGCTGAAATTGAGGGACCTGAGCAAAAATCTGATTCAGAGACTGAAAAGGACTGCAGATGCTGTTGGATTCTGACCTCCCTGCACTCGAAGTGGATTTTATGGAGCTACAGAAGCCCCATTGGCGCGCTCTTAACGGCGTTGGAAAGTAGACATCCTGGGCTTTCCAGCAATATATGATAGTCCATACTTTGCCTAAGATTTGATGGCCCAAACCGGCGTTCAAAGTCACCCTCAGAATTCCCAGCGTTAAACGCCGGAACTGGCACCAAAGTGGGAGTTAAACGCCCAAACTGGCATAAAAGCTGGCGTTTAACTCCAAGAAGAGTCTCTACACGAAAATGCTTCATTGCTCAGCCCAAGCACACACCAAGTGGGCCCGGAAGTAGATTTTTATGTCATTTACTCATCTCTGTACATCCTAGGCTACTAGTTCTCTATATATAGGACCTTTTACTATTGTATTTTCATCTTTGGAATCTTTGGATTATTTTTAGATCCTTTGATCACTTTGGGAGGCTGGCCATTCGGCCATGCCTAGACCTTGTACTTATGTATTTTCAACGGTGGAGTTTCTACACACCATAGATTAAGGTGTGGGGCTCTGCTGTACCTCGAGTATTAATGCAATTACTATTGTTCTTCTATTCAATTCCGCTTGTTCTTGTTCTAAGATATCACTTGTTCTTCAACTTGATGAATGTGATGATCCGTGACACTCATCATCATTCTCACCTATGAACGTGTGACTGACAACCACCTCCGTTCTACCTTCGATTGGGTGAATATCTCTTGGATTCCTGATACACGATGCATGGTTGATCGCCTGACAACCGAGTGCTCGCCTGACAAACGAGCCAGCCATTCCGTGAGATCAGAGTCTTCGTGGTATAGGCTAGAACTGATGGCGGCATTCAAGAGAATCCGGAAGGTCTAGCCTTGTCTGTGGTATTCTGAGTAAGATTCAATGATTGAATGACTGTGACGTGCTTCAAACTCCTGAGGGCGGGGCGTTGGTGACAAACGCAAAAGAATCACTGGATTCTATTCCGGCCTGATCGAGAACCGACAGATGGATAGCCGTGCCGTGACAGGGTGCGTTGAACATCTCCACTGAGAGGATGGGAGGTAGCCACTGACAACGGTGAAACCCTTGCTTAAGCTTGCCATGGAAAGGAGTAAGAAGGATTGGATGAAGACAGTAGGAAAGCAGAGAGACGGAAGGGACAGCATATTCATACGCTTATCTGAAATTCCTACCAATGAATTACATAAGTATATTTATCTCTATCTTTATGTTTTATTCGTATATCACCCATATCCATTTGAGTTTGCCTGACTGAGATTTACAAGGTGACCATAGCTTGCTTCATACCAACAATCTCTGTGGGATCGACCCTTACTCGCGTAAGGTTTATTACTTGGACGACCCAGTACACTTGCTGGTTAGTTGTGCGAAGTTGTGTTTATGCCATGGTGTTGAACACCAAGTTTATGGATTATTTGAATTGTAGTGATCACAATTTCGTGCACCAAGTTTTTGGCGCCGTTGCCGGGGATTGTTCGAGTATGGACAACTGACGGTTTATCTTGTTGCTTAGATTAGGTATTTTTTTTTCAGAATTCTTGAAGATGAATTCTAGTATTTCATGATGATTTGTTGAAGTCTGGCTGGCTGTGAAGCCATGTCTAATTTCATTGGAGCAGTGATTTGCTAAGGCTTGGCTGGCCATTGGCCATGTCTAGTGTTTTGGACCAAAGCTTTCTTTGAAAGCTTGGCTGGCTGTGAAGCCACGTCTAATTCCTGGATCGGAGTCTTAGACTAAACATTGCATAATTCCTGGAATTCTCATTAAGAATTTTGATACCTTTATTTTCTTTTTCCACTTAATTTTCGAAAAAAGCACAAAAAAATTACAAAATCAAAAAAACCAAAAATATTTTATGTTTCTTATTGAGACACTAGTCTCATTTTAAGTTTGGTGTCAATTGCATGCTTTCATTCATGTGTCTCAAGGATCTTCAAGTAATTCCTGATGATTTCTTACTCTGATCTTTGAATTCTATTGACTTGAGCGTTTATGTGTCTCATATGCATTCTCATTTTGTTAGTGTCAGTAGTATACAAACTGCTAAGTTTGGTGTCTTGCATGCATTGTTATTTGATTTTAGTTGCATTTTGATTATTCCTTATTATTAAAAATCCAAAAATATTTTTAATTTGTGTCTTTTCAAGTCAATAATACAGAGAATTGAAGATTCAGAACATACTACAGGGGAATTATACAGAAAAAGCTGGGCGTTCAAAACGCCCAGTGAAGAAGACAGACTGGCGTTTAAACGCCAGCCAGGGTGCCTGGCTGGGCGTTTAACGCCCAAAAGGGTAGTAGTTTGGGCGTTGAACGCCAGAATGTGCACCATTCTGGGCGTTTAACGCCAGGATGGCACAAGGGGGAAGATTTTGTTTTCAATGCAA
Organism: Arachis hypogaea; assembly: GCF_003086295.3. NCBI lineage: Eukaryota > Viridiplantae > Streptophyta > Magnoliopsida > Fabales > Fabaceae > Arachis > Arachis hypogaea. The sequence continues at coordinate 61,521,271 of NC_092045.1, forward strand.
ATTTTTTTTTTTTAGGTTTTCAAAATTTTTCAAAATCATATCTTTTCCAAACCATATCTTTTCAATCAAATCTTTTTCAAAATCAATTTCTTTCCATTTTCAAAGATACTTGCTATCAATTAATGATTTGATTCAACATATCAAGTATGTTGCCTTTTCTGTTGAGAAAGGTTTAATGTTTGAATCATATCTTTTCTTGATAGCCAAGTCATTAATTTTCAAAATCAAATCTTTTTTTAAAAATGTTTTTCAAATCATATCTTCTCAATCACATCTTTTTAAAATCAATCAGATCTTCTTAACCACATCTTTTTCAAAATAGTTTTCAATCAAATCTTTTTGATTTCTAATTTCAAAATCTTTTTCAAAAATCACTTTACCTCTTTCTCACTCTTGGTTTTCGAAAATGAATTAGTGTTTTTCAAAATGTTTTCAAAATCTTTTGCTTAATTTTCGAAAACTACTTCACTTCTTCTCACATCCTCCTATTTATGGACTAATACTATTCCTTGATGCAAAATTCGAACTCCATCTTCTTTGATAAGTTTGAATTTTCTGCTTTTGCCTTCTATTTTTCTTTTCTTCTGACACCTAAAGGAATCTCTATACTGTGACATAGAGGATTCCACATTTTCTTGTTCTCTTCTCTTTCTTATGAGCAGGAGCAAAGACAAAAGCATTCTTGTTGAGGCTGATCCTGAACCTGAAAGGACCTTGAAGCGAAAGCTAAGAGAAGCCAAGGCACAACTCTCTGTAGAGGACCTAACAGAAATCTTCAAGGAAGAAGAACCCATGGCAGCCGAAAACAACAACAATGCCAACAATGCAAGGAAGGTGCTGGGTGACTTTACTGCACCTACTCCCGACTTCTATGGGAGAAGCATCTCTATCCCTGCCATTGGAGCAAACAACTTTGAGCTTAAGCCTCAATTAGTTTCTCTAATGCAACAGAATTGCAAGTTTCATGGACTTCCATTGGAAGATCCTCATCAGTTCATAGCTAAGTTCTTGCAAATCTGTGACACTGTCAAGACTAATGGGGTTAACCCTGAGGTCTATAGACTTATGCTATTCCCTTTTGCTGTAAGAGACAGAGCTAGAACATGGTTGGACTCACAACCTAAAGAAAGCCTGAACTCTTGGGAAAAGCTAGTCAATGCCTTCTTGGCAAAGTTCTTTCCACCTCAAAAATTGAGTAAGCTTAGAGTGGAAGTCCAAACCTTCAGACAGAAGGAAGGAGAATCCCTCTATGAAGCTTGGGAAACATACAAACAATTAATCAGAAAGTGTCCCTCTGATATGCTTTCTGAATGGAGCATCATAGGTATTTTCTATGATGGTCTCACTGAACTATCCAAGATGTCTTTGGATAGCTCTGCTGAAGGATCTCTTCATCTGAAGAAGACGCCTACTGAAGCTCAAGAACTGATTGAAATGGTTGCGAATAACCAATTCATGTACACTTCTGAAAGGAATCCTGTGAACAATGGGACTAATCAGAAGAAGGGAGTTCTTGAGATTGACACTCTGAATGCCATATTGGCTCAGAATAAAATATTGACTCAACAAGTCAATATGATTTCTCAAAGTCTGTCTGGAATGCAAAATGCACCAAGCAGTACTAAGGACGCTTCATCTGAAGAAGAAGCTTATGATCCTGAGAACCCTTCAATGGAAGAGGTGAATTACATGGGAGAACCCTATGGAAACACCTATAATCCTTCATGGAGAAATCATCCAAATCTCTCATGGAAGGATCAACAGAGACCACAACAAGGTTTCAACAATAATAATGGTGGAAGAAACAGGTTTAGCAATAGCAAGCCTTTTCCATCATATTCTCAGCAACAGACAGAGAGTTCTAAGCAGAACACTTCTGACTTAGCAACCATGGTCTCTGATCTAATCAAAACCACTCAACGTTTCATGACTGAAACAAGATCCTCCATTAGAAATTTGGAGGCACAAGTGGGTCAGCTGAGCAAGAAAATTACTGAACTCCCTCCTAGTACTCTTCCAAGCAATACAGAAGAAAATCCAAAAGGAGAGTGCAAAGCCATCAACATGGCCGAATTTTGGGAGGAAGGAGAGGTAGTGAACGCCACTGAGGAAGACCTCAATGGACGTTCACTGGCCTCCAATGAGTTCCCCAATGAGGAACCATGGGAATCTGAGGCTCAAAATGAGACCATAGAGATTCCATTGGACTTACTTCTGCCATTCATGAGCTCTGATGAGTATTCTTCTTCTGAAGAGGATGAGTATGTCACTGAAGAGCAAGTTGCTAAATACCTTGGAGCAATCATGAAGTTAAATGACAAGTTATTTGGAAATGAGACTTGGGAGGATGAACCCCCTTTGCTCACCAAAGAACTGGATGACTTGTCTAGGCAGAAATTACCTCAAAAGAGACAAGATCCTGGGAAGTTTTCAATACCTTGTACCATAGGCACCATGACCTTCAAGAAAGCCTTGTGTGACTTAGGGTCAAGTGTAAACCTCATGCCTCTCTCTGTAATGGAGAAGCTAGGGATCTTTGAGGTGCAAGCTACAAAAATCTCACTAGAGATGGCAGACAACTCAAGAAAACAAGCTTATGGACTTGTAGAGGATGTTCTGGTAAAGGTTGAAGACTATTACATCCCTGCTGATTTCATAGTCCTAGAGACTGGGAAGTGCATGGATGAATCCATCATCCTTGGCAGACCCTTCCTAGCCACAGCAAAGGCTGTGATTGATGTTGATAGAGGAGAATTGATCATTCAAGTGAATGAAGAATCCTTTGTGTTTAAGGCTCAAGGATATCCTTCTGTCATCATGGAGAGGAAGCATGAAGAGCTTCTCTCAAAACAGAGCCAAACAGAGCCCCCACAGTCAAACTCTAAGTTTGGTGTTGGGAGGCCACAACCAACTTCTAAGTTTGGTGTTGAACCCCCACATTCAAACTCTAAGTTGGTGTTGGGAGGTTCCAACATTGCTCTGAGTATCTGTGAGGCTCCATGAGAGCCCTCTGTCAAGCTAATGACATTAAAGAAGCGCTTGTTGGGAGGCAACCCAATGTTATATTTTATCTATTCTCTTTTGTTATTTTATGTTTTTTTTTGTAGGTTGATGATCATGAGAAGTCACAAAATCAATTGAAAAAGCAAAAACAGAAAGAAAAATAGCACACCCTGGAGGAAGAACCTACTGGCGTTTAAACGCCAGTAAGGCTAACAGATGGGCGTTTAACGCCCAGTCTGGCACCATTCTGGGCGTTTAACGCCAGAAAGGGGCACCAGACTGGCGTTAAACGCCAGAAAAGGGCAAGAAGCTGGCGTTAAACGCCAGAAATGGGCAACAGCCCGGTGTTTAATGCCAGAATTGGCTAAAAACGCATTTCTGCATGCCATTTGGTGCAGGGATGACTTTTCCTTGACACCTCAGGATCTGTGGACCCCACAGGATTCCCACCTACCCTACCACCCTCTCTATTCTTCACCAATCACCTCAACACCTCTTCCCCAAAAATCCTTCACCTATCAAATCCCATCTTTCTCTTCACCACTCACATCCATCCTTCATAAAACCCCACCTACCTCACCATTCAAATTCAAACCACTTCACCACCCAAACCCACCCATACATAGCCGAACATCACCCTTCTCCCTCTCCTATATAAACCCATCTTCACTCCTTCATTTTCACACAACCTAAACACCACTTCTTCCCCTTTTGGCCGAACACAAAGCCATTCCCTTCTTCCTCATTTCTTCTTCTTCTACTCTCTTCTTTCTTCTTTTGCTCGAGGACGAGCAAACCTTTTAAGTTTGGTATGGTAAAAGCATTGCTTTTTGTTTTTCCATAACCATTTATGGCATCCAAGGCCGGAGAAACCTCTAGAAAGAGGAAAGGGAAGACAAAATTCTACCTCCGAGTCATAGGAGATGGAGAAATTCATCTCAAGGGTACATCAAGACCACTTCTATGAAGTTGTGGCCTTGAAGAAGGTGATCCCCGAGGTCCCTTTTTCACTCAAAAAGAGTGAATATCCAGAGATCCGACATGAGATCCGAAGAAGAGGTTGGGAAGTCCTTACCAACCCCATTCAACAAGTCGGAATCTTAATGGTTCAAGAGTTCTATGCCAATGCATGGATCACCAAGAACCATGACCAAAGTGTGAACCCGGATCCAAAGAATTGGCTTACTATGGTTCGGGGGAAATACTTGGATTTTAGTCCGGAAAATGTAAGGTTGGCATTCAACTTGCCCATGATGCAAGGAGATGAACATCCTTACACTAGAAGGGTCAACTTTGATCAAAGGTTGGACCAAGTCCTCACAGTCATATGTGAAGAGGGCGCCCAATTGAGAAGGCATGACCTCAAGCCTGTGGCTAGGGGATGATTGGAGTTCATCCAACACTCAATCATTCCCACTAGCAACCGGTCCGAAGTTACTATAGACCGGGCTATCATGATTCATAGCATCATGATTGGAGAAGAAATAGAAGTTCATGAGGTTATAGCTCAAGAACTTTATAAGGTGGCGGACAAGTCCTCTACCTTGGCAAGGTTAGCCTTTCCTCATCTTATTTGTCACCTCTGTTATTCAGTTGGAGTTGACATAGAGGGAGACATCCCCATTGATGAGGACAAGCCCATCACTAAGAAGAGGATGGAGCAAACAAGAGACCCCTCTCATCATCAATTCCCTGAGATACCTCAAGGGATGCACTTTCCTCCACAAAACTATTGGGAGCAACTAAACACCTCCCTAGGAGAATTGAGTTCCAACATGGGACAACTAAGGGTGGAGCATCAAGAACATTCCATTCTCCTCCATGAAATTAGAGAAGATCAAAGAATCATGAGAGAGGAGCAACAAAGACAAGGAAGAGACATTGAGGAGCTCAAGCACTCCATAGGATCTTCAAGAGGAAGAACAAGCCGCCATCACTAAGGTGGACCCGTTCTTTAATTTCCTTGTTCTTTATTTTTCTGTTTTTTCGAAAATTATGCTTGTGTTTATCTATGTTTGTGTCTTGTGATCATTAGTGTCTTAGTGTCTATGCCTTAAAGTTATGAATGTCCTATGAATCCATCACCTCTCTTAAATAAAAAATGTGTGCTTAATTGAAAAAGAGAAGAATTGCATGAATTTTGAATTTTATAACAGTTTAATTATTTTGATGTGGTGGCAATAATTTTGTTTTCTGAATGTATGCTTAAATAGTGCATATGTCTTTTGAATTTGTGGTTCATGAATGTTGGCTCTTGAAAGAATGATGAAAAAGGAGACATGTTACTGAGGATCTGAAAAATCATAAAAATGATTCTTGAAGCAAGAAAAAGCAGTGAATACAAAAAAAAAAGAAAAAAATTCGAAAAAAAAAAGAGAAAGAAAGAAATAAAGTTGTGATCCAAGGCAAAAAGAGTGTGCTTAAGAACCCTAGACACCTCTAGTTGGGGACTCTAGCAAAGCTGAGTCACAATCTGAAAAGGTTCACCCAATTATGTGTCTGTGGCATGTATGTATCCGGTGGTAATACTGGAAGACAGAGTGCTTTGGGCCACAGCCAAGACTCAATAAGTAGCTATGTTCAAGAATCATCATACTTAACTAGGAGAATCAATAACATTATCTGGATTTTGAGTTCATAAAGAAGCCAATCATTCTGAATTTCAAAGGATAGAGTGAGATGCCAAAACTATTCAGAGGCAAAAAGCTAAAAGCCTCGCTCATCTGATTAATACTGATCTTCATAGATGTTTTTGGAATTCATTGCATATTCTCTTCTTTTTATCTTATTTGATTTTTAGTTGCTTGAGGACAAGCAACAATTTAAGTTTGGTGTTGTGATGAGCGGATAATTTGTACGCTTTTTGGCATTGTTTTTAGTATGTTTTTGGTATGATCTAGTTAGTTTTTAGTATATTTTTATTAGTTTTTAGTTAAAATTCACTTTTCTGGACTTTACTATGAGTTTGTGTGTTTTTCTGTGATTTCAGGTATTTTCTGGCTGAAATTGAGGGACCTGAGCAAAAATCTGATACAGAGACTGAAAAGGACTGCAGATGCTGTTGGATTCTGACCTCCCTGCACTCGAAGTGGATTTTCTGGAGCTACAGAGGCCCAATTGGCGCGCTCTCAACGGCGTTGGAAAGTAGACATCCTGGGCTTTTCAGCAATATATGATAGTCCATACTTTGCCCAAGATTTGATGGCCCAAACCGGCGTTCAAAGTCACCCTCAGAATTCCCAGCGTTAAACGCCGGAACTGGCACCAAAGTGGGAGTTAAACGCCCAAACTGGCATAAAAGCTGGCGTTTAACTCCAAGAAGAGTCTCTACACGAAAATGCTTCATTGCTCAGCCCAAGCACACACCAAGTGGGCCCGGAAGTGGATTTTTATGTCATTTACTCATCTCTGTACACCCTAGGCTACTAGTTCTCTATATATAGGACCTTTTACTATTGTATTTTCATCTTTGGAATCTTTGGATTATTTTTAGATCCTTTGATCACTTTGAGAGGCTGGCCAGTCGGCCATGCCTAGACCTTGTACTTATGTATTTTCAACGGTGGAGTTTCTACACACCATAGATTAAGGTGTGGAGCTCTGCTGTACCTCGAGTATTAATGCAATTACTATTGTTCTTCTATTCAATTCCGCTTGTTCTTGTTCTAAGATATCACTTGTTCTTCAACTTGATGAATGTGATGATCCGTGACACTCATCATCATTCTCACCTATGAACGTGTGACTGACAACCACCTCCGTTCTACCTTCGATTGGGTGAATATCTCTTGGATTCCTGATACACGATGCATGGTTGATCGCCTAACAACCGAGTGCTCGCCTGACAAACGAGCCAGCCATTCCATGAGATCAGAGTCTTCGTGGTATAGGCTAGAACTGATGGCGGTATTCAAGAGAATCCGGAAGGTCTAACCTTGTCTGTGGTATTCTGAGTAAGATTCAATGATTGAATGACTGTGACGTGCTTCAAACTCCTGAGGGCGGGGCGTTGGTGACAGACGCAAAAGAATCACTGGATTCTATTCCGGCCTGATCGAGAACCGACAGATGGATAGCCGTGCCGTGACAGGGTGCGTTGAACATTTCCACTGAGAGGATGGGAGGTAGCCACTAACAACGGTGAAACCCTTGCTTAAGCTTGCCATGGAAAGGAGTAAGAAGGATTGGATGAAGACAGTAGGAAAGCAGAGAGACGGAAGGGACAGCATCTTCATACGCTTATCTGAAATTCCTAACAATGAATTACATAAGTATCTCTATCTCTATCTTTATGTTTTATTCGTATATCACCCATATCCATTTGAGTTTGCCTGATTGAGATTTACAAGGTGACCATAGCTTGCTTCATACCAACAATCTCTGTGGGATCGACCCTTACTCGCGTAAGGTTTATTACTTGGACGACCCAGTACACTTGCTGGTTAGTTGTGCGAAGTTGTGTTTATGCCATGGTGTTGAACACCAAGTTTATGGATTATTTGAATTGTAGTGATCACAATTTCGTGCACCACACCACTTGTACTGGGCTTACCCATTCACTGTCTGAAATGGGATATATGATACCGGCCTCCAATAGTCTGGTCACTTCCTTTTTGACAACTTCCAAGATGGTAGGATTCAATCTTCTTTGTGGTTGATGGACAGGTCTTGCTCCCTCTTCTAAAAATATTCTGTGCTCACATACTTGAGGGTTGATTCCTACTATGTCTGCCAAACTCCACCCAATTGCCTTCTTATGCTTCCTCAGCACATCAAGTAGTTGTTCTTCTTGTTGAGAAGTTAGTTCTCTTGCAATAATAACCGGAAGCTTCTGCTCATCCTCAAGGTAAGCATATTTGAGATGTGGAGGGAGAGGTTTCAATTCTAACTTTTGATCATGGGTAGGCTCTGGGTTATCTGGGGCTTGTGAAAATGGCGAAGTGTCCTCATTGTCAGTTAAGAGGATCCCCACACTTGGACCTTGTCCAGTGTGCCTCTCTTCAAACTCTTCCTTTTGAACTTCAGCCACACTTTCGTCTATGACATCACACTGGAAGATAGAACGATCTTTTGGGGGGTTGTCAATGACTCCATTCAGATTGAAGATTACTATGCGGCCATCTATTTCAAAGGAGTATGTCCCTGAAAAAGCATCCAATTTGAATTTTGATGTCTTCAGGAATGGTCTTCCAAGTAGAATTGATGATGGCTTATCTGAATCATTATGGGGCATCTCCAAGATATAAAAATCAGTGGGAAATGTGAGCCCTTTAATGTTCACCAAAACATCTTCAGCAACTCCAGCGACTGTAATAATGCTTTTATCTGCTAACACAAAACAAGCTGCCGACCTTTTTAAGGGAGGGAGCCTTAAAATATCATATATAGACAAAGGCATTATACTGACACATGCTCCTAAAACACACATGCAATCATAAATTACTACACCACCAATAGTACAACTAACTATGCAAGGACCTGGATCACTACATTTTTCAGGTAATCCTCCCATTAAAGCAGATATAGAACTACCTAAAGGAATAGTTTCTAATTCATTAATTTTGTCTTTATGGATACATAAGTCTTTTAGAAACTTTGCATATTTAGGTACCTGCTGAATAACATCAAAAAGGGGAACATTTACCTCAACCTTTTTGAATATTTCTACCATTTTAGGATCAGGTTCCAGCTGCTTCCTAGGCTTCCTTGCAAGTTGCAGAAATGGAATGGGAGTAGTGTTTTCTGTGGTGCCTACACCTTTTTGTGCTTCTTCCTGTGGTTGAGTTATCTCTTCTTCAGCTATGTCCTGTATATCCGCTTCCTCTTCAACATCTTCGATTTCTACCACCTCTTCAGCTGAGGCGTATTCTGGTGAGCTTGGTTCCTCCTGATGCCTTTCCTGCAGTGTGGTTTCGGACCTCAGGGTGATGGCATTAATGCCTCCCTTTGGATTGGGTAATGGTTGAGAGGGGATTCCAGTGGTGCTTGAAGGTTGGTTACTGGAATTTTGTGCTGAACCAAGTTGTGTCATAAAAGCTTGCAGAGTAGAGGTGAAACCATTCAGACTGGCGTTAATACTGTTCACGATGGTATTTTCCATGGCCAGCTGTCTTTTCTCAAAAGCTTGTAATAAATCTTCATTAGAAGATACAGAAGAATGAGTAAATTGAGAGGTTTGCTGCTGATTGTTCGGTGGTCCTTGGTTTTGCCTCAGGTGAGGTGCTCGGTAAGGTTGATTTTGCTGCCTGTTGTTGTAATTATTCCACCTTTGATTTCCTTGATTATCTCTGCCTCCCCTATTATTGTTGTCCCTCCAATTCTGGTTTGAATTGTCCTGCCATCCATGGTTATTATTTCCATTTTGATTGTACCCTTGGTTGGGGCGGTCATAGAAGTTGTGAGTGGATGCCACCATGTTGTCTTCTTGTTGGAGCTGCGGGCATTCATCAGTGTAATGGCTGTAATCAGCACAAATTCTGCAAATTCTTTGTGGAACTAGTTGTTGTTTTGCTGCGGTTGAGTTTGCTGAGCTTGTTGATTTAACTGCATTTGCTTCAGCAGGTTTGTCATTTCACAGATGCTTCGATTTAGAGCAGCAGTCTCTATGCCAGAAGATACTTCTGCAACGGCCCTTGAACGGCCTTGCTTCTGTCTGTGGTTCCGAGTAGATTCAGCTAAATCACTGATCAATTGCCAAGCTTCATCAGTGGTCTTGTACTTCTTCATAGACCCATTGCTGGCACTTTCCAACGTGGTCTTATCTTGGGGCCTCATACCTTGTGTGATATAGCTGAGTAGCACGATCTTGTCAATCATGTGGTGGGGGCATGCTTCCAGAAGATTATTGAAGCGCTCCCAGTATTCAAAGAGAGTCTCATTGTCATCCTGAACAATTGTAGAGATATCCTTCCTCAGTTTATCAGTAACTTCAGATGGAAAGAATTTCTCCAGAAACTCCTTTCTGAGTGTATCCCAGTTGGATACATTTGCTAGAGGTTGAGTGTAGTACCACTCTCTTGCTTTTCCCTCAAGAGAGAACGGAAAAGCTTTCAGCAGAATTGAAGTTTCATCAGTGCTATCACGCCTGACAGTAGAACAAGCTGTCTGGAAATCTCTCAAGTGCTTGATAAGCTCTTGAGCAGGTAGGCCATGAAACTTGGGCATCAAATTTAGCAGTGCGGTCTTTATTTCAAAATCCGTAGCTACCGCTGGATGATGCGCTTGAAACGGTTGCATTGTAAAATCAGGAGCTCCTTCCTCCTGAATGGTAACTCTTCTAGCTGCCATGTTTTCTGCACGTAAAACAACCGAATCAGTAGAACGGGGGCTGGTTTCTTCCTCAGATTCACTTTCAGATCCGTCCTCAGAGCGGACTAACCTACGATGTTCTCGCCTTATTCGTGAAATTGTTCTTTCAATTTCAGGATCGAATATTAGCAAGCACGGATCAGGAAGTGAACGTGTCATTTGACGGAAGAAACATGCAGCTCATAGTAGCAAAATTAAATAAAATGCAAGTAAATAGATTCTAATTAATAAAATTAGCACTCTATTGCAACTCCCCGGCAACGGCGCCAAAAATTGATGGAGTGCAGAAGCTGGTGAATTAAAAATTTATTTAAAGTGTTACGTTGCAAGTATAGTTCTTAACTCACCGAAAATCTGCCTATCAATTTAGAAATATGTCACAGAAAGTTTAAATTAAAATTACTGGGAGTTTTAAGTCCCAGGCCGTCTCCCAATGAGTTGTAGAAAAGTGTGCTGTTTTATTAATTAGATATTCCAAGAAGTTGAGCTAAGTAAATTGGAATTTAAATTGAGGAATTTTAAATAATATAAATAAAAGCCTTGAGTGGGAATTGATTGGTTAGAATCTCTATCATTGATGGTGTGATTGTAAAATTAATTTATAATTAATAGTTGTCCTGTTTGGTTATCCCTTACTAGGTAAGGGAAAGTCAAACAAGTGGGAATGCCAAATCTGTTCACAAGTTGCAACCCACTTAGTTCAAAGGGATTGGCGTCCGTGACAGGATAGCAATCCAACTTTTAACCCAATTACAAATTTTTCCTTCAATCCTTCCAACTCAAGAGTTCCTTTTAATTAACTCCCCATCAAGTAATGAAACTACTCACTCATTGTAAATAAAGAATCCATGGCACATGAAAGGGAATTAAAAGAAGACATGATTATTGGAATGGAAATTAAATTAAAAAGAAATAATCCTTGCATTAATTAATCATAAAAGTATCTGAATGACAAAATTGAACATAACAAAGAACATGGAAGAATAATACCAAGTTAAGAGAACAAACTAGAATGATGAAGTCTTGATGAGGAAATAACTCTTCTCAATGTTCCAATGCTAAGACCAATTGAAAATTAAAATCCTAAAAACTAGAGAGAAAAACCTAAGAGAGTGAAAAACTAGATCTAAAAACTACTCAATGAAAATGTCTCTGTTGTTTCTGCATATTCTCTGACTCTAGTCTGCTGTTCCGGGCCGAAAACTGGGCCGAAATAGGGTCCAAAATCGCTGGTTTCGGATTCTGCAGATTATGCAGATCGCGCATGTCACGTGATCGCGTCGTCCATGCGGACGCGTCACTTGCGCTTTTCCTCTTCACGCGTTCGCGTCGTCCACGCTACCGCGTCGCCTGTGCTTTCCAATCCGCGCGGCCGCGCAAGCCATGCGGCCGCGTCACTGCGATTTGCGCTCCTTCGCGCGGTCCCATGGGCCATGCGACCGCGTCACTTTTTGCTGGTTATCTCCTCAAATTCTTGTGTTCCTCTCATTTTTGCTAGCTTCCTCTCCAATCTCCGTCTCGATCATGCCCTATAAAGCCTGAAACACTTGACACACAGATTACGGCATCGAATGGAATAAAGGAGAATTAAAATTAAATAATTAAAGTCTCTAGGAAGCAATTTTCAAACATGTAATAAATTCAGGAAGGAAATCTAAATGCATGCTAAATTGATGAATAAGTGGGTAAGGATCACGACAAAACCACACAATTAAACACAATATAAACTATAAAATAGTGGTTTATCAGTGCTCCACCCTTAGTTGGTCCATATTGTAACTCATGCCTTCCAAAGAGGTGTTGAGTTGTTCCCAATAGTTGTGTGGGGGAAAATGCATCCCTTGAGGCATCTCAGGGATTTTATGAGAAATTTCCTCATGCTCTTGTTGAGGTCCATGAGTGGGCTCTCTTGTTTGCTCCATCCTTTTCTTAGTGATGGGCTTGTCCTCTTCAACGAGGATGTCTCCTTCTTTTTCAATCCCAGCCAAATTGCATAGGTGACAAATGAGATGAGGAAATGCTAACCTTGCCAAGATGGATGACTTGTCAGCCACCTTGTAGAGTTCTAGAGGTATGATCTCATGAACTTCCACTTCCTCCCCAATCATGAAACTATGGATCATGATGGCCCAATCCATAGTCATTTCAGATCGGTTGCTAGTAGGAATGATGGAGCTTGGATGAACTCCAACCATCCTCTAGCCACAGGCTTAAGGTTCGGTCTTCTCAATTGAACCGGATTGCCTCTTGAGTCTCTTTTTCATTGAGCTCCTTCCACACATATGTCCATGAGGACTTGGTCCAACCTTTGATCAAAGTTAACCCTTCTAGTGTAGGGGCGTGCGTTTTCTTGTATCATTGGCAAGGGGAATGCCAACCTTACATTTTCCGGACTGAAATCTAAGTATTTCCCCCGAACTATTGTAAGCCAATTCTTTGGATTCGGGTTCATACTTTGATCATGGTTCCTAGTGATCCATGCATTGCCATAGAACTCTTGAACCATTAAGATTTCGACTTGTTAAATGGGGTTGGTGAGAACTTCCCAACCTCTTCTTCGGATTTCATGTCGAATCTCCGAATACCCATTCTTCTTGAGCATGAAAGGAACCTCAGGGATCACTTTCTTCTTGGCCACAACTTCATAGAAGTGGTCTTGATGAACTTTTGAGATGAATCTCTCCATCTCTCATGACTCGGAGGTGGAAGCTTTTGCCTTCCCTTTCCTCTTTCTAGAGGTTTCTCCGGCCTTAGGTGCCATAAATGGTTATGGAAAAACAAAAAGCAACGCTTTTACCACACCAAACTTAAAATATTTGCTCGTCCTCGAGCAAAGGAAGAAAGAAGGGTGGAGAAGAAGAAAAGATGAAGGAGATGGAGGGGGTTATGTGGTTCGGCCAAGTAGGGGAAAAGTGTATAAGATGGTGAAAATGAGGGAGTGAAGAGGTGTATTTATAGGGAAAGAGAGGGGGAGTGGCCGAATGGACTTGGGTGGGTTTGGGAGGGAAAAGGGTTTGAATTTGAAAGTGAGGTAGGTGGGGTTTTTAGGGAAGATAGGTGGAGGTGATTGGTGAAGAGAATATAGGAAAGAGTATAGGATTTGATAGGTGAGTGGTGTTTTGGGTAGAGTGTTATAGAGATGTGTGAGGGGGAGAGAGAGAGGTAAGGTAGGTGGGAATTCTGTGGGATCTACAGATCCTGAGGGGTCAAGCATTTTCTCATCCCTGCTCCAAATTAGGCGTGTAAACGCCCTTAGTGTGCAATCCTGGCGTTTAACGCCAGACTGCTGCTTGTTTCTGGCGTTAAACACCAGCTTTTATTCCTTTCCTGGCATTAAACGCCAGGCTGCAACCTGTCTCTGGCGTTTAACGCCAGTTTGTTGCTTCTTTCTAGCGTTTAATGCTAGTCTGGTGCTTCTTTCTGGCGTTTAACGCCCAGAATGGTGCCAGACTGGGCGTTAAACGCCCATTATGCTACCTTTACTGGCATTTAAACACCAGTAAGCTTATCCTCCAGGGTGTGCTATTTTTAATGCTATTTTTGAATTTGCTTTGATTTTTGCAGTTGTTTTTGTGACTCTACATGATCATCAACCTAAAAAAAGAAAATAACATAGATAAATAAAATTGGGTTGCCTCCCAATAAGCGCTTCTTTAATGTCAATAGCTTGACAGTGAGCTCTCATGGAGCTTCACAGATGTTCAGAGCATTGTTGGGGCCTCCCAACACCAAACTTAGAGTTTGAATGTGGGGGTTCAACACCAAACTTAGAGTTTGGTTGTGGCCTCCCAACACCAAACTTAGAGTTTGACTGTGGGGGCTTCGTTTGACTCTGCATTGAGAGAAGCTTTTCTTGCTTCCTTTCCATGGTTACAGCGGGAGATCCTTGAGTTTTAAACACAAGGTAGTCCTCATTCAATTGAAGGATCAACTCTCCTCTGTCCACATCAATTACAGCTTTTGCTGTGGCTAGGAAGGGTCTTCCAAGGATGATGGATTCATCCTCATCCTTCCCAGTGTCTAGGATTATGAAATCAGCAGGGATGTAAAGGCCTTTGACCTTTACTAGCATGTCCTCTACCTGTCCATAAGTCGTTTTCATGGATTTATCTGCCATCTCTAATGAGAATTTGGCAGCCTGTACCTCAAAGATTCCCAGTTTTTCCATTACAGAGAGTGGCATTAAGTTTATGCCTGACCCTAGGTCACACATAGCCTTCTCAAAGGTCATGGTGCCTATGGTACAGGAAATTAAGAATTTACCAGGATCCTATTTCTTTTGAGGTAATGTCTGCCTAGCCAAGTCATTCAGTTCATTAGTGAACAAGGGGGTTCATCCACCCAAGTCTCATTACCAAATAACTTGGCATTCATCTTCATGATTGCTCCAAGGTACTTAGCAACTTGCTCTTCAGTAATATCTTCATCCTCTTCAGAGGAGGAATAGTCATCAGAGCTCATGAATGGTAGAAGTAGGTTCAATGGAATCTCTATGGTCTCTAGATGAGCCTCACATTCCTTAGGTTCCTCAACTGGGAACTCCTTTTTGTCCAGAGGACGTCCCATGAGGTCTTCCTCACTGGGATTCATGTCCTCCTCCTCCTCTCTAGGTTCGGCCACACCAAGTAAGGTTATGGCCTAGCACTCTCTTTTTGGATTCTCTTCTGTATTGCTTGGGAGAGTACTAGGAGGAGTTTCAGTGACTCTTTAACTCAGCTGGCCCACTTGTGCCTCCAAAGTTCTAATGGATGACCTTGTTTCATTCATGAAACTTAGAGTGGCCTTAGATAGATCAGAGACTATGTTTGCTAAGCTAGAGGGGCTCTGCTCAGAATTCTCTGTCTATTGCTTAGAGGATGATGGAAAAGGCTTGCTATTGCTAAACTTGCTTCTACCACCATTATTAAAGCCTTGTTGAGGATTTTGTTGATCCTTCCATGAGAGATTTGGATGATTTCTCCATGAAGGATTATAGATGTTTCCGTAGGCTTCACCCATGTAATTCACCTCTGCCATTGCAGGGTTCTCAAAATCATAAGCTTCTTCTTTAGAACATGCTTCTTTAGTACTGTTGGATGCATTTTGCAAACCATTCAGACTCTGAGAAATTATATTGACTTGTTGAGTCAATATTTTGTTCTGAGCCAATATGGCATTCAGAACATCAATTTCAAGAACTCCCTTCCTCTGAGGCGTCCCATTACTCACAAGATTCCTTTCAGAAGTATACATGAACTGGTTATTTGCAACCATTTCAATGGGTTCCTGAGCTTCTGCAGGCATTTTCTTCAGGTGAATAGATTCACCTGCAGAATGGTCCAATGACATCTTAGACAATTCAGACAGACCATCATAGAATATATCCATGATGGTCCATTCTGAGAGCATGTCAGAAGGACACTTTTTGGTCAGTTTCTTGTATCTTTCCCAAGCTTCATAGAGGGATTCAACTTCTTTCTGTCTGAAGGTTTGAACATCCACTCTAAGCTTGCTCAGCATTTAAGGAGGAAAGAACTTGGCTAAGAAAGCCGTGACCAGCTTATGCCAAGAGTTCAGGCTATCTTTAAATTGAGAGTCCAACCATATTCTAGTTGTGTCTCTTACAGCAAAAGGGAAAAGCATAAGCTTGTAGACATCGGGATCAGCTCCATTGGTCTTAACAATATCACAGATCTGCAAGAATTCAGTTAAGAACTGAAAAGGATCTTCTGATGGAAGTCCATGAAACTTGCAATTCTGTTGCATCAGAGAAACTAATTGAGGCTTTAGCTCAAAGTTGTTGGCTCCAATAGTAGGGATTGAGATGCTTCTTCTGTGGAAGTTGGAATTTGGTGCAGTAAAGTCACCAAGCATCTTCCTTACACCTCCATCATTGTTATTGGGTTCGGTCATCTCTACTTCTTTTTCTAAAATTTTAGTAAAGTTCTCTTCAGAGTATTGTGTTTTAGTTTCTCTTAGCTTCCTCTTCAGAGTCCTTTCAGGTTCTGGATCAGCTTCAACAAGAATGTTCTTATCCTTGCTCCTGCTCATGTGAAAAAGAAGATAATAGAAAAGAAGAGGAATCCTCTATGTCACAGTATAGAGATTCCTTTATGTGAGTAAAAGAATAAGAATGAAGGAAGAAGAAGAGAAATTCAAATACAGAGAAAGGAGGGGTTCGAATTTTGAGAAGAGAAGTGTCAGTAAATAAATAAAATAAATAGAAAGAGAGAGAGGGAAATTCGAAAATTAGAAGAAAAGAGAAGAAAAATATTTTTTGTTTTTATTTTTATTATTAGTTAGAATTCAAAAATTAAGAAAGGGAATGAAATTAAAAGTTAAAACAATTAGTTAAATAAAAAGAATTTTGAAAAAGAGAAAGGTAATTTTTGAAAAATTAGAGAGAGAATTAGTTAGGTAGTTTTGAAAAAGATAAAAATTTTAAAAATCAAACAAAAAGTATAAGTGGTTAATTGAAAAAAGATTTGAAAATCAATTTTGAAAAGATAAGAAGTTAGAAAAAGATTTTAAAATCAAATTAAAAGAGATATGTTTGAAAAGGTATGGTTGAAAAAGATTTGATTTTTAAAATTAAAATTGATTACTTGACTAACAAGAAACTAAAATATATGATTCTAGAATTTAAAGATTGAACCTTTCTTAACAAGAAAGTAACAAAGTTCAAATTTTTGAATCAATCACATTAATTGTTAGTAAAGTTTTCGAAAATTATGAAATAAAATTAAGAAAAAGATTTTGAAATCACTTTTTTAAAATTTTCGAAAATAATAAAAAAATGAAAAATATTTTATTTTTGAAAAGATAAATTTTTGAAATTGAAATCTTGACTTGAATAACAAGAAACAACTTATTTTAAAATTTTTTTACTAAGTCAACCCAAAGATTTCGAAATTTATGAGTAAAATAAGGAAAAGATATTTTTTTCAATTTTTTGAGGAAAGAGAAAAACCACAAAATGACTCAACATATAAAAATTTTGGATTAAAACAAATGATGCATGCAAGAGCACTATGAATGTCAAGATGAACACCAAGAACACTTTGAAGATCATGATGAACATCAAGAACTTATTTTTTGAAAAATTTTTAAGAAAAGAAAAACATGCAAGACACTATGAATGCAAAAATGCATATGAAAAACAACAAAAGACACAAAACAAGAAAATATGAAGATCAAACAAGAAGAACTACCAAGAACAACTTGAAGATCATGAAGAACACCATGCATGAGTTTTCGAAAAATTTTTTAGAAAATTAAGAAGATGCAATTGACACCAAACTTAAAAATTGACTCTAGACTCAAACAAGAAACACAAAATAATTTTTTTGGTTTTTATGATTTTTTTATTTTTTGGATTTTTCGAAAATTATTTTTAGAAAAACGAAAAAGAAGAAAAAATTTTGAAAGATTTTTGAAAACTTTTTGAAAATAAAATAAAGGTTGAAACAAAAAGAAAATTACCTAATCTGAGCAACAAGATGAACCGTCAGTTGTCCAAACTCGAACAATCCCTGGCAACGGCGCCAAAAACTTGGTGCACGAAATTGTGATCTCAATGGCACCAACAACTTGGTACGCACAATTGTAATCTCAACTCTTTTTCACAACTTCGCACAACTAACCAGCAAGTGCACTGGGTCGTCCAAGTAATAAACCTTACGTTAGTAAGGATCGATCCCACGGAGATTGTTGGCTTGAAGCAAGCTATGGTCATCTTGTAAATCTCAGTCAGGCGGATTCAAATAGTTATGGAGTTTTGATAAATTAAAAGATAAATAAGCATAAAATAAAGATAGAGATACTTATGTAATTCATTGGTGGGAATTTCAGATAAGCGTATGGAGATGCATTGTTCCTTCTGAATCTCTGCTTTCCTATTGCCTTCATTCAATCCTTCATACTATTTTCTATGGCAAGCTGTATGTTGGGTGTCACCGTTGTCAACGGCTAATCAACTGTCGAATTTCTCATCTCGGATGAAAAATACCATGCATAGAGATCGTATGGCTAATCAGCTGTTGGTTCTCGATTGTGTAGGAATAGGATTTACTATCCTTTTGCGTCTGTCACCATGCCCTACAATCGCGAGTTTGAAACTCGTCACAATCATCCCATCCCAGATCTTACTCGGAATACCACAGACAAGGTTTAGACTTTCCGGATCTCAGGAATGCTGCCAATGGATTCTAGCCTATACCACAATGATTCTAATCTTGGATTCAGATGCCCCATTGTCAGAGGGGATTCGATGTGAATCATTTATTAGAAACCCAAGAGATATACATTCAAGCTTGTTTTCATGTAGAACGGAAGTGGTTGTCAATCACGCGTTCGTAAGTGAGAATGGTGATAAGTGTCACATAATCATCACATTCATCATGTTCTTGTGTGCGAATGAATATCTTAGAATAACAATAGTACTTTGCATTAATACTTGAGGAACAGCAGAGCTCCACACCTTAATATATGGTGTGTAGAAACTCTACTGTTGAAAATACATAAGTGATGAAGGTCCAGGCATGGCCGAATGGCCAGCCCCCAAAACGTGATCAATAGATCAAAAGATGATCAAAAGATGTGAGTACAATAGTAAAAAGTTCTATTTATATTAAACTAGTTACTAGGGTTACAAAAATCAGTAAATGATGCAGAAATCCATTTACGGGGCCCACTTCGTGTGTGCTTGGGCTGAGTATTGAAGCTTTCACATGTAGAGGCCTTATTTAGAGTTAAACGCTAATTTGTAACTTGTTTCTGGTATTTGACTCTAGCTTGCAACTTGTTTCTGGCGTTTAACGCTAGAATAGGGCAGAAAGCTGGCGTTGAACGCCAGTTTGCATCGTCTAAACTCGGGCAAAGTATGAACTATTATATATTGCTGGAAAGCACTGGATGTCTACTTTCTAAAGCGATTGAGAGCGCGCCATTTGACTTTCTGTGGCTACAAAAAATCCATTTCGAGTGCAGGGAGGTCAGAATCCAACAGCATCAGTAGTCCTTTTTCAGCCTCTGAATCAGATTTTTGCTCAGGTCCCTCAATTTCAGCCAGAAAATACTTGAAATCACAGAAAAATACACAAACTCATAGTAAGTCCAGAAATGTGAATTGTGCTTAAAAGCTAATAAAAATATACTAAAAGGTAACTAAATCATACTAAAAACTATATAAAAACAATGCCAAAAAGCGTATAAATTATCCGCTCATCACAACACCAATCTTAAATTGTTTCTTGTCCCCAAGCAACTAAAAACAAAATAGGATAAAAAGAAGAGAATATACAATGAATCTCACAATATCAATGAAACTTAGTCCCAATTTGATGAGCGGGGCTAGTAGCTTTTTGCTTCTGAACAGTTTTGGCATCTCATTTTATCCTTTGAAATTCAAAATGGTTGGCATCTATAGGAACTCATAATTTTAGATAGTGTTATTGATTCTCCTAGTTTAGTATGTTGATTCTTGAACACAGCTACTTTATGAGTCTTGGTCGTGGCCCTAAGCACTTTGTTTTCCAGTATTACCACCGGATACATAAATGCCACAGACACATAACTGGGTGAACCTTTTCAGATTGTGACTCAGCTTTGCTAAAGTCCCCAGTTAGAGGTGTCCAAAGTTCTTAAGCACACTCTTTTGCTTTGGATCACGACTTTAACCACTCAGTCTCAAGTTTTTCACTTGGACCTGCATGCCACAAGCACATGGTTAGGGACAGCTTGATTTAGCCACTTAGGCCTGGAATTTATTTCCTTGGGCCCTCCTATCCACTGATGCTCAAAGTCTTGGATCCTTTTTACCCTTGCTTTTTGGTTTAAAGGGCTATTGGCTTTTTCTGCTTGCTTCTTTTTCTTTTTCTTTTCTCTTTGCTTTTTTTTTGCCATTTTTTTGTTAATTTTTTTCTTTTTTTTTTCGTAAGCTTTATTATTCACTACTTTTTCTTGCTTCAAGAATCAATTTCATGATTTTTCAGATTATCAATAACATTTCTCTTTGTTCATCATTCTTTCAAGAGCCGACAACTTTAACATTCATAAACAATAAGATAAAAAATATGCACTGTTCAAGCATTCATTCAAAGAACAAAAATTATTGCCACCACATCAAAATAATTAAACTAGTTTCAAGATAAAATTTGAAATCCACGTACTTCTTGTTCTTTTGTAATTAAGCACATTTTTCATTTAAGAGAGGTGAAGAATTTATAGAGTTATTCATAGCTTTAAGACATAGACACTAGACACTAATGATCATGTAGTAAAGACACAAACATAGATAGAACATACAGCCTAAAAATTGAAAACAGAAAAATAAATACACAAGGAGATTAAGGAATGAGTCCACCTTAGTGAGGGTGACGTCTTCCTCCTCTTGAACCAATGGTGCTCTTGAGCTCCTCTATGTCTCTTCCTTGCCGTTGTTGCTCCATCATTAATGTTTTTGGTGCTCCTATCCTTTGTTTCTCCCAATAGTTGTGTGGAGGAAAATGTATCCCTTGAGGCATCTCAGGGATTTCTTGATGAGGGAATTCCTCATACTTTTTTTGAGGTCCATGAGTGGGCTCTCTTGTTATGCAGTCAAATGCTCTATTACTGAGCTATGGACCCTTGAGATGAATCTCTCCATCTCCCATGACTCAGAGGTTGAAACAACTGCCTTCCCTTTTCTCTTTCTAGAGGTTTCTCCGGCCTTAGGTGTCATAAATGGTTATGGAAAAACAAAAAGCAATGCTTTTACCACACCAAACTTAAAATATTTCCTCGTCCCGGAGCAAAAGAAGAAAGAAAGATGTAGAAGAAGAAAATGGAGGAGATGGAGGTTGTATAGGGTTCGGCCAAGGGTAGAAGAAGGTGGTGTATGATGTGTGAAAATGAATGAGTGAGGAGGGAGAGTTAAGGAAGTGATTGGTGAAGGGTATTTGGTGAAGAGTGTTGTAGAAAGGTGTGAAGAGGAGAGAGAGTGAGTTGAGGTTGGTGGGGATCCCATGGGGTCCACAGATCCTGAGGGGTCAAGAAATTCTCTTCCCTGCTCCAATTGGGCGTTCAACACGCCTTAGAGTGCAATTCTGGCGTTTAAACGCCAGTCTGCTACCCTGTTCTGGCGTTTAAACGCCAGCTTTCCTTCCTGTTCTGACGTCTAGACACCAGTTTGTTGCCCTGTTCTGGCGTTTAAACGCTAGTCTGGTCCCCTATTCTAGCGTTTAAACGCCTAGAAAGGTGCCAGATTGGGCGTATAAACGCCCATTTTGCTACCCTTACTGGCATTTATCCAGGGTGTGCTGTTTTTAATGCTGTTTTTGATTTTTTTTCTTGATTTTTGTAATTGTCTTTGTGACTTCACATGATCATCAACCTAAAAGAAAACAAAATAATATGGATAAAATTAAAATACAATTGGGTTGCCTCCTAATAAGCGCTTCTTTAATGTCAATAACTTGACAGTGAGCTCTCATCGAGTCTCACAGATGATCAGAGTATGGTTGAGATCTCTCAATACCAAACTTAGAGTTTCGCTGTGGCCTCCCAACACCAAACTTAAAGTTTGAATGTGGGGGCTCTGTTTGACTATGTATTGAGAGAAGCTCTTCATGCTTACTCTCCTTGGTTACAGATGGAGAACCTTGAGTCTTTACTATAAGGCATTCTTCATTCACATGAAGGATCAACTCTCCTCTATCAACATCAATCATAGCTCTTACTGTGGCTAGGAATGGTCTTCCAAGGATGATGGATTCATCCTCATCCCTCCTAGTGTCTAGGAATATGAAATCAGCAGGGAAGTAAAGGCCTTCAACCTTCACTAGCACATCCTCTACTAGTCTATAAGCCTTTTTCATAGACTTATCTGCCATCTCTATTGAGAATTTAGCAGCTTGTACCTAAAAAATTCCTAGTTTCTCCATTACAGAGAGTGGCATCATGTTTATCCCTGACCCCAGGTCATACAGAGCTTTCTCAAAGGTCATGGTGCCTAGTACAAGGTGTTAAGAATTTACCAGGATCCTGTTTCTTTTGAGATAAATTTTGCTGAACCAATGTATTCAGTTCATTGGTGAGCAAGGGAGATTCATCCTCCCAAGTCTCATTACTAAATAGCTTGGCATTCAGCTTCATGATTGCTCCTAAATATCAGACAACTTGCCCTTCAACAATGTCTTCATCTTCTTCAGAAGATGAATAATCATCAAAGCTTATGAATAGTAAAAGGAGGTCCAAGGGAATCTCTATGGTCTCTGTATGAGCCTCAGATTCCTTTGATTCTTCATTAGGGTATTTCTTACTGACCATTGGACGTTCCCTGAGGTCTTCCTCATTAGGATTCACGTCCTCCTCCTCTTTCCCAGGTTTGGCCATTTTGATTACATCAATGGCCTTGCACTCTCCTTTGGGATTCTCTTCTGTATTGCTTGGGAGAGTGCTAGGAGGAGTTTCATGAACCCTTTTACTCAGCTGTCCCACTTGTGCCTCCAAATTTCTAATGGAGGATCTTGTTTTAGTCATGAAACTAAGAGTGGCCTTAGGTAGATCAGAGACTATGTTTGCTAAGCTAGAAGGATTCTGCTCAAAATGCTCTATCTGTTGCTGAGATGCTGATGGGAAAGATTTGCTATTGCTAAACCTGTTTCGTCCACCATTGTTATTGTTGAAGCCTTGCTTCTGTTGATCCTTCCATGAAAAATTTGGATGATTTTTCCATGAAGGATTATAGGTGTTGCCAAAGGCTTCACTCATGTAATTCACCTCTGCCATTGCAGGATTCTCAAGATCATAAGCTTCTTATTCAGAAGATGCTTCCTTGGTACTGTTGGATGCATTTTGCAATTCATTCAGACTCTGAGAGATCATATTGACTTCTTGGGTCAATATTTTATTCTGAGCCAGTATGGCATTCAGAGCGTCAATTTCAAGAACCCCTCTCTTTTGAGGCGTCCCATTACTCACAGGATTCCTATCAGAGGTATACATGAACTGGTTATTTGTAACCATTTCAATAAGTTCCTGAGCTTCTGCAGGCATTTTCTTTAGGTGAATGGATCCACCTGCAGAATGGTCCAGTGACATCTTGGAAAATTCAGACAGACCATCATAGAATATATCTAATGTGGTCCATTCTGAAAGCATGACGGAAGGACACTTTTTGGTCAATTGCTTGTATCTTTCCCAAGCTTCATAGAGGGACTCACCATCTTTTTGTCTGAAGGTCTGAACATCCACTCTAAGCTTGCTCAGCTTTTGAGGAGGAAAGAACTTGGCTAAGAAAGCCGTGACCAGCTTATCCCAAGAGTCCAGGCTATCTCTAGGTTGTGAGTCTAACCATGTTCTAGCTCTGTCACTACAGCAAAAGGGAAAAGTATAAACTTGTAGACCTCAAGATCAACTCCATTGGTCTTAACAGTGTCATAGATATGCAAGAACTCAGTTAAGAACTGATAAGGGTCTTCTGATAGAAGTCTATGAAACTTGCAGATCTATTGTAGTAGAGAAAGTAATTGAGGCTTTAGCTCAAAATTGTTTACTCTTATGGCAGGGATTGAGATGCTTCTTCCATATAAGTTGGAAGTTGGTATAGTAAAATCACCAAGCATCTTCCTTGCATTGCTATTTTGTTCGGCCATAATTGTTTCTTTTGCTGCTTCCTTTTCGAAAATTTCAGTGAGGTCCTCTTCAGAGTTTTGTGCTTTAGCTGCTCTTAGCTTCCTCTTTAGAGTCCTTTCAGGTTCAGAATCAGCTTCAACAAGTATGCCTTTATCTTTGTTCCTACTCATATGAAAGAGAAGAAAACAAAGAAAATATGGAATCCTCTATGTCACAGTATAGAGATTCCTTGAGATGTCAAAGGAAAAAAAGAATAGAAGAAGGAGGTAAGAATTTGAACACACAAGAGAGATGGTGTCCAAATTGACAATGGATGAGGAATGTTAGTATTCAAATAGAAAAAGGTGAGAGGGGGAAATTTTTGAAAATTAAAAGAATAAAATTTAAAATGAATTTTTGAAAAATTGGTTGTGGTTTTGAAAAAGATAAGAAATAGTAAAACAAATAAAAAGTCAATTAGTTAGTTGAAAAAGATTTGAAAATCAATTTTGAGAAGATAAGAAGTTAGAAAAGATTTTGAAATTGATCTTGAAAAAGATATGATTTCAAAAAGATATGTTTGAAAAGATATGATTGAAATTTAAAAATATTTGAAAAGGAAATTAAAAAGATTTGATTTTTTTTTTTGAAAAAGATATGTTTGAAAAGATATGATTTTAAAAAAGATATGATTGAAAATAAACGCCCAGGAGCTGCATGTTTTGGGCGTTTTAACGCCCAATTGCTGCATGGTTTGGGCGTTTAAACACCTAGCCAAGTACCCTGGCTAGCGTTTAAACGCCAGTTTTCCTTCCTTATTGGGTGTTTAAACGCCCAACCAGGTACCCTAGCTGGCGTTTAGACGCCAGTTTTCCTTCTTCACTGGGCATTTTGAACGCCCAACTTTTTCTCTGTAAATCCTCTGCTTTATGTTCTTGGATCTTCATTTTGCTATATCCTTTATTCAAGAAGATATATTTTCAATTTTGAAAAACAACAAAATGAGTCAAAACATATGATTCTTGGATCAAAACACAAGATATATGCAAGAACATTATGAATGTCAAGATGAACACCAAGAACAATCTCGAAGATCAAGATGAACATCAAGAACTCAGTTTTCTTAATGAAAGAAAACATGGAGGACACCTGATGAGCGTATATTTTATACGCTTTTTGGGGGTAATTTCATATAGTTTTTAGTATGTTTTAGTTAGTTTTTAGAATATTTGTATTAGTTTTTAGGCAAAATTCATATTTCTAGACTTTACTATGAGTTTGTGTATTTTTCTGTGATTTTAGATATTTTCTGGCTGAAATTGAGGGAGCTGAGCATAAATCTGGTTCAGGCTGAAAAAGGACTGCTGATGTTGTTGGATTCTGACCTCCCTACAGTCGGAACGGCGTTTTTGGAGCTGCAGGACTCCAATTGGCGCGGTCATAATTGGGTTAGAAAGTAGACATCCAGGGCTTTCCAGCAATATATAATAGTCCATACTTTTCTTGAAGATAAACGATGTAAACTAGCATTTAACGCCAGTTCTATGTTCCATTCTGGCGTTAAACGCCAGAAACAGGTTACCAGTTGGAGTTAAACGCCCAAAACAAGTCACAACCTGACGTTTAACTCCTGAAACAGCCCAGGCACATGAAAAGCTCAAGTCTCAGCCCCAGCACACACGAAGTGGGCCCCAGAAGTGAATTTCTGCACTATCTATCTCAGTTTACTCATCTTCTGTAAACCTAGGTTACTAGTTTAGTATTTAAACAACTTTTAGAGACTTATTTTGTACCTCATGACATTTTAGATCTGAACTTTGTACTTTTTGATGGCATGAGTCTCTAAACTCCATTGTTGGGGGTGAGGAGCTCTGCAGCGTCTCGATGAATTAATGCAACTATTTCTGTTTTCTATTCAAACATGCTTGTTTCTATTAAGATATTCATTCGCACTTCAATATGATGAATGTGATGATCCATGACACTCATCACCATTCTCAATCTATGAATGCGTGACTGACAACCACCTCCATTTTACATTAGATTGAATGAGTGTCTCTTGGATTCCTCAATCAGAATCTTCGTGGTATAAGCTAGAATCCATTGGCAGCATTCTTGAGAATTCGGAAAGTCTAAACCTTGTTTGTGGTATTCCGAGTAGGTTTCAAGGATTGAATGACTGTGACGAGCTTCAAACTCACAAAGGTTGGGCGTAGTGACAGACGCAAAAGGATCAAGGATCCTATTCGAGCATGAGTGAGAACCGAGAGATGATTAGCCGTGCGGTGACAGCGCACCTGGACCATTTTCACTGAGAGGACGGATGGTAGCCATTGACAACGGTGATCCACCAACACACAGCTTGCCATAGAAGGAACTTTGCGTGCGTGAAGAAGCTGATAGTAGGAAAGCAGAGATTTCAGAAGACAAAGCATCTCCAAAACTCCAACATACTCTCCATTACTGCGTAACACATACTCATTTCATGCTCTTTCACTTTTTACAATTGAAACTAAAGAACCCCTATTGGTATCTTGACTAAGAATAATAAGAGAACCATAGCTTGCTTCAAGCCGGCATTCTCCGTGGGATCGACCCTTACTCACGTAAGGTATTATTTGGACGACCCAGTGCACTTGCTGGCTAGTTGTGCGGAATTACATAATGTGAGTGTAATTTTTGTGCACCAAGTTTTTGTCGCCGTTGCCGGGGATTGTTTGAGTTTGAACAACTAACGGTGAATCTTGTTGCTTAGATTAGGAAATTTTGTCTTTTGGGTCAGAGTCTTTTATTTTCTTTTCAAAAATTTTTCAAAAATATTATTTTTCTTTATTAATTTTTAGTTTTTCTGTGAGTTTAGTGTCATGTTTTAAGTTTGGTGTCAATTGCATGCTTATCTTTGTCTTACAATTTTTGAATTGCATGTTCTTTGTTCTTCCTTGATCTTCAAATTGTTCTTGTCAATTTTTCTTGTTTGATCTTTGGTTTGTCTTGTTTTGTGTCTTTTCTTGTTTTTCTTGTGCATTTTCAAATTTCTAGTTTTCAAATTTTTTTTTATTTGTTAAATACCTTATTAAAACACGTTAAATTTATAGCTCAGTTGGCCAGAGCGTTGGCTTGTGTTCTAGAAAATTGGGTATCTTCCATTTAAAACTTTTTCAAAAAAATAATTTCTCTTTGATTAAATCTTGTGCCAAACTTTAAGTTTGGTGTTCTCTTGTTAATTTTTCTTTAGTTTTCAAAAATTTTATTTTGGTTTTCTAAAAATTTTATTTTCTTGTTGTTCTTGTAAGTCTTCAAAGTGTTCTTGAGTCTTCCTTGTGTTTTGATCTTGAAATTTTTAAGTTTGGTGTTCCTTGGTGTTTTCCCTCCAAAATTTTTGAAAACACGGAGCATTAGATCTAAAAATTTTAAGTCCTATGTCTTTTGTGTGTTTTTCTCTTTCATCATAAAATTCAAAAAAATATATATTTTCTTTTCTAACTATTTTTAAGCAATTATTTCGAATTTTTTTTAAAAAATTCAGATTTCAATTTCAAAATTTTTAAAATCTTATCGTTTTAAGATTTTTAAAAATGATATCTTTTTCAAAAATATCCTAACCACTTTCTCTCACCTCACGTTTTCAAAAATCCTGATAAAATATTTTCAAATCTCTTTTTTATTATAGTTTTTATTTTATTTTACTTTATTATTTTTCGAAATATTTTTTAAATATAATAAAATAAATAAAATAAATCCACGTCATCTCCCTTTCTCCATCATGGACCTAACTGGAAATGAACAGTCCAGAAGGACTCTGGGGTCATATGCTAACCCCACTACTGCTTCATATGGGAGTAGTATCTGTATACCCTCCATCGGAGTCAGTTTTTTTTAGTTGAATCCTCAGCTCATTATAATGGTGCAGCAAAGTTGCCAGTATTTCGGTCTTCCACAGGAAGAACCTACAGAGTTTCTAGCACAGTTTTTACAAATTGCTGACACAATACATGATAAGAAAGTAGATCAGGATATCTACAGATTATTACTGTTTCCATTTGCTGTAAAAGACCAAGCTAAGAGGTGGTTAAATAACCAACCCAAGGCTAGCATAAGGACATAGAAACAGCTGTCAGAAAAATTCCTGAATCAATATTTCCCTTCGAAATGGATGACACAGCTAAGGCTGAACATCCAAGGATTTAAACAATGATATAATGAATCTCTTTATGATGCCTGGGAGAGATACAGAGAGATGTTAAGAAAATGCCCCTCTGAAATGTTTTCAGAGTGGGTGCAGTTAGACATCTTCTATTATGGGCTTACAGAGAAAGCTCAGATATCTTTGGACCACTCAGCTGGTGGATCTATACACATGAGAAAGACAATTGAAGAAGCTCAAGAGCTCATTGATACAGTTGCCAGAAATCAGCATCTGTACCTAAGTAGTGAGTCTTCCATGAAAGAAGAGGTTAAAACAGTAACGGCTGATCTTAGTCCTGCAGAACAAGCTACTGAATTCAATCAACAATTAGATTTTCTAACAAAACAGCTAGCCGAAATCAAGGAAATACTACAAGACACAAGAATGGCTAATATGAATATGGAAGTGCAGTTGAAGCAAACAGAACAATAGTTATCAAAATAAATAACAGAAGAGTGCCAAGTAGTTCAATTAAGAAGTGGGAAAACATTAAATACCTCACTTCAAGGCAGCAGGAAGCCAAGAAATGAACAAACTGCTACCCAAAATCCCTCTGAGGATAGTAAGAGCCCAAAGAGGAATAATTCTTGCGTTCAAACGCCAGAAAAGGGTGAAGAGCTGGCGTTAAACGCCCAACCCATGCTCAGTT
Source organism: Arachis hypogaea (assembly GCF_003086295.3). Lineage (NCBI taxonomy): Eukaryota > Viridiplantae > Streptophyta > Magnoliopsida > Fabales > Fabaceae > Arachis > Arachis hypogaea. The sequence continues at coordinate 61,549,989 of NC_092045.1, forward strand.
CTGGCATTCAAACGCCAGAAACAAGTAAGGAGTTGGTGTTGAACGCCCAAAGGAAGCTTAGTTCTGGCGTTCAGATGCTAGAAACAAGTAAGGAGTTGGCGTCTAACGCCACTCCAGCTTCCAACCCTGGCATTCAAACTCCAGTAAGGGATCAGACACATACAAATGCTGATAGCAATCCCTCTAAAAAGGCTTCTCCAACCACATCTGTAGAAAATAAACCTGCAGCAACTAAGGTTAAGAAATACAAAGCCAAAATGCCTTATCCTCAAAAACTCCTCCAAGCGGAATAGGATAAGCAATTTGCCCGCTTTGTAGACTACCTCAGGACTCTTGAAATAAAGATTCCATTTGCAGAGGCACTTGAGCAAATACCCTCTTATGCTAAGTTCATGAAAGAGATCTTAAGTCATAAGAAGGATTGGAGAGAAACTGAAAAAGTTTACCTCACTGAAGAATGCAGTGCAGTCATTCTGAAAAGCTTACCAGAGAAGCTTAAAGATCCCGGAAGCTTCATGATACCATGCACATTAGAGGGTACTTGTACCAAGAAAGCTCTATGTGATTTTGGAGCAAGTATCAACCTAATACCTGCATCTACTATCAGAAAGCTTGGTTTGACTGAAGAAGTCAAACCAACCCGGATATGTCTCCAACTTGCTGATGGCTCCATTAAATACCCATCAGGCATGATTGAAGACATGATTGTCAAGGTTGGGCCATTTGCCTTTCCCACTGACTTTGCGGTGCTGGAAATAGAGGAGCACAAGAGTGCAACTCTCATTCTAGGAAGACCTTTCCTAGCAATTGGACGAACCCTCAATGACGTCCAAAAAGGGGAATTAACCCTGAGAGTCAATGAGGACGAGTTTAAGTTGAATGTTGTCAAAGCTATGCAGCATTCAGACACCCCAAACGACTGCATGAGCATTGATATTATTGACTCTCTGGTTGAAGAGGTCAATATGACTGAGAGTCTCAAATCAGAGGTAGAGGATATCTTTAAAGATGTTCAGCCTGATCTGAAGGAACCAGAGAAAATAATAGAACCTTAGAAAATCCCTCAGGAAGAGGAGAAACCTCCTAAACCCGAGCTCAAACCATTACCACCATCCCTGAAATATGCATTTCTGGGAGAAGGTGACACCTTTCCTGTAATCATAAGCCCTACCTTAGAGCCACAGGAAGAGGAAGCACTAATTCAAGCACTGAGGACACACAAGACAGCTCTTGCGTGGTCCATTAGTGATCTTAAGGGCATTAGCCCAGCCAGATGCATGCACAAGATCCTATTGGAGGATGACACTAAGCCAGTGGTTCAACCACAAAGGCTGCTGAATCTAGCCATGAAGGAGGTGGAGCAGAAGGAGGTCACTAAATTACTAGAGGCTGGGATTATTTATCCTATTTCTGATAGCCCCTGGGTAAGCCCTGTCCAAGTCGTCCCTAAGAAGGGTGGCATGACAGTGGTTCATAATGAAAAAAATGAACTGGTTCCTAAAAGAACAGTTACAGGGTGGCGTATGTGTATTGATTACAGAAGGCTCAATACAGCTACCAAAAATGATCATTTTCCTTTACCATTCATAGACCAGATGCTAGAAAGACTAGCAGGTCATGAATACTACTGCTTATTGGATGGATATTCAGGTTATAATCAAATTGCAGTAGATCCCCAGGATCAAAAGAAAACAGCATTCACATATCCATCCGGAGTATTTGCATACAGAAGGATGCCATTTGGTCTATGCAATGCACCTGCAACCTTTCAAAGGTGCATGCTCTCTATTTTCTCTGATATGGTGGAAATATTTCTGGAAGTCTTCATGGATGACTTTTCAGTATTATGCCAGCCGTGTTCTAAATGATGCACAGAAGAACTACACAACCACAGAAAATGAATTGCTTGTAGTGGTTTATGCCATTGACAAGTTCAGATCCGATTTAGTAGGATCAAAAGTGATTGTGTACACTGACCATGCTGCTCTTAAATATCTACTCACAAAGCAAGATTCAAAACCCTGACTCATAAGATGGGTGTTGCTTTTGCAAGAGTTTGATATAGAAATAAGAGACAGAAAAGGGACAGAGAATCCAGTAGTAGATCACCTGTCCCGAATAGAACCAGTAGAAGGGGCGTCCCTCCCTGTTACTGAGATCTCTGAAAATTTTTCAGATGAGCAACTCTTTGTCATCCAGGAAGTACCATGGTTTGAAGACATTGCAAATTACAATGCTGTAAGATTCATACCCAAAGAATATAGTAGGCAGTAATCAAAGAAATTAATTTCGGATGCAAAGTACTATCTTTGGGATGAACCATATCTCTTCAAGAGATGTGCAGACGGAGTAATCCATCGATGTGTGCCTAAAGATGAAGCACAGAAGATCCTCTGGCATTGCCATGGATCACAGTATGAAGGACATTTTGGAAGTGAGCGAGCAGCCACAAGAGTCCTCCAATGTGACTTCTACTGGCCTACTCTCCATAAAGACTCCCGAGAATTTGTACTTAATTGTGACAGTTGCCAAAGATCTGGCAATCTGCCTCATAGTTATGCCATGCCTCAACAAGGGATCTTGGAGATTGAGTTGTTTGATGTCTAGGGTGTTGACTTCATGGGGCCTTTCCCACCATCATACTCAAACATTTATATTCTGATAGCAGTGGATTATGTATCCAAATGGGTGAAAGCTATTGTAACACCAACTAATGATACTAAGACAGTGCTGAAATTCCTCCAGAAATATATCTTCAGCAAATTTGGTGTCCCTAGAGTACTAATCAGTGATGGGGGCGCTCATTTCTGCAATAAACAGCTTTACTCTGCTATGGTTCGATATGGAGTTAGCCACAGGGTAGCAACTCCATATCATCCACAGACAAATGGGCAAGCTGAAGTCTCTAATAGAGAACTTAAAAGAATCCTGGAACGGACTGTGATTAGCCGTAGAAGGGATTGGACAAGAAGCTTGGATGATGCTTTGTGGGCATACAGGACAGCATTCAAGACTCCTATAGGGACCTCTCCATACCAGCTTGTGTATGGAAAAGCCTGTCACTTGCCAGTGGAACTGGAACATAAGGCCTACTGGGCAACCAGATTCCTAAACCTTAATGCCAAGTTAGCTGGAGAAAAATGATTGCTCCAGTTAAATGAGCTAGAGGAATTCAGACTCAACGCTTTTGAAAATGCAAAAATTTACAAAGAGAAAGCAAAAAGATGGCATGACAAGAAGCTGTCATCCAGAGTCTTTAAGCCGGGGCAGAAAGTTCTGCTGTTTAATTCTAGGCTCAAATTATTCCCTGGGAAATTGAAATCCCGGTGGAGAGGTCCATATGTGATTACAGATGTGTCACCATATGGATATGTAGAGCTTCAGGATAATGACTCTAACAAAAAATTCATTGTTAATGGACAGAGAGTTAGACATTATCTTAAAAGCAATTTTGAGCAAGAATGCTCAAAACTGAGACTTGATTAAAGCTCAGTAATAGTCTAGCTAAAGACAATAAAGAAGCACTTGCTGGGAGGCAACCCAGCCATTAAAAAACTTATCTGTTAAATAATTGATAAATTTATAGGTTCATATTAATTTTCTTCAAGGTAAAGTATCAATTGCATGAGTTCACAGATTTACAAAAGGACTCAGAGGATAAAAACAGCAAAAAGAAGCTCACTGGTGCGAAAACGCCAGTAAGAGCTGTTTTGGGCATTAAATGTCCAAAAGAAGCATCTACTGGGCGTTTAACGCTAGTAGAGATAGCCATCTGGGCGTTAAACTCCAGAAAGAAGTAGCTTCTGGGTGTTTAACGCCAGATTTACAGCGTCCTGGGCGTTCAGAAAAACGCCCAGTGATAAAGCAGCTTATGGCGTTTAACGCCAGCTAGAAGCAACAGCTGGGCGTTAAACGCCCAAACCAAGCACCAACTGGGTGTTAAACGCCCAAAACATGCAGCAGTTGGGCGTTTAACGCCAGGATTGTGGAAGGGAGGAAGTTTTTGTTCCCAACTTGATTTTTTTCAAATTTTCATGTTTCCATCCATAATTTCTTGCATAAACATATTACAAATCCTAATTTTTCAAATCCTTTTTCAAATAAATCAAATGTATCTTAATTTTAAACATAAATCTTTTTTTAAATCCTCTTCAACTTCTTTTCAAATCTTTTTCAAAACTCAATTATCTTTTTGAATTCTTTTCAAATCTTTTTAAATTCGTCTCAAATCTTTTTAAACTCATCATATCTTCTTTTCAAAATTCAGATTTATCTTTTTCAAATATCTCTTATATCTTTTCAATTTTAAATTGCATCTTTCTTCTATCATACTTATCTTTTACAAATCATATCTTCTATCATATTTTCTTCAAAATTTTTGAAAACCCACCCCCTCCCTTTAAATCCACGTTCAGCTCCCTCATTTCCTCCATAATTCGAACTTGGCTCTCCATCCATCCCTCTCCTTTCCTTTCTTTTGCTTGAGGACAAGAAAACCTCTAAGTTTGGTGTGTTTATCTCTGATCACTAAACCAATACCCACTAAGATCATGGCTCCTAAGGGAAAACAAACCACTCCAAGAGGCAGGAAAGAGAATATTCCAAAACCACTTTGGAATCAAGGGAAGTTCTTAACCAAAGAACATTCAGACCATTACTACAAAATAATGGGTCTAAGGTCAGTGATCCCGAAAGTTAAATTCGATCTGAAAGAAGACGAATATCCGGAGATCCAAGAGAAAATTTGAAACAGGAGCTGGGAAATCCTACCTAATCTTGAAACAAAGGTGGGAAGAAACATGGTTCAGGAATTCTACTATAATCTGTGGCAAACAGACAGGCAGAGAATAGCTGGAACCACCTTCTATGACTATCGGACTTTGGTCAGAGGGAAGATTGTTCACCTCCACCCTGACAAAATCATGGAGATCTTCAAGCTACCTCAGCTGAAAGATGACCCAGACTCTTTTCATAGGAGAATGATGAGAACAAATAAGGGCTTGAACGAAATTCTAGAGGACATATGCCTCCCTCAAACCAAGTGGACAACTAACACAAAGGGTTTCCCAAATCAACTCAAGAGAGGAGATCTCAAACCAATCGCCAGAGCCTGGCTGGACTTCATTGGGCATTCTATACTGCCCATTAGCAACCGCTCTGAAGTCACCATAGAAAGAGCAGTAATGATCCATTGCATTATGCTGGGAAAAGAAGTGGAAGTTCATCAGCTGATCTCTTGTGAACTTTACACAATTGCAAAATAGAACTCCAAAGATGCCAAATTGGCTTATCCAAGCCTAATCTCTATGCTATGGAAAGATGCTGGGGTGAAGATGGGAGTAAATGAGTATATCTCAGTTGAGCAACCAATCACCAAAAAGTCAATGGAAGGACAACAAGTGCAAGACGACCCCATCAAGAGGAAAGCACAGGAGTTCCTCCCAGAAATCCCTCAAATTGAATACTGGGAGCATCTTGAAGCATCTGTCACCAAGTTGCAAGAAGCTATGGACCAACTAAAGGAAGAACAGCAAAATCAAAGTAGCATGTTTTGCAAAATGCTTGGGGAACAAGAAGAGCAAAGCGTGAGCTTAAGGAACTGAAGCGTCAGAAGCTATCTCTTGAAGGACCAAGCACCACACAGATTAAAGGAGCATCCACCTCCCAAAATAAAGGTTGTTGAGTCGAAATCTTAGCCTTAACTCTGTGATAATTGTTCTTATTAGGAATTTACCTTAGAAGTTATATATGAGTAGTAGTAATTAGTATCTCTATTTTGATTTTATCTCTAATTAAGCTATAATTTATTTTTCTCATCATCATCAAACATGAATAAAATAGCAGATTTTTAGAATAAGGAGGCAATAATTTTTTCGAGTTTTTAATAAGGAAAATTCTAATTATTTATATGTGGTGGCAATACTTTTTGTCTTCTGAATGAATGCCTGAATATTGTATATTTTTTTATATTGAATTTTATGAATGTTAAAATTGTTGGCTCTTGAAAGAATGATGAACAAGAGAAATGTTATTGATGATCTGAAAAATCATGAAATTGATTCTTGAAGCAAGAAAAAGCACTGAAAAAAAAGAGAGAAGGAGTAGTAGAAAACGCCAATAGCCCTTTAAACCAAAAGGCAAGGGTAAAAAGGATCCAAGGCTTTGAGCATCAATGGATAGAAGGGCCCAAGAAAATAAATCCAGGCCTAAGCGGCTAAATCAAGCTGTCCCTAACCATGTGCTTGTGGCATGCAGGTCCAAGTGAAAAGCTTAAGACTGAGTGGTTAAAGTCGTGATCCAAAGTAAAAGAGTGTGCTTAAGAACTCTGGACACCTCTAATTGGAGACTTTAGCAAAGCTAAGTCACAATCTGAAAAGGTTCACCCAGTTATATGTCTGTGGCATTTATGTATCCGGTGGTAATACTGGAAAACAAAGTGCTTAGGGCCACGTCCAAGACTCATAAAATATCTGTGTTCAAGAATCAACATACTAAACTAGGAGAATCAATAATACTATTTGAATTCTGAGTTCCTATGGATGCCAATCATTCTGAATTTCAAAGGATAAAGTGAGATGCCAAAACTGTTCAGAAGCAAAAAGCTACTAGTCCCGCTCATCTAATTAGAATCATAGCTTCACTTAAAACTCTGAGATATTATTGCTTCTTGATTTCTTTTTATCCTATTTTATTTATCTATTTGCTTGGGGACAAGCAACAGTTTAAGTTTGGTGTTGTGATAAGCGGATATTTTATACGCTTTTTGGGGCTAATTTCATATAGTTTTTAGTATATTTTAGTTAGTTTTTAGTATATTTGTATTATTTTTTAGGCAAAATTCATATTTCTGGACTTTACTATGATTTTGTGTATTTTTCTATGATTTTAGGTATTTTCTGGCTGAAATTGAGGGAGATGAGCATAAATCTGATTCAGGCTGAAAAAGGACTGCTGATGTTGTTGGATTCTGACCTCCCTGCACTCGGAATGCATTCTTTGGAGCTACAAGAGTCCCATTGGCGCGCTCTCAATTGGATTGAAAAGTAGACATCCAGGGCTTTCCAGCAATATATAATAGTCCATACTTTGCTCGAAGACAAATGACGTAAACTAGCGTTTAATCCCAGTTCTATGTTCCATTCTCACGTTAAACGCCAGAAAGAGGTTACCAATTGGAGTTAAACGCCCAAAACAGGTCACAATCTGACGTTTAACTCCAAAAACAGCCCAGGCACGTGAAAAGCTCAAGTCTCAGTCCTAGTACACACCAAGTGGGCCCCAGAAGTGGATTTCTGCACTATCTATCTTAGTTTACTCATTTTCTGTAAACCTAGGTTACTAGTTTAGTATTTAAACAACTTTTAGAGACTTATTTTGTACCTCATGACATTTTAGATCTGAACTTTGTACTTTTGACGGCATGAGTCTCTAAACTCCATTTTTGGGGGTGAGGAGCTCTGCAGCGTCTCGATGAATTAATGCAATTATTTATGTTTTCTATTCAAACACGCTTGTTTCTATCGTCTAAGATATTCATTCACACTTCAATATGATGAATGTGATGATCCGTGACACTCATCACCATTCTCAATCTATGAACGCGTGCCTGACAACCACCTCCGTTCTACATTAGATTGAATGAGTAACTCTTGGATTCCTCAATCAGAATCTTCGTGGTATAAGCTAGAATCCATTGGCAGCATTCTTGAGAATCTAGAAAGTCTAAACCTTGTCTGTGGTATTCCGAGTAGGATTCAGGGATTGAATGACTGTGACGAGCTTCAAACTCACAAAGGGTGGGCATAGTGACAGACGCAAAAGGATCAAGGGATCCTATTCCAGCATGAGTGAGAATCGACAGATGATTAGTCGTGTGGTGACAACGCACATGGACCATTTTCACTGAGAGGACCGATGGTAGTCATTGACAACGGTGATCCACGTGAAGAAGCTGACAGTAGGAAAGCAGAGATTTAGAAGACAAAGCATCTTCAAAACTCCAACATACTCTCCATTACTGCGTAACACATACTCATTCATGCTCTTTCACTTTTTAAAATTGAAACTAAAGAACCCTATTGGTATCCTGACTAAGAATAATAAGATAACCATAGCTTGCTTCAAGCCGGCAATCTCCGTGGGATCGACCCTTACTCACGTAAGATATTACTTGGACGACCCAGTGCACTTGCTGGTTAGTTGCGCGGAATTACATAGTGTGAGTGTAATTTTCGTGCACCAACACCAAACGTAGAACTTTGTCATGTTTGGGCATATGAATGCATGAATGCATATGTAGAACATCATGTAGTGCAAATCAATAAATCATGAAGATCAAACAAGGTAATTCATCAATAACTATTTGAAGATCATCAAGAACACAATGCATGTGTTTCGAAAATTGCAAGATAACTAATATCATGCAATTAACACCAAACTTAAAATTTGGCACTAGATTCAAACAAGAACCATGAAATATTTTTGAGTTTTTATGCTTTTATGAAAATTTTTTGGATTTATCGAAAATCATTTTGAAAAGAATGAAAAAGAAGAAAAAATTTTGAAATATTTTTGAAAAGAAAATAAGAAGAAAATTACCTAATCTGAGCAACAAGATGAACCGTCAGTTGTCCAAAATCAAACAATCCCCGGCAACGGCGCCAAAAACTTGGTGCACGAAATTGTGATCATCAACAATGGTGCAAACAACTTGGTAGCACAATTGTAATCTCACTTTTTTTCACAACTTCGCACAACTAACCAGCAAGTGCACTGGGTCATCCAAGTAATACCTTACGTGAGTAAGGGTCGATCCCACGGAGATTGTCGGCTTGAAGCAAGCTATGGTCACCTTGTAAATCTCAGTCAGGCGGATTCAAATGGTTTATAAAGTTTTCATAATTAAAAGATAAATAAACAGAAAGTAAAGATAGAGATACATATGTAATTCATTGGTGAGAATTTCAGATAAGTATGTGGAGATGCTTTGTTCCTTTTAAATCTCTGTTTTCCTACTGCCTTCATCCAATCCTTCATACTCCTTTCCATGGCAAGCTGTATGTTTGGGTTTCACCGGCGTCAATGGCTACCTCCCGCCCTCAGTAAAAATGGTCCAAATGCGCTGTCACTGCACGGCTAATCATATGTCGGTTCTCGATCATATTGGAATAGAATCTAGTGATCCTTTTGCCTCTGTCACTACGCCCAACACTCGCAAGTTTGAAGCTTGTCATAGTCATTCCTTTCCAGATCCTACTCAGAATACCACAAACAAGGTTTAGACTTTCCGGATCTCAGGAATGGCCGCCAATAATTCTAGCTTATACCACGAAGACTCCGATCTTTCGGAATGGAGGTTAAGAGATACACGCTCGATCTAAGGTAGAACGGAAGTGGTTATCAGTCACACGTTCATAGGTGAGAATAATGATGAGTGTCACGGATCATCACATTCATCATGTTGAAGTTCAGCGAATATATTAGAACACGAATAAGCTGAATTGAATAGAAAATAGTAGTAATTGCATTACTCGAGGAACAGTAGAGCTTCACACCCTTAATTTATGGTGTGTAGAAACTCCACCGTTGAAAATACATAAGAACAAGGTCTAGGCATGGCCATGAGGCCAGCCTCCCCAAAACATGATCAAGAGATCAAAAGATGATCAAAAGATGAAAATACAATAGTAAGAGGTTCTATTTATAATGAAACTAGCTACTAGGGTTTACATGAATAGGTGAATGATGCAGAAATCCACATCCGGCCCCACCTGGTGTGTGCTTGGGCTGAGCATTGAGCTTTACACGTGAAGAGACTTCTCTTAGAGTTAAACGCCAGCTTTGGTGCCAGTTTGGACGTTTAACTCTAGCTTTTATGCCAGTTTTGGCGTTTTGACTTCAGAATAGGGCAGAGAAGTGGCACTTGAACGCCAGTTTGCATCGTCGAAACTCGAGAAAATTATGGACTATTATATATTGCTGGAAAGCTCTAGATGTCTAATTTCCAACGCAATTAAGAGCGCGCTATTTGGAGTTTTGTAACTCCAGAAAATCTACTTCGAGTGCATGAAGGTCTGAATCCAACAGCATCAGCATTCCTTTGTCAATCTCTGAATCAGATTTTTGCTCAGGTCCCTCAATTTCAGCCAGAAAATACCTGAAATTACAGAAAAACACACAAACTCATAGTAAAGTCTAGAAATATAAATTTTGCATAAAAACTCATAAAAACATCCCAAAAAGTAGCTAGATCCTACTAAAAACTACCTAAAAACAATGCCAAAAAGCGTATAAATTATCCGCTCATCATATCCCTTGAGGCATCTCAGGGATTTCATGAGAAATTTCCTCATGTGCTTGTTGAGGTCCATGAGTGGGCTCTCTTGTTTGCTCCATCCTTTTCTTAGTGATGGGCTTGTCCTCTTCAATGAGGATGTCTCATTCTATGTCAATCCCAGCCAAATTGTATAGGTGACAAATGAGATGAGGAAAGGCTAACCTTGCCAAGGTGGATGACTTGTCAACCACCTTGTAGAGTTCTAGAGGAATGATCTCATGAACTTTCACTTCCTCCCCAATCATGATACTATGGATCATGATGGCCCGATCCACAGTCACTTCAAATTGGTTACTAGTAGGAATGATGGAGCGTTGGATGAACTCCAACCATCCTCTAACCACAGGCTTAAGGTCTGGTCTTCTCAGTTGAACCGGATTGCCTCTTGAGTCTCTTTTCCATTGAGCTCCTTCCACATATATGTCCATGAGGACTTGGTCCAACCTTTACAACCAAAATGTTTGTAAGAAAGGTTGATTGCTTGGTTTAGTAACTATATTTACAACGAGAGTTTACTATAACTTCTAAACCGTCAATCTTTCGTTCTTTAAAATGGCGCTGTTGTCGGGGAATTGCAAACGTGTGCCTTATTATTGGTTATTGTAAATATTTTTCAAAAAAAAAACTATATATCTTATCTTATTTTTTAAAAAAAATCAAATCTTTTTCAAAATATTTTCTTTTTATTAATTTTTGTTTTTATTTTCTCTTACTACTATGAACTATCACCCATTTGGCTATGAGTCTGGTTACAACTATGTTGCAGGAAGAGGAAGCTATAACAGGAATATGCATCAATGTCAGAGCAATCAAAGATGGACAGAGCCAAGAGGATCTGATTAACCCTTTAGGCAACAACGCCCTCCAAGATATCATAGACGAAGACCATTCTACAATGCATACCAAAATGATAGATATGGTGGATCCCCTTGTAGTTACCAACAAGCCCCATCATATGCCAATGAACCACCTCATCAACATAGCTTTGAACCACCATACTCACAAGCCCCTTTCCGCCACTCACCTCCATATGACCCTAACACATATCCACCATACCAACCACCCTATGAACCGTATGAACTATATGTAGAACCACCCCAATTCCACCCTAATTACTCCCAAAAACCACTATTGCCAATTTTTGGATCGACCCAAGAATCATAGGCTCGCCTCAAGAAATCAGCAGATCAATTTCTTGCAACCCTTCATCAACTGGAGCAAGCAATAAATCAATTACCTTCCAGACGTTTGGACACTCAAGGAACCCCCATGGCTTCATGTGGAGAATCTAATAAAGAACATAGCATGAAGGAGATACTAGAAACTCCAGTGGACAGTAAGAATCATGACTTTGTACTGGAACAAGTGGAGGAAGCCGGAATTATTGAAGAAGAAGAATTGGTCGAAGATTTAGGAGATGCTGAACCTCTATTGGAAAATCCATTCATAGAGCCTCCTTCTAAGGTGTTTGATGTTGAAGTTGAGGAGGGTGTACAACCTCCAAGGCATATCATGGTTGAAGACTTTTTAGGGGATGATCAAGAGATGGATTCAATCATTAATGAATTCTTATCTACATTTGAATCCTCTCCCATTGGACTTGACATGGAGATTAAAGAAGAAGAAGCACAACCTCCCATGCCCTTGGTGAACAATGAAGAAGAGATTGAATTGGAAGAAATCCACCAAGAGGAAGAGGTTGATATTGAAGAAGATTGCAAAGAGGTGGAAGTTGTCAGAGGAGAGCACAAGGGAGTGGAGCTTCCACGTTTATTCCAAACACCTCCCCCTAAGTTGCCATCATCCTTCACAACATTCAAGTGGGTAAAATTCATATCCCTTAGCTTTCTAATTCCACTTAAATATGAGCTACTGGAGATGGATGGTCAACTTAGAGCTCTTTATGGCATTAAGAGCAAGAGGAAGATGATCAGTGGTAAGAATTGTCCTGCAAAGTTCATTATGGTTGGAAGCTCAAAGTTTAAATGCAAAGGTTGGTATAGAGCTCAGCTGAATGGGCATAGAAAGTTGTTTGGCCGCTTTAGTGAGAATTCAGATTGCTTGCTACCCGGATGGAATCATAATGATCAATAAGAAGACGGGTGCAAAAGCAAGGATTGGGACCCCGGAATTCAATCTAGAAATCAACACTCTTGGGGCCTTGTCACTTGCTTTAGCTTGCTTGAAGGCTTTCTCCGCCTAGTTTGGGACCCCGGAGGCTGTTGGAATTCCAAACGTTGGTGGAGATTCCTAGATCAGTACAAGCATAAGCCACCATGACAGGAAGCTCATCAAATGTCCAACTTAAGGACTTTAACTAAAAGTGCTAGGTGGGAGCCAACCCACTATGGTATGATCATTCTCTTTTTAGTTTTGATTTTAGTCTGTTTTTGAATTTTTATTGAACCTGCAATTTTTGCATGACATTCATTGCATTTTGCATTCTGCATACTGCATAAATATATATATATATATATATATATATATATATATATATATATATATAATATCACGCACGTGACGCGATAGCGTCGCTGACGCGTCCGTGTCACTAGTGCGTTTTGAAGAAAAAAGAATTGAACAAAGAGTCACGTGAGAACGTGGCTGAAGGCGTGCCTTTGGCACAAACAGGACCACGCGTCCGCGTCAACCGTGCGGCCACGTCATGTGGGAAAAATGCCTCCCACGCGTCCGCGTCACCCACACGAACGCGTGCCCTGTTGATGAGCGGATAATTTATACGCCTTTTGGCATTGTTTTTAGGTAGTTTTTAGTAAGTTTAAGCTACGTTTAGGGATGTTTTCATTAGTTTTTATGTTAAATTCACATTTTTGGACTTTACTATGAGTTTGTGTGTTTTTCTGTGATTTCAGGTAAATTCTGACAAAAGGACTGCTGATGATGTTGGAATCTGACCTCCCTGCACTCGAAATGGATTTTCTGGAGCTACAGAACTCCAATTGGCGCGCTCTCAACGGCGTTGGAAAGTAGACATCCAGGGCTTTCCAGCAATATATAATAGTCCATACTTTATTCGGAAATTGACGACGTAACTTGGCGTTGAACGCCCAGTATAAGCTGCTGTCTAGAGTTAAACGCCAGAAAAACGTCATGATCCGGAGTTGAACGCCCAAAACACGTCATAACTCGGAGTTCAATTCCAAGAGACGCCTCAGCTCGTGAATTGATCAAGCTCAGCCCAAGCATACACCAAGTGGGCCCCGGAAGTGGATTTATGCATCAATTACTTACTCATGTAAACCCTAGGAGCTAGTTTATTATAAATAGAACATTTATCCATTGTATTAGACATCTTTTGATCACTTTGAATCTTTTGATCATTCGGTCACTTGATCATGGAGAGGGCTGGCCATTCGGCCATGCCTGAACCTTTTACTTATGTATTTTCAACGGTGGAGTTTCTGCACACCATAGATTAAGGGTGTGGAGCTCTGCTGTACCTCAAGTATTAATGCAATTCCATTGTCTTTTATTCAAATCTCTCTTATTCTTATTCCAAGATATTCAATCGTACCCAAGAACATGATGAATGTGATGATAAGTAACCCTCATTATCATTCTCACTTATGAACGCACGTGATTGACAACCACTTCTGTTCTACATGCAACAAGAGCTTGAATGTGTATCTCTTAGATTCCCCAACAAAATCTTCGTGGTATAAGTTAGATGGATGGCGGCATTCATGAGGATCCGGAAAGTCTAAACCTTGTCTGTGGTATTCCGAGTAGGATTCTGGGATTGAATGACTGTGACGAGCTTCAAACTCCTGAAGGCTGGGCGTGATGACAAGCGCAAAAGAATCAAGGGATTCTATTCCAACCTGATTGAGAACCGACAGATGATTAGCCGTGCTGTGACAGAGCATAGGAACGTTTTCACTGAGAGGATGGGATGTAGCCATTGACAACGGTGATGCCCTACATACAGCTTGCCATGGAAAGGAGTAAGAAGGATTGAGTTGAAGCAGTGGGAGAGCAGGCGTCCTTGAGCCATACAGTATCTTCATTCGCTTATCTGAAATTCCCACCAATGAAGCTGCATGAGTACTCTATCCCTTTTATTATTTATTTTCTTATTTCTATTTTCGAAAACCCATAAACCAATTTAATCTGCCTAACTGAGATTTACAAGGTGACCATAGCTTGCTTCATACCAACAATCTCTGTGGGATCGACCCTTACTCACGTAAGGTTTATTACTTGGACGACCCAGTACACTTGCTGGTTAGTTGAACGGAGTTGTGAGCTTTTCTAACAGTGCCTGAAACTCTTTTATCACAATTTCGTCCACCAAGTTTTTGGCGCCGTTGCCGGGGATTGTTCGAGTATGGACAACTGACGGTTCATCTTGTTGCTCAGATTAGGTAATTTTCTTTTCAAAAATCTTTTTCAAAATTTTTCTTTTCTTTTTTATTTTTTTTTTCCAAAAATATTTTCGAAAAAAATAAAATAAAAATACAAAAAAATCATAAAATCATAAAAACCAAAAATATTTTGTGTTTCTTGTTTGAGTCTTGTGTTAATTTTTAAGTTTAGTGTCAATTGCATGCTTTAAAAAAATTTTTCTTGCATTTTTTCGAAATTCCATGCATTCATAGTGTCCTTCATGATCTTCAAGTTGTTCTTGACAAGTCTTCTTGTTTGATCTTGATGATTTCTTGTTTTGTGTTGTTTGTTGTTTTTCATGTGCACTTTTGCATTCATATTTTCCATGCATTAAAGATTTCTAAGTTTGGTGTCTTGCATGTTTTCTTTGCATCAAAAATTTTTCAAAATTATGTTCTTGATGTTCATCATGATCTTCAAAGTGTTCTTGGTGTTCATCTTGACATTCATAGCATTCTTGCATGCATCTTGTGTCTTGATCCAAAATTTTCATGTTTTGGGTCATTTTTGTGTTTTTCTTTAAAAATTCAAAAATCAAAAAAAATATCTTTTCCTTATTTTCCTCCAAATTTTCGAAATTTTGGGTTGACTTGGTCAAACATTTTTAAAATTAGTTATTTCTTACAAGTCAAGTCAAAATTTCAATTTTAAAAATCTTATCTTTTCAAAATCTTTTTCAAAAATCATATCTTTTTCATTTTTTTATAATTTTCGAAAATTTCAAAATCTTTTTCAAAATATTTTCAAAATCTTTTTCTTATCTTTTGTATCATATTTTCGAAAATTAGCTAACAATTAATGTGATTGGTTCAAAAATTTGAAGTTTGTTACTTTCTTGTTAAGAAAGGTTCAATCTTTAAGTTCTAGAATCTTATCTTGTAGTTTCTTGTTAGTTGAGTCTTTTTAAAAAATTAAATCTTTTTCAAAATATCTTTTTATTAAAATTTTTATCTTATCTTTTATTCTTTTATCTTATCTTTTTCAAAAATTTTATCTTTTTCAAAATTTGATTTCAAAATATCTTATCTAACTTCTTATCCTCTTATCTTTTTCAAAATTTGATTTCAAATCTTTTTCAATCAACTAACTAACTTTTTGTTTGTTTCTTATCTTTTTCAAAACCACCTAACTACTTTTCCCTCTCTAATTTTCGAAAATTATCCCTCTCTTTTTCAAAAATTCTTTTTGTTTTCAATTTTAATTTTAATTATATTTTGTCTTTGATTTTCGAAAATTACTAACCTCTTTTTCAAAAATTATTTTCGAAATTTCTCCCTCTCTTTTCTTCTTCTATTTAATTATTTAATTACTAACACTTCTCTTCACCTCTCTTCATCTAAGAATCCGAACTTCTTATACCCCTTGTATTTGGATTCTTCTATCCCCTTTCTTCTTCTACTAACATAAAGGAATCTCTATACTGTGACATAGAGGATTCCTCTTTCTTTTCTTGTTTTCTTCTCTTTCATATGAGCAGGAACAGGGAAAAAGGCACTCTTGTTGAAGTTGATCCAGAACCTGAAAGGACTCTGAAGAGAAAATTAAGAGAAGCTAAATTACAACAATCCAGAAATAACCTTTCAGAAATTTTCGAACAAGAGAAGGAGATGGCAGCCGAAAATAATAATAATAATAATGCAAGGAGAATGCTTGGTGACTTCACAAAGCCAACATCCAAGTTTGATGGAAGAAGCATCTCTATTCCTGCCATTGGAGCCAATAACTTTGAGCTTAAGCCTCAACTAGTTGCACTAATGCAACAAAACTGCAAGTTTTATGGACTTCCATCTGAAGATCCTTATCGGTTTTTAACTGAGTTCTTGCAGATCTGTAAGACTGTAAAGACGAATGGAGTTGATCCTGAAGTCTATAGACTCATGCTTTTCCCTTTTGCTGTAAGAGACAGAGCTAGAATATGGTTGGATTCACAACCTAAGGATAGCCTGGACTCCTGGGAAAAACTGGTCACTGCCTTCTTGGATAAATTCTTTCCTCCTCAAAAGCTGAGCAAGCTGAGAGTGGATGTTCAAACCTTCAAACAAAAAGATGGTGAATCCCTCTATGAAGCTTGGGAAAGATATAAGCAGTTGACCAAAAGATGTCCATCTGACATGTTTTCAGAATGGACCTTATTAGATATATTCTATTATGGTCTCTCTGAATTTTCGAAAATGTCATTGGACCATTCTGCAGGTGGATCTATTCACCTGAAGAAAACGCCTGAAGAGGCTCAAGAACTCATTGACATGGTTGCAAACAACCAATTCATGTATACCTCTGAGAGGAATTCCATGAATAATGGGATACCTCAGAAGAAAGGAGTTCTTGAAATTGATGCTCTGAATGCCATATTGGCTCAGAACAAAATGTTGACTCAACAGGTCAACATAATCTCTCAAAATCTGAACGGATTGCAACATGCATCCAACAGTACTAGAGAGGTAGCTTCTGAAGAAGCTTATGATCCTGAGAACCCTGCCATGGCAGAGGTTAATTACATGGGTGAACCTTATGGAAACACCTATAATCCATCATGGAGAAATCATCCAAATTTCTCCTGGAAGGATCAACAAAAGCCTCAACAAGGCTTTAACAATGGTGGACGCAATAGGCTGAACAATAGTAAGCCATATCCATCATCTTCTCAGCAACAGACAGAAAATTCTGAACAAAACACTTCTAATTTAGCCAATATAGTCTCTGATCTGTCAAAGGCCACTTTCAGTTTCATGAATGAAACAAGATCCTCCATTAGAAATTTGGAGGCACAAGTGGGCCAGCTGAGTAAGAAAGTCATTGAAACTCCTCCCAGTATTCTCCCAAGCAATACAGAAGAGAATCCAAAAGGAGAGTGCAAGGCCATTGATTTGATCAAAGTGGCCGAATGCACTAGGGAGGAGGAGGACGAAAATCCTAGTGAGGAAGACCTCCTGGGACGTCCTTCAAGCAAGAAGGAGTTTCCTATTAAGGATCCAGAGGAATCTGAAGCTCATCTAGAGACCATAGAGATTCCATTAAATCTCCTTCTGCCATTCATGAGCTCTGAAGACTATTCTTCCTCGAAAGAGGATGAAGATGTGACTGGAGAGCAAGTTGCTCAATATTTAGGAGCTATCATGAAGCTGAATGCCAAGCTGTTTGGTAATGAGACTTGGGAAAGTGAACCTCCCTTGCTCATTAGTGAACTAGATACTTGGATTCAGAAAACTCTACCTCAAAAGAAACAAGATCCTGGCAAGTTCTTAATACCTTGTACCATTGGCACCATGAGCTTTGAAAAAGCTCTATGTGATCTGGGGTCAGGGATAAATCTTATGCCACTCTTTGTAATGGAGAAGCTGGGGATCATTGAGGTACAACCTGCCTTGTTCTCATTACAATTGGCAGATAAGTCATTGAGACAAGCTTATGGGACAGTGATGAGCGGATAATTTATACGCTTTTTGGCATTGTTTTTATATAGTTTTTAGTAAGTTTAAGCTACTTTTAGGGATGTTTTCATTAGTTTTTATATTAAATTCACATTTCTGAACTTTACTATGAGTTTGTGTGTTTTTCTGTGATTTCAGGTAAATTCTGACTGAAATTGAGGGATTTGAGCAAAACTCTGAAGAAGGCTGACAAAAGGACTGCTGATGCTGTTGGAATCTGACCTCCCTGCACTCAAAATGGATTTTCTGGAGCTACAGAACTCCAATTGGCGCGCTCTCAACGGCGTTGGAAAGTAGACATCCAGAGCTTTCCAGCAATATATAATAGTCCATACTTTATTCGAAGAATGATGACGTAACTTGGCGTTAAACGCCAAGTTCATGCTGCTGTCTGGAGTTAAACGCCAGAAAAACGTCATAATCCGGAGTTGAACGCCCAAAACACGTCATAACCTGGAGTTTGACGCCAAGAAATGCCTCTACTCGTGGAATGATCAAGCTCAGCCCAAGCATACACCAAGTGGGCCCCGGAAGTGGATTTATGCATCAATTACTTACTCATGTAAACCCTAGTTGCTAGTCTAGTATATATAGGACATTTATCTATTGTATTAGACATCCTGGATTGTATTTTGAATCCTGTGATTACGTTTTGGGGGCTGGCCATTCGGCCATGCCTGAACCTATTTTACTTATGTATTTTCAACGGTGGTGTTTCTGCACACCATAGATTAAGGGTGTGGAGCTCTGCTGTACCTCAAGTATTAATGAAATTCTATCTTCTTTTATTCAATTGCTATCTTAGTTTTATTCCAAGATATTCATTCGTACCCAAGAACATGATGAATATAATGATTAAAGTGAATATCATTATCATTCTCACTTATGAACGCGCGTGATTGACAACCACTTCCGTTCTACATGCAACAGAGCTTGAATGTGTATCTCTTAGATTCCCCAACAGAATCTTCGTGGTATAAGCTAGATAGATGGCGGCATTTATGAGGATCCGGAAAGTCTCACCTTGTCTGTGGTATTCCGAGTAGGATCCTGGGAATCCGGAAAGTCTAACCTTGTCTGTGGTATTCCGAGTAGGATTCCGGTAATGAATGACTGTGACGTGCTTCAAACTTGTAACCTGCTGGGCGTTAGTGACAGACGCAAAAGAGGGATTCTATTCCAGTAGGGGAGGGAACCAACCGGTGATTAGCCATACTGTGACAGAGTGCGTGAGCATTAGTTTTCACTGCGAGGATGGGATGTAGCCATCAGCCATGGGTGATGCCTCCAGACTGGTTAGCTGTGCGAGTGACAGCCGCATAGGATATTTTCCCGAGAGGATTGAAAGTAGCCACAGCTGATGGTGAACCCCTATACAAAGCTTGCCATGGAAAGGAGTAAGAAGGATTGAGTAGAAGCAGTAGGAGAGCAGGCGTCCTTGGGCTCTACAGCATCTCTATCCGCTTATCTGAAATTCCCACCAATGAATCTGCATAAGTATTCTATCCCTTTTATTATTCCTATTTATTATTTATTTCAATAATCACAATTCCCCTTTTTTCTGCCTAACTGAGATTTACAAGGTGACCATAGCTTGCTTCATACCAACAATCTCTGTGGATTCGACCCTTACTCACGTAAGGTTTATTACTTGGACGACCCAGTACACTTGCTGGTTAGTTGAACGAAGTTGTGAA
The DNA here is from genome assembly GCF_003086295.3 of Arachis hypogaea. NCBI lineage: Eukaryota > Viridiplantae > Streptophyta > Magnoliopsida > Fabales > Fabaceae > Arachis > Arachis hypogaea. The sequence goes on from NC_092045.1 coordinate 61,569,860, forward strand.
TTTAATTAAAGACAATTTTTCGAATAAATCCATACAAGTGCAAAGAATAGTAATCACAATTTCGTCCACCATGTTTTTGGCGCCGTTGCCGGGGGTTGTTTGAGTATGGACAACTGACGGTTCATCTTGTTGCTCAGATTAGGTAATTTTCTTTTCAAAAATATTTTTCAAAATTTTTCTTTTCTTTTTCGTTTTTCCTAACTTTATTTTCGACAAAAAATTAATAAAAATACAAAAAATTTAGAAAATCATAAAAATCAAAAATATTTTGTGTTTCTTGTTTGAGTCTTGTGTTAATTTTTAAGTTTGGTGTCAATTGCATGCTTTGAAAATTTTTCTTGCATTTTTCAAAAATCTCATGCATTCATAGTGTTCTTCATGATCTTCAAGTTGTTCTTAACAAGTCTTCTTGTTTGATCTTGATGATTTCTTGTTTTGTGTTGTTTGTTGTTTTTCATGTGCACTTTTGCATTCATATTTTCCATGCATTAAAGATTTCTAAGTTTGGTGTCTTGCATGTTTTCTTTGCATCAAAAATTTTTCAAAATTATGTTCTTGATGTTCATCATGATCTTCAAAGTGTTCTTGGTGTTCATCTTGACATTCATAGCATTCTTGCATGCATCTTTTGTCTTGATCCAAAATTTTCATGTTTTGGGTCATTTTTATGTTTTTCTTTAAAGATTCAAAAATAAAAAAAAAATATCTTTTCCTTATTTCCCTCCAAATTTTCGAAATTTTGGGTTGACTTGGTCAAAAATTTTTAAAATTAGTTGTTTCTTACAAGTCAAGTCAAAATTTCAATTTTAAAAATCTTATCTTTTCAAAATCTTTTTCAAAAATCATATCTTTTTCATTTTTTTATATAATTTTCGAAAATTTCAAAATTATTTTTCAAAATATTTTCAAAAATCTTTTTCTTATCTTTATATCAAATTTTCGAAAATTAGCTAACAATTAATGTGATTGGTTCAAAAATTTGAAGTTTGTTACTTTCTTATTAAGAAAGGTTCAATCTTTAAAGTTCTAGAATCTTATCTTGTAGTTTCTTGTTAGTTAAGTCAATTTTTAAAATTAAATCTTTTTATCTTTTATCTTATCTTTTTCAAAAATTTTATCTTTTTTTTCAAAAATTGATTTCAAAATATCTTATCTAACTTCTTATCTTCTTATCTTTTTCAAAATATGATTTCAAATATTTTTCAATCAACTAATTAACTCTTTGTTTGTTTCTTATCTTTTTCAAAACCACCTAACTACTTTTCCCTCTCTAATTTTCGAAAATTCTCCCTCTCTTTTTCAAAAATTCTTTTTGTTTTAAATTTTAATTTTAATTATATCTTTAATTTTCGAAAATTACTAACCTCTTTTTCAAAATTATTTTTCGAAAATTTTCTTCTCCTCTCTTCTTCTGTTTAATTATTTAATTACTAACACTTCTCTTCACCTCCCTTCATCTAAAAATCCGAATCCATCCCTCTTCATTCTTCTACCCCCTTCTTCTTCTACTAACATAAAGGAATCTCTATACTGTAACATAGAGGATTCCTCTTTCTTTTCTTGTTTTCTTCTCTTTCATATGAGCAGGAATAGGGAAAAGGGCACTCTTGTTGAAGTTGATCCAGAACCTGAAAGGACTCTGAAGAGAAAATTAAGAGAAGCTAAATTACAACAATCCAGAAATAACCTTTCAGAAATTTTTGAACAGGAGAAGGACATGGCAGCCGAAAATAATAATAATAATAATGCAAGGAGAATGCTTGGTGACTTCACAAAGCCAACATCCAAGTTTGATGGAAGAAGCATCTCCATTCCTGCCATTGGAGCCAATAACTTTGAGCTTAAGCCTCAACTAGTTGCTTTAATGCAACAAAACTGTAAATTTTATGGACTTCCATCTGAAGATCCTTATCAGTTCTTAACTGAGTTCTTGCAGATCTGTGAGACTGTAAAGACGAATGGAGTTGATCCTGAAGTCTACAGACTCATGCTTTTCCCTTTTGCTGTAAGAGACAAAGCTAGAATATGGTTGGATTCACAACCTAAGGATAGCCTGGACTCCTGGGATAAGCTGGTCACTGCCTTTCTGGATAAATTCTTTCCTCCTCAAAAGCTGAGCAAGCTGAGAGTAGATGTTCAAACCTTCAAGCAAAAAGATGGTGAATCCCTCTATGAAGCTTGGGAAAGATACAAGCAGCTGACCAAAAGATGTCCATCTGACATGTTTTCAGAATGGACCCTATTAGATATATTCTATTATGGTCTCTCTGAATTTTCGAAAGTGTCATTAGACCATTCTGCAGGTGGATCTATTCACCTGAAGAAAACGCCTGAAGAGGCTCAAGAACTCATTGACATGGTTGCAAACAACCAGTTCATGTATACCTCTGAGAGGAATTCCGTAAATAATGGGGTACCTCAGAAGAAAGGAGTTCTTGAAATTGATGCTCTGAATGCCATATTGGCTCAGAACAAAATGTTGACTCAACAGGTCAACATAATCTCTCAAAATCTGAATGGATTGCAACATGCATCCAACAGTACTGGAGAGGCAGCTTCTGAAGAAGCTTATGATCCTGAGAACCCTGCCATGGCAGAGGTTAATTACATGGGTGAACCATATGGAAACACCTATAACCCATCATGGAGAAATCATCCAAATTTCTCCTGGAAGGATCAACAAAAGCCTCAACAAGGCTTTAACAATGGTGGACGCAATAGGCTGAATAATAGTAAGCCATATCCATCATCTTCTCAGCAACAGACAGAGAACTCTGAACAAAATAATTCTAATTTAGCTAATATAGTCTCTGATCTGTCAAAGGCCACTTTCAGTTTCATGAATGAAACCAGATCCTCCATTAGAAATTTGGAGGCACAAGTGGGCCAGCTGAGTATGAAAGTTATTGAAACTCCTCCCAGTACTCTCCCAAGCAATACAGAAGAAAATCCAAAAGGAGAGTGCAAGGCCATTGATTTAATCAAAGTGGCCGAATGCATAGGGGAGGAGGAGGACGAAAATCCTAGTGAGGAAGACCTCCTGGGACGTTCCTCAAGCAAGAAGGAGTTTCCTATTAAGGATCCTGAGGAATCTGAGGCTCACCTAGAGACCATAGAGATTCCATTAAATCTCCTTCTGCCATTCATGAGCTCTGAAGAATATTCATCCTCTGAAGAGGATGAAGATGTGACTGGAGAGCAAGTTGCTCAATATTTAGGAGCTATCATGAAGCTGAATGCCAAGTTATTTGGTAATGAGACTTGGGAAAGTGAACCTCCCTTACTCATTAGTGAACTAGATACTTGGATTCAGAAAACTCTACCTCAAAAGAAACAAGATCCTGGCAAGTTCTTAATACCTTGCACCATTGGCACCATGAGCTTTGAAAAAGCTCTATGTGATCTTGGGTCAGGGATAAATCTTATGCCACTCTCTGTAATGGAGAAGCTGGGGATCATTGAGGTACAACCTGCCTTGTTCTCATTACAATTGGCAGACAAGTCAATGAGACAAGCTTATGGCATAGTAGAGGACGTGCTAGTAAAGGTTGAAGGCCTTTACATCCCTGCTGATTTCATAATCCTAGATACTAGGAAGGAAGATGATGAATGCATCATCCTAGGAAGACCTTTCCTAGCCACAGTAGAAGCTGTGATAGATGTTCACAGAGGAGAGTTAGTCCTTCAATTGAATGGGGAATACCTTGTGTTTCAGGCACATGGCCATCACTCTGTGACAAAAGAGAGTAAGCATGAAGAGCTTCTCTCAGTTCAAGGTCAAGAAGAGCCCACACAGTCAAACTCTAAGTTTGGTGTTGAGAGGCCACAACCAAACTCTAAGTTTGGTGTTCAAATTCCATATCCAAACTCTGAGTTTGGTTTGGAGACAACACACTAAATTGACCTGATCATCTTGTGGCTCCATGAGAGCCACTGTCAAGCTATTGACATTAAAGAAGCGCTTGTTGGGAGGCAACCCAATTTTATTTATCTAATTTTATCTTATTTTGTTTCTTTGTTATTTTTGTGTTTAATTAGGTACATGATCATGAGGAGTCACGAAAAAATAAAAAACAAATTAAAAACAGAGTCAAAAACAGAAGAAAAAAATTTTCACCCTGGAGGCAGCGCAGACTGGCGTTCAACGCCAGTAAGATGCATCTGGCTGGCGTTCAATGCCAGAACAGAGCATCTTTCTGGCGCTGAACGCCCAAAACAAGCAACAACCTGGCGTTTAACGCCAGGATGTGCACACAAAGGGCAATCTGGCGCTGAACGCCAGAAACAAGCATGAAACTGGCGTTCAACGCCAGAAACATGCATTACATGGGCGTTTAACGCCCAGAACATGCACCAATGGGCGTTTGAACGCCAGAATGATGCATGAAGGCAATTTACACGCCTATATGGTGAAGGAATGGTATTTCTTTTCACCTCAGGATCTGTGGACCCCACAGGATCCCCACCTACCACATTCCCACCTTCTCTTTAATCCTAATCACACTCTCCTAATCCAAATCTCATTTTCAATGTCACACTTCCCAAAAACCCTCACCAATCACCTCAACTCCTCTTCCCAATTTCCCCATGCACCATTCACATCAACCCCCTCTTCCCCATAAACCCCACCTACCCTCATAAAATTCAAATTCAATTTCCCACCCATTCCCACCCAAATTGGCCGAACCTATACCCTCCCCCTCTCCCTATAAATACCCTTCTTTTCTTCTTCATTTTCACACAACACAAACCCCTTCTTCTCCCATATAGCCGAACCCACTTCTCTCCCTCTCTTCCAACTTCTCTTCTTCTTCTTCTACTCTTCTTTTCTTTTTGCTCGAGGGCGAGCAAATTTTAAGTTTGGTGTGGTAAAAAGCCTAAGCTTTTTATTTTTCATTCACCATCAATGGCACCTAAGACCGGAATTTCCTCAAGAAAAGGAAAAGGGAAGGCAAAAGCCTCTACCTCCGAGTCATGGGAGAAGGAGAGATTCATCTCCAAAAGCCATCAAGACCACTTCTATGATGTTGTGGCAAAGAAGAAGGTGATCCCCGAGGTCCCTTTCAAGCTCAAAAAGAATGAGTATCCGGAAATCCGACATGAAATCCAAAGAAGAGGTTGGGAAGTCATAACCAACCCTATGCAACAAGTTGGAATATTGATGGTTCAAGAGTTCTATGCTAATGCATGGATCACTAGGAACCATGATCAAAGTATGAACCCGAATCCAAAGAACTATCACACAATGGTTCGGGGGAAATACTTAGATTTCAGTCCGGAAAATGTGAGGTTGGCGTTTCATCTACCCATGATGCAAGGTGATGAACGCCCCTACACAAGAAGGGTCAACTTCAATCAAAAGTTGGACCAAGTCCTAATGGACATTTGTGTGGAAGGCGCCCAATGGAGAATAGACTCCAAAGGCAAACCAGTCCAACTAAGAAGACTGGACCTCAAGCCTGTAGCTAGAGGATGGTTGGAGTTCATCCAAAGATCCATCATCCCTACAAGCAACCGATCTGAAGTTACTGTGGATCGGGCCATCATGATTCATAGCATCATGATTGGAGAGGAAGTGGAAGTTCATGAAGTCATATCCAATGAACTCTACAAAATAGCTGACAAGCCTTCACACATGGCACGGCTAGCCTTCCCCCACCTCATATGCCATCTATGTTATTCAGCCGGAGTTATCATAGATGGAGATGTCTCCATTGAAGAAGACAAGCCCATCACCAAGAAAAGGATGGAGCAAACAAGAGAAGTTCCTCACGGCCCTCAAGAAGAACATGAGGAAGTTCATCATCAACAAATGCCTCAAGGAATGCACTTTCCTCCCAACAACTATTGGGAGCAACTCAGTACCTCTTTAGAAGATTTGAGCCATAATGTTGAACAACTAAGGGTGGAACATCATGAACACGCCCTCACTCTCCAAGAAATAAGAGAAGATCAAAGAGCAATGAGGGAGGAGCAACAAAGGCAAGGAAGGGACATAGAAGAGTTGAAGAACATCATTGGTCCTTCAAGAAGAAGACGCCACTAGAGGTGGATTCATTCCTTGTTCTTTATTTTCTTTCTGTTTTTGGTTTTTAAGTATTATGTTTATCTATGTTTTTGTGTCTCTACTTCATGATCATTAGTGTGTAACCATGCCTTAAAGCTATGAATAAAATCCATTAGTCTTTCACCTCTCTTAAAAGAAAAATGTTTTAATTCAAAAGAACAAGAAGTACATAATTTTCGAAATTATTAGTGAATTTAATTTAATTATATTGATGTGGTGGCAATAATTTTTGTTTTCTGAATGAATGCTTGAACAGTGCATATTTTTGATCTTGTTGTTTATGAGTGTTAAAATTGTTGGTTCTTGAAAGAATGATGAACAAAGAGAAATGTTATTGATGATCTGAAAAACATCATGAAATTGATTCTTGAAGCAAGAAAAAGCAGTGAAAAAAAAAAAGTGGCGAAAATTTTAAAGCAAGGATCCAAGGCTTTGAGCATCAATGGATAGGAGGGCCCAAGGAAGTTAAATCCAGGCCTAAGCGGCTAAATCAAGCTGTCCCTAACCATGTGCTTGTGTCATGAAGGTCCAAGTGAAAAGCTTGAGACTGAGTGGTTAAAGTCGTGATCCAAAAGAGTGTGCTTAAGAGCTCTGGACACCACTAACTGGGGACTTGAGCAAAGCTGAGTCACAATCTGAAAAGGTTCACCCAGTTATGTGTCTATGGCATTTGTGTATCCGGTGGTAATACTGGAAGACAAAGTGCTTAGGGCCAAGGCCAAGACTCATAAGGTAGCTGTGTTCAAGAATCAACATGCTTAACTAGGAAAGTCAATAACACTATCCAAAATTCTAAGTTCCTAGAGATGCCAATCACTCTAAACTACAAAGGAAAAAGTGAGATGCCAAAACTGTTCAGAAGCAAAAAGCTACAAGTCCCGCTCATCTAATTAAATTAATATTCATTGATATTCTGGAATTTATAGTATATTATCTTCTTTTTATCCTAATTGATTTTCGGTTGCTTGGGGACAAGCAACAATTTAAGTTTGGTGTTGTGATGAGCGGATAATTTATACGCTTTTTGGCATTGTTTTTATATAGTTTTTAGTAAGTTTAAGCTACTTTTAGGGATGTTTTCATTAGTTTTTATGTTAAATTCACATTTCTGGACTTTACTATGAGTTTGTGTGTTTTTCTGTGATTTCAGGTAAATTCTGACTGAAATTGAGGGATTTGAGCAAAACTCTGAAGAAGGCTGACAAAAGGACTGCTGATGCTGTTGGAATCTGACCTCCCTGCACTCGAAATGAATTTTCTGGAGCTACAGAACTCCAATTGGCGCGCTCTCAACGGCGTTAGAAAGTAGACATCCAGAGCTTTCCAGCAATATATAATAGTCCATACTTTATTCGAAGAATGACGACGTAACGTGGCGTTAAACGCCAAGTTCATGCTGCTGTCTGGAGTTAAACGCCAGAAAAACGTCATAATCCGGAGTTGAACGCCCAAAACACGTCATAACCTGGAGTTTGACGCCAAGAAATGCCTCTACTCGTGGAATGATCAAGCTCAGCCCAAGCATACACCACGTGGGCCCCGGAAGTGGATTTATGCATCAATTACTTACTCATGTAAACCCTAGTAGCTAGTCTAGTATATATAGGACATTTATCTATTGTATTAGACATCCTGGATTGTATTTTGAATCCTGTGATCACGTTTTGGGGGCTGGCCATTCGGCCATGCCTGAACCTCTTTTACTTATGTATTTTCAAAGGTGGAGTTTCTGCACACCATAGATTAAGGGTGTGGAGCTCTGCTGTACCTCAAGTATTAATGAAATTCTATCTTCTTTTATTCAATTGCTATCTTAGTTTTATTCCAAGATATTCATTCGTACCCAAGAACATGATGAATATAATGATTAAAGTGAATATCATTATCATTCTCACTTATGAACGCGCGTGATTGACAACCACTTCCGTTCTACATGCAACAGAGCTTGAATGTGTATCTCTTAGATTCCCCAACAGAATCTTCGTGGTATAAGCTAGATAGATGGTGGCATTTATGAGGATCCGGAAAGTCTCACCTTGTCTGTGGTATTCCGAGTAGGATCCTGGGAATCCGGAAAGTCTAACCTTGTCTGTGGTATTCCGAGTAGGATTCCGGTAATGAATGACTGTGACGTGCTTCAAACTTGTAACCTGCTGGGCGTTAGTGACAGACGCAAAAGAGGGATTCTATTCCAGTAGGGGAGGGAACCAACCGGTGATTAGCCGTACTGTGACAGAGTGCGTGAGCATTAGTTTTCACTGCGAGGATGGGATGTAGCCATCAGCCATGGGTGATGCCTCCAGACTGGTTAGCTGTGCGAGTGACAGCCGCATAGGATATTTCCCCGAGAGGATTGAAAGTAGCCACAGCTGATGGTGAACCCCTATACAAAGCTTGCCATGGAAAGGAGTAAGAAGGATTGAGTAGAAGCAGTAGGAGAGCAGGCGTCCTTGGGCTCTATAGCATCTCTATCCGCTTATCTGAAATTCCCACCAATGAATCTGCATAAGTATTCTATCCCTTTTATTATTCCTTTTTATTATTTATTTCAATAATCACAATTCCCCTTTTTTCTGCCTAACTGAGATTTACAAGGTGACCATAGCTTGCTTCATACCAACAATCTCTGTGGATTCGACCCTTACTCACGTAAGGTTTATTACTTGGACGACCCAGTACACTTGCTGGTTAGTTGAACGAAGTTGTGAATTTAATTAAAGACAATTTTTCGAATAAATCCATACAAGTGCAAAGAATAGTAATCACAATTTCGTCCACCAGACAGTAGAGGACGTTTTAGTAAAGGTTGAAGGCCTTTACATCCCTGCTGATTTCATAATCCTAGACACTAGGAAGGAAGATGATGAATGCATCATCCTGGGAAGACCTTTCCTAGCCACAGCAAGAGCTGTGATAGATGTCAACAGAGGGGAGTTAGTCCTTCAATTAAATGGGGACTACCTTGTGTTTAAGGCACATGGCCATCCCTCTGTGACAAAAGAGAGTAAGCATGAAGAACTTCTCTCAGTTCAGAGTCAAGAAGAACCCACACAGTCAAACTCTAAGTTTGGTGTTGTGAGGCCACAACCAAACTCTAAGTTTGGTGTTAAGACCCCATATCCAAACTCTAAGTTTGGTGTTGGGACTACACTAACATTGACCTGATCACCTTGTGGCTCCATGAGAGCCACTGTCAAGCTATTGACATTAAAGAAGCGCTTGTTGGGAGGCAACCCAAGTTTATTTATCTAATTTTTATTATATTGTTATTTTGTGTTTTATTAGGTACATGATCATGAGGAGTCACGAAAAAAATCAAAAAAATTAAAAACAGAGTCAAAAACAGAAGAAAAAAATTTTTCACCCTGGAGGACGCACGGGCTGGCGTTCAACGCCAGTAAGGTGCATCTGGCCGGCGTTCAACGCCAGAACAGAGCACCATTCTGGCGCTGAACGCCAGAAACAAGCAACATCCTGGCGCTGAACGCCAGGAATGTGCCCAGAGAGGAAAAACTGGCGCTGAACGCCAGTAACAAGCATGAAACTGGCGTTCAACGCCAGAAACATGCTTTACATGGGCGTTGAACGCCCAGAACGTGCACCAATGGGCGTTTAAACGCCAGAATGGTGTGCCAAGGCAATTTACATGCCTATTTGGTGCAGGGATGGAATTCCTTGACACCTCAGGACCTGTGGACCCCACAGGATCATCTCAGGATCTGTGGACCTCACAGGATCCCCACCTACCTCGCCCTCTCTCTTTCCATTCATGGTCATTCCTTCTATTTTTCATTCACCACCTACATCTATCCACTCTTCCCCATATACCCCACCTACCTTTACAATTCAACTTCTCTTTCCCACCCAATCCCACCCATATAGCCGAATCTATCTCCCCTCACTCACCTCCATTTTCTTCTTCTTCTTCTTCCTCTCTTCTTTCTTCTCTTGCTCGAGGGCGAGCAATATTTTAAGTTTGGTGTGGTAAAAGCATAGCTTTTTTTGCTTTTCCATTACCATTAATGGCACCTAAGGCCAGAGAAACCTCAAAGGGAAGACAAAAAGCTTCCACCTCTGAGTCTTAGGAGATGGAAAGACTATAAGCCGTCATAGCTCAGTGGTAGAACATGTGGCTGCAAATCAAGAGATCCCTGAGATACCTCAAGGAATAAGTTATCCTCCACACAAATATTGGAAGCAACTAAGGGTAGAAACACCAAAATTACTAGGAATCATTCAACAGAAGCAAGGAAGAGACATAGAGGAGCTCAAAAAGCACCATTGGACCTTCAAGAAGGCACCACCCTCACTCAGGTGGATTCATTCCTTGTTCTTTATTTCTTTCTGTTTTCGGTTTTTAATTATTGTGTTTATCTATGTTTTGTGTCTCTACTTCATGATCATTAGTATGTAACCATGCCTTAAAGCTATGAATAAAATCCATTAATCCTTCACCTCTCTTAAATGAAAAATGTTCTAATTCAAAAGAACAAGAAGTACATGAATTTCGAATTCATCCTTGAATTTAATTTAATTATATTGATGTGGTGGCAATACTTTCTGTTTTCTGAATGAATGCTTGAACAGTGCATATTTTTGATCTTGTTGTTTATGAGTGTTAAAATTGTTGGCTCTTGAAAGAATGATGAACAAAGAGAAATGTTATTGATGATCTGAAAAATCATGAAATTGATTCTTGAAGCAAGAAAAAGCAGTGAAAAAGCAAAAGCTTGTTCGAAAAAAAAAATTTAAATAAATAAAAGAAGGAGCAGTAGAAAAAGCCAATAGCCCTTAAAACCAAAAGACAAGGGTAAAAAGGATCCAAGGCTTTGAGCATCAATGGATAGGAGGGCCCAAGGAAATAAAGTCCAGGCCTAAGCGGCTAAATCAAGCTGTCCCTAACCATGTGCTTGTGTCATGAAGGTCCAAGTGAAAAGCTTGAGACTGAGTGGTTAAAGTCGTGATCCAAAGCAAAAGAGTGTGCTTAAGAGCTCTGGACACCACTAACTGGGGACTCTAGCAAAGCTGAGTCACAATCTGAAAAGGTTCACCCAGTTATGTGTCCGTGGCATTGATGTATCCGGTGGTAATACTGGAAAACAAAGTGCTTAGAGCCACGGTCAAGACTCATAAGTAGCTGTGTTCAAGAATCAACATGCTTAACTAGGAAAGTCAATAACACTATCCGAAATTCTGAGTTCCCAGAGACGCCAATCACTCTGAACTTCAAAGGAAAAAGTGAGATGCCAAAACTATTCAGAAGCAAAAAGCTACAAGTCCCGCTCATCTAATTAAATTAATATTCATTGATATTCTGGAATTTATAGTATATTCTCTTCTTTTTATCCTAATTGATTTTCAGTTGCTTGGGGACAAGCAACAATTTAAGTTTGGTGTTGTGATGAGCGGATAATTTATACGCCTTTTGGTATTGTTTTTAGGTAGTTTTTAGTAAGTTTAAGCTACTTTTAGGGATGTTTTCATTAGTTTTTATGTTAAATTCACATTTCTGGACTTTACTATGAGTTTGTGTGTTTTTTTGTGATTTCAGGTAAATTCTGGCTGAAATTGAGGGACTTGAGCAAAACTCTGAAAAAAGGCTGACAAAAGGACTGCTGATGCTGTTGGAATCTGACCTCCCTGCACTCGAAATGGATTTTCTGGAGCTACAAAACTCCAATTGGCGCGCTCTCAACGGCGTTGGAAAGTAGACATCCAGGGCTTTCCAGAAATATATAATAGTCCATACTTTATTCGGAAATTGACGACGTAACTTGGCGTTGAACGCCAAGTACAAGCTGCTGTCTGGAGTTAAACGCCAGAAAAACGTCATGATCCGGAGTTGAACGCCCAAAACACGTCATAACTCGGAGTTCAATTCCAAGAGAAGCCTCAGCTCGTGGATTGATCAAGCTCAACCCAAGCATACACCAAGTGGGCCCCGGAAGTGGATTTATACATCAATTACTTACTCATGTAAACCCTAGGAGCTAGTTTATTATAAATAGAACATTTATCCATTGTATTAGACATCTTTTGATCACTTTGAATCTTTTGATCATTCGGTCACTTGATCATGGAGAGGGCTGGCCATTCGGCCATGCCTGAACCTTTTACTTATGTATTTTCAACGGTGGAGTTTCTGCACACCATAGATTAAGGGTGTGGAGCTCTGCTGTACCTCAAGTATTAATGCAATTCCATTGTCTTTTATTCAAATCTCTCTTATTCTTATTCCAAGATATTCATTCGTACCCAAGAACATGATGAATGTGATGATAAGTAACCCTCATTATCATTCTCACTTATGAACGCACGTGATTGACAACCACTTCCGTTCTACATGCAACAAGAGCTTGAATGTGTATCTCTTAGATTCCCCAACAGAATCTTCGTGGTATAAGTTAGATGGATGGCGGCATTCATGAGGATCCGGAAAGTCTAAACCTTGTCTGTGGTATTCCGAGTAGGATTCTGGGATTGAATGACTGTAACGAGCTTCAAACTCCTGAAGGCTGGGCGTGATGACAAGCGCAAAAGAATCAAGGGATTCTATTCCAACCTGATTGAGAACCGACAGATGATTAGCCGTGCTGTGACAGAGCATAGGAACGTTTTCACTGAGAGGATGGGATGTAGCCATTGACAACGGTGATGCCCTACATACAGCTTGCCATGGAAAGGAGTAAGAAGGATTGAGTTGAAGCAGTGGGAGAGCAGGCGTCCTTGAGCCATACAGTATCTTCATTCGCTTATCTGAAATTCCCACCAATGAAGCTGCATGAGTACTCTATCCCTTTTATTATTTATTTTCTTATTTCTATTTTCGAAAACCCATAAACCAATTTAATCTGCCTAACTGAGATTTACAAGGTGACCATAGCTTGCTTCATACCAACAATCTCTGTGGGATCGACCCTTACTCACGTAAGGTTTATTACTTGGACGACCCAGTACACTTGCTGGTTAGTTGAACGGAGTTGTGAGCTTTTCTAACAGTGCCTGAAACTCTTTTATCACAATTTCGTCCACCCCTGTAAATCGACGTAAAAATGGTGTATGGCCGAAAGTTGAGCTGGATCGTGGCTGGACTCGTGCTAGAAGCACAAGCCTTACCACGCGTATGCATGCTAACGCATCCGCGTCAGATCCCTATAATGACCACTCACGCGATCGCGTCGACCACGCGACCGCGTCACCCTGGAATTTGGCAATAATGAATTTTAAATAGAGAGTGGTGCGAACTCGAGGCTGCCCTCGCGCCAGTAGCACAAAATGCGTCTCGCGTCCGCGTGACCGACGCGACCGCGTCGATTAATTTAAGCGCAAGTCGCGCGACCGCGTCCCCCACGCGTCCGCGTCCCTTGCGCTGCACAACTTATCCAGAGTAGCCAAATATCTTATCTTTTCTTCCCTATATCTAATTCTTTTCTTCCCTTCTTATTTCTTTTCTTCTTTCTTCTCCCTTTTCTTACTTTCTTCTTCTCATCCCTCTTCACTTCCATTTAATTTATTTGCATATTTTCATTCATTGCATTATTTTCACTGGTGTTAGAAATTTACTTATTTCACTTGTGGATTATTCAAAGAATTGTTTGACAATTATATAATTTTTTTAAAAGGTTGCTTGCATGTTCAACTGAATACTTTCTATACCTTATTTACCATGCATGATATGTGTTTGTGAAAAAGCCCGTATGGCATCATGCAGTTTTCTACATTATTCTATTCTACTATTCAATGCTTGCTTTTCACAAATCCCCTTTACTATTTTATTAATTAAATATAATTGTCAATACAAACATTATTGTTAGTTTCTCATGACTAATAATACATTAAGGCTTTTAATGCTTGATTTACGCTACTCATGCCTTTGCCAGCATGCCAATAAATATCTTGCATTCAATTGCCTCAATTTATCATGCCCTGCTTCCATTGTTGTCCTAATTTCATGGAGTCGCGACCATGTGTTAACGACATTCTTCTTTATTTTGGCATGATTATTACTCGTACTACCCTCTCCCTTGTTCTATACCTTTGACTTCATGTCCCTTTCTCTTCTCCCTTTTTCAGGTTGGCCACCTGGAAGAATAAAGAGAAAGACTCTACAACGAGCACTGGCTGAGGAACCACAACCCTCACCACCTGCACATCTTTGCAGGCACCAAGGACGGTGCAATCTTTAAGTGTGGGGAGGTCGATACCGATCTCCACGGGTAAATTAATCCCTTCTTAACACCAATTTTTGTTTTTTCACTGTTGCATTTGCATATTTGATTGCATATTTTCTTGATTTTGTGCATATTTTACCACTTGGTTGAAGTAATATTTTCTTTTTCCTTTTATAATATTTCACTAATTTGAACAAAACTTTTTGAAAAACTTGTATGAAGAAATATTATTTTGGAACATAGTTTAGAGCTCAAACACACAAAACCAGTGAGATTTTGAGCCTATTTGATTGGTTGCATTTTATCAACCAATATATTTTATTTTTGTGTGTTATTCTCTCTAAAATTGTAATCTTTGTCTTGCTTAATTCTATATTTCCATTATTTGATGTAAGCATACACTTATATGATTGAGGCCTTGTTTCACTAAGCTTACATACCCATATGGCCTTACCCTTCCATTATCCTTTGCAAACCAATTTGAGCCTATTTTACCCATTTATTCTTTACTTTAGCTCATTACAAACTCTAAGCGGAAAACAATAATGTCCTTAATTTGAATCCTTGATTAGCTTAGACTAGTAAATGTGCTCATGATTTAAGTGTGGGGAAGTTGGATTTGAAAATATTTGGTTTGAGTAATTGTGTGTTGTATATTTTAGTGAAAATGTGCAAAATAATAGTTGAGCACATATTATTGCATTCAATACTTTAATCATATGCATTGAGAAAAATAAAAAAAATCATAAAAAAATAAGAGAAAAATAAAAAGAAAGAAAAAGTGAAAAAGAAAAGAAAAAAAGCAAATAATAAAAGGGGACAAAATGCCCCAAAGTAAGTGTTGGTATCAATGCATATGTACTGAACTCAAATTTAGGATGCATGAATATGTGGAAAACACAGTTAATGGGAAGTTATATCTTGTATTGTGATTATATGGATTGTCTTAAGTTAGGTGGGAAAAGTTTATGTTAATTAAGGATTCAGATTTTAGTCCACTTGGCCAAATACAATCCTACCTTGACCCTAACCCCATTACAACCCTTAAAAGACCTCTTGATTTGTGTATTGGTGCATTAAATTTTTGTTGATTGTTAGATGAAGAGCAAGCTATAGAAAGCAAGATTAGTAGATAATTGAGAGAATTGACCCTAGACACTTGAGAGCTAGAGTGATGTACACTACCAGTAAGGGTTCAGTGCTTAATTCTATGTTCCCTGCTTTCATGAGCTATCTTCTTCTTGCAAGTTATTTGTATTGTATTTTGTGATTTGAATTAGTGAAATCCAGTTCATATCTATTCTTGAAGGATTTATTTACTTTTTCACCAAGTAGGTAGAGTCATTTTAGCATGTAGTTGCATTCACATTCATAGGTTACATTGCATGAGTCCTGCTTTTTCCTACTCATTTATTTGGTCTCCTTGAGTTTAGCATGAGGACATGCTAATGTTTAAGTGTGGGGAGGTTGATAAACCACTATTTTATGGTTTATATTGTATTTAATTGAGTGGTTTTATCAAGCTTTTCACTCACTTATTCATAGTATTTGCATGATTTTACAATTCCTTCCTAGTTTAGTTCTATGATTGAAAACATGCTTCTTTGGTCTTAATTTAGCTAATCTTAATCCTCTCTTATTACCATTCGATATCTTGATCTATGTGTTAAGTGTTTCAGGCTTCATAGGGCAGGAATGGCTCAAAGAATAAAGAGGAAGCGTGCAAAAATGGAAAGAACACAAGGAATTGAGAAGATGACCAGCGAGAAGTCACGCGGTCGCATGGCTCACGCGACCGCGCGGAATGGAAGAAATCGGAGTGATGCGATCGCGTGCCTGACGCGACCGCGCGGATTGGAAGCTGCACGAACGACGCGAATGCGTGAACGACGTGCACGCGTGATTCAAAAAACGCTGAGTGACGCGATCGCATGGATGATGCGAACGCGTGACATACTCGATCTGCAGAATTACAAAAGTCATTGGCAGAGATTCTGGGCCGCATTTCAACCCAGTTTTTGGCCCAAAAATACAGATTAAAGTCAGGGAACATGTAGAGACTCAACATGCTTTCATTACTCACAATTTTAGGTTTTAGATGTAGTTTTAGAGAGAGAGGCTCTCTCCTCTCTCTTAGGATTTAGGATTAGGAATTTTAGAAATTAGGATTTATCTCATCTTCATATCAGGTTCAATATTCCTTTATTTTGACTTCTCTTCTACTTTGAGATACTTTAATGCTTTTATTTGTATTTGATTTATGTTACCCAATTGGCTTATGAACTTTTCCATGTTAGATTTTACTGCTTTGAATGAATGTTATTTGAGGTATTCCAGATATTTATGATTTAAACTTAGCTTTCTACATTCCTAGCTATGGTTAAGAAATCAGTAACTCTTGAGTTATCAAACTCAACGTGATCGATAATCGCTATCTTTGCTAATTAGCTTGAACTTCTATAATCCTAATCTTTTTCTAGGAATTAACTAGGATTTGAAGATCAAACTAATTAGCCACTTGACCTTCCTTCGCACCAGCAGAGGTTAACTAAGTGGGATTAAGATTCAATTTTCATCATCATTGATAAGGATAACTAGGATAGGACTTCCAATTTCTCATACCTTGCCAAGAGTTTATTTTACAGTCATTTATTTATTTTATTTGTCATTTATCATACTTGTTTCTCATTCTCAAAACCCCAATTTACAAAACTCATAACCAATAATAAGAACACACCTCCCTGCAACTCCTTGAGAAGACGACCCAAGGTTTAAATACTTCGGTTATCAATTTATTTAAGGGTTTGTTACTTGTGACAACCAAAATGTTTGTAAGAAAGGTTGATTGCTTGGTTTAGTAATTATACTTACAACGAGAGTTTACTATAACTTCTAAACCGTCAATCTTCCGTTCTTCAATAACACCCCGAGTTTTTGAAAAATTAAATAATGAGTTATTCATGATTTATTATTTTATTTAAAGAAAATTATTCTCCTAAAAGAAATTAAATTAAATTTTATGATACTTTGAGTTTAAAATCTATTAAAACTTTTAAATGATTTTTATTACAATGAGATATTTCAAACAAAATATATGATCCATCCGACCTCTTCAAAAAGGTCAAACTCCACATGAGATGGCGAGTGACACTTATTCAAATAAGTAACTGCCTTCTTAAATCTTTCACCCACTTCTAGAAGAGAGATCCCAACATCCCTAAGATAAAGGGACGGTTATCCACCATCAGAAGTGGAACTACTTTAACAGTGGTTATTGGTCCATCACCTATAAATACACTGAAGCACTCATGTAAAATTAAGTTCCAATACTCTAAACCTGCTTACCCCCTTGCTAACTTAGGCATTGGAGTGTCTTTGCAGATACTCCCCCCCATTCTTTTACATACACAACTCGGACGGTGGCTCCCAGACGTAAACGATGTCGGAGACCACCTTCTTTTAGAACTTGGGCCTCAAAAACAAGCCCAACCACCATCCGGCTCTAGGTAAGCCCCGAAACATTGGCGCCATTTTCGGGGAACCTGAAAGATCAAGGTAGGATAGCAGACGACCAGCATGAAGATGGACAGCACGAGGATGCGGCCAACAATGATAGAGCAATAATATCCCTACAAGGAATAGAAGGACAGCATGGCAAAGGTCCCTCCAATACCTAGGTATTAAAAAGGATCTCCTTTGAAGTTCATCAGTCTAGAAAAGATGGATAGCCTCACTCTGCTGACCTAGTGGGATTATTGCATGGTCACGAAGGTCAACTTGAGCAATTAGAACAGGAGTTGGAACAATAGCGTGAAGCAGAATGAAGCCTAAGGAGAGAGATCGAGCAATGAAGAGAGTTCAAAGAAAAGCTCTCAAGGCTGGAATCCAATCTCCGAAATAAGGATTCCTGCAGAGATCGAGAAGACACCCCATTGGGAGAAGGAGACCTGTTCATTGAGCATATCATGAGGGCTAAAGTTTCCAGAAACTTTAAAAGCCCTGACATGGATCTGTACGACAGAACGACTGGCCCGAAGCATCACCTCAGTAACTTTAAATGTCGGATGTACTTAGCCGATACATCGGACGCTACTCACTGCAAGGCCTTTCTGACGACCTAGACTAAGGTAGCCATGAAGTGGTTTGATAGCCTTCCCCCCAGGTCAATCACCAGCTTTGAGGACCTCTGGTGTGCTTCTCAATCCAAAAGGACAAAGTTAAGCATGCACCTAGCCTACTAGGAGTAAAACAGGAGGTCGGAGAACCGCTGAGAGACTACATAGAAAGGTTCAATAAAGCGTGCTTGAAAATCTAAGACTTACCCACTGAAGCAGTGATAATGGGCCTAGTCAATGGACTCAGAGAAGGACCCTTCTCTCAGTCCATCTCCAAAAGACACCCGACATCTTTAAGTGATGTGCAAAAATGAGCTGAGAAGTACATCAATATGGAGGAAAACGCCAAGTTACGAGAATTGAGTTGGCAGATAGGGCACCCCCACCAATCAAAAGAAAAAGAGAAGGAGCCCAAGAAAAAGGAAGAAGTCGGATCTGAAAGGCGTAAAAGATATCACTCTTACACTCCTCTATGAGTTTCCCTTGTAGACGTATAGAGGAAAATTTGCCACACTAAAAGCATCCTCCCCTGCGACCCATCAAGAACAAAAAGGGGGAAGTCGTAATGAATACTGTGAGTATCACAAGTTGTATGGGCATTCTACTAACGATTGTTACGACCTAAAAAATGTGATAGAAAAGATGGCCAAGGAAGGTCGGCTAGGTAGATATCTCATGGAAAGGTCGAACAATCATGGGAAAAGAAAAAGAGATGACGAAGGTCACGGACGAAGAAGTCCGCCCCCACAGACCCCCGAGCAACACATTCATATGATATCGGGAAGGTTTGCTGGAGGAGGGTTGACCAAATCATCTCAAAAAAGACATTTGAAGGAAGTCTACCTAGTTGGGAATGAAGGGCCCGACCTCCCAATTATCTCATTCACCAAGGGGGATGGACAAGACATTGTGCCTGGACATGACGACCCAGTAGTAATCACCATGATTCTTCCCAACGCTCATCTATATAGAACTCTGGTGGATCAAGGAAGCTCGGCTGACCTCTTGTTTAAACCAGCATTTGATAAGTTAGGATTGGATGATAAAGAGCTAGAAGCCTACCCTGACACCCTCTTCATATTAGGGGACACTCCCATTAAGCCGTTGGGTTTCATTTCCCTACACACAACTTTTGGAAAGGGGATAAAATCCAAAACATTAAGCATCAACTTATTGTTGTCGATGTAGCTTCTGCCTATAATGCCCTGATAGGCAAAACAACTCTAAATCGGCTGGGAGCAGTGGTTTTTACACCTCACCTCTGTATGAAGTTCCCAACATCAAATGGATTGCCACCATCAAAGGAGACCAAAAGCTGGCGAGAAAGTGTTACAATGAAAGCCTGAACCTAAGAGGTAAAGGCAAGGAACTCAATACCATTGAGCTCGTGGGTGTCCAAGTTAAGGAAGAGTTACGACCACAGCCTAGAGGAAAAACCGAAGAGGTACAGATTAGGCAAGAGGTCAGAAAGAATTCAAACATACGGGCCAATTTAACGGAAGAACTGAAGTAGAAGCTGACACAGCTCCTACAAGAAAATTCCGATCTCTTTGCCTGGAAAGCTTCCAACAAGTCTGGGATAGATCCCGAACTCATGTCACATAGATTGGTTGTTCATCTAGGATCCCGACCTATCCAACAAAAAAGACAAAAGCTAGGATCTGAACATGCTCAAGTGCTCAAAGAGCAAGTGCAAGCCCTGCTAGAGGAAGGCTTCATCAGAGAAGTCAAGTATCCGGCTTGGCTGGTGGTGGACGAAATTGTGATCACATCAATGTAGTATTCTTTGTTGTTGTATGGAATCCTTATTATGGCACTTATGTGTGGACACAACTCCGTTCAACTAACCAGCAAGTGTACTGGGTCGTCCAAGTAATACCTTACGTGAGTAAGGGTCGATCCCACAGAGATTGTTGGTATGAAGCAAGCTATGGTCATCTTGTAAATCCCAGTCAGGAGGATAAAATTTTGGAATTTAGAAAATCAAATATGATTAATAAAAATAAACAGAAAATAAAATGGATAGAGATACTTATGTAAATCAATAGTGGAAATTTAAGATAGGCATATGGAGATGTTGTGCTCCTCTTGAATCTCTACTTTCTTATTACATTCATCCTATCCTTCTTACTCCTTTCCATGGCAAGCTGTATGTAGGGCATCACTATTGTCAATGGCTACATCCCATCCTCTCAGTGAAAACGTTCCTATGCTCTGTCACAGCACGGCTAATCGTCTGTCGGTTCTCAATCAGGTTGGAATAGAATCCCTTGATTCTTTTGCACTTGTCATCACGCCCAGCCTTCAAGAGTTTGAAGCTCGTCACAGTCATTCAATCCCAGAATCCTACTCGGAATACCACAGACAAGGTTTAGACTTTCCGGATCCTCATGAATGCCGCCATCTATCTAGTTTATACCACGAAGATTCTGTTGGGGAATCTAAGAGATATGCGCCCGGCCTAAGGTAGAACGGAAGTGGTTGTTAGTCACGCGCGTTCATGAGTGAGAATGATGATGAGTGTCACGGATCATCACATTCATCAAGTTGAAGTGCAACGTATATCTTGGAATAAGAATAAAAGAGAATTGAATAGAAAGTAATAGTAATTGTATTGAAACTTGAGGTACAGCAGAGCTCCACACCCTTAATCTATGGTGTGCAGAAACTCCACCGTTGAAAATACATAAGTGAAAGGTTCAGGCATGGCCGAATGGCCAGCCCCCAAAACGTGATCACAGGATTCAAAATACAATCCAGGATGATAATATGATAGTAAAAAGTTCTATTTATAATAAACTAGCTCCTAGGGTTTACATGAGTAAGTAATTGATGCATAAATCCACTTCCGGGACCCACTTGGTGTATGTTTGGGCTGAGCTTGATCAATCCACGAGCTGAGGCTTCTCTTGGAGTTGAACTCCGAGTTATGACGTGTTTTGGGCGTTCAACTCCGGATCATGACGTTTTTCTGGCGTTTAACTCCAGACAGCAGCATGTACTTGGCGTTCAACGCCAAGTTACGTCATCAATTTCCGAATAAAGTATGGACTATTATATATTGCTGGAAAGCTCTGGATGTCTACTTTCCAACGCCGTTGAGAGCGCGCCAATTGGAGTTCTGTAGCTCCAGAAAATCCATTTTGAGTGCAGGGAGGTCAGATTCCAACAGCATCAGCAGTCCTTTTGTCAGCCTTTTTCAGAGTTTTGCTCAAGTCCCTCAATTTCAGCCAGAAATTACCTGAAATCACAGAAAAACACACAAACTCATAGTAAAGTCCAGAAATGTGAATTTAACATAAAAACTAATGAAAACATCCCTAAAAGTAGCTCAAACTTACTAAAAACTACCTAAAAATAATGCCAAAAAGCATATAAATTATCCGCTCATCACAACACCAAACTTAAATTGTTGCTTGTCCCCAAGCAACTGAAAATCAATTAGGATAGAAAGAAGAGAATATACTATAAATTCCAGAATATCAATGAATATTAATTATAATTAGATGAGCGGGACTTGTAGCTTTTTGCTTCTGAACAGTTTTGGCATCTCACTTTTTCCTTTGAAGTTCAGAGTGATTGGCGTCTCTAGGAACTTAGAATTTCGGATAGTGTTATTGACTTTCCTAGTTAAGCATGTTGATTCTTGAACACAGCTACTTATGAGTCTTGGCCGTGGCCCTAAGCACTTTGTTTTCCAGTATTACCACTGGATACATAAATGCCACAGACACATAACTGGGTGAACCTTTTCAGATTGTGACTCAGCTTTGCTAGAGTCCCCAGTTAGTGGTGTCCAGAGCTCTTAAGCACACTCTTTTTGCTTTGGATCATGACTTTAACCACTCAGTCTCAAGCTTTTCACTTGGACCTTTATGACACAAGCACATGGTTAGGGACAGCTTGATTTAGCCGCTTAGGCCTGGATTTTATTTCCTTGGGCCCTCCTATCCATTGATGCTCAAAGCCTTGGATCCTTTTTACCCTTGCCTTTTGGTTTTAAGGGCTATTGGCTTTTTCTGCTTGCTTTTTCTTTTTCTTTCTATTTTTTTTTGCCACTTTTTTTTTTCGCAAGCTTTCTTTTTCACTGCTTTTTCTTGCTTCAAGAATCAATTTCATGATTTTTCAGATCATCAATAACATTTCTCTTTGTTCATCATTCTTTCAAGAGCCAACAATTTTAACATTCATAAACAACAAGATCAAAAATATGCACTGTTCAAGCATTCATTCAGAAAACAAAAAGTATTGTCACCACATCAATATAATTAAATTAAATTCAAGGATAAATTTGAAATTCATGTACTTCTTGTTCTTTTGAATTAAAACATTTTTCATTTAAGAGAGGTGAAGGATTAATGGATTTATTCATAACTTTAAGACATAGTTACTAACTACTAATGATCATGTAATAAAGACACAAGTATAGATAAACATATAACATAAAAAAATGAAACACAGAAGAAAAATTTAAGAACAAAAAATGAGTCCACCTTAGTGAGGGTGGCGCCTTCTTGAAGGACCATTGATGTCCTTGAGCTCTACTATGTCTCTGAATTGTTGTAATTTAGTTTCTCTTAGTTTCCTCTTCAGAGTCCTTTCAGGTTCTGGATCAGCTTCAACAAGAATGCCTTTTTCCTTGTTCCTGCTCATATGAAAGAGAAGAGGAAAAGAAAAGGAAGAGGAATCTTCTATGTCATAGTAAAGAGGATCCTTATTATTAGTAGAAGAAGAAAGGGGATAATGGAAGGAGAGGGATGAATAGTCTGTATAAAGAGTAAGGATAGGGGAGGTGATAAGAGATGAAGAGAAGTGTTAGTAAATAAATAAATAAATAAAAGAAGATGAGAGAGGGATTTTCGAAAATATTTTTGAAAAGGAGTTAGTAATTTCGAAAATTAAAGATGAATTAAAATTAAAATTAAAACTTGAAACAATTAGTTAATTAAAAAGAATTTTTTGAAAAAGAGGGAGGTATTTTCGAAAATTAGAGAGGGAAAGGTAGTTAGGTGGTTTTAAAAAAGATAAGAAACAACCAAAACGTCAAATTTGAAAAAGATTAGAAAATAAGTTAGATAAGATATTTTGAAATCAAATTTTGAAAAAGATAAAATTTTGAAAAAGATAAGATAAAAAGATAAGATAATTAGATAAGATAAAAAGATATGAAAATATAAGATTAAAAAGATATTTTTTTGAAAAGATATGATTTTAAAAGATATGGTTTTAAAAAGATATGATTGAAATTAGTTTTGAAAAAGATTTAATTTTTAAAATTAAAATTAATTACTTAACTAACAAGAAACTAAAAGATAAGATTCTAGAATTTAAAGATTGAACCTTTATTAACAAGAAAGTAGCAAACTTCAAATTTTTGAATCAATCACATTTACTTGTTAGCTAATTTTCGAAAATATGATGTAAAAGATAAGAAAAAGATTTTGAAAAATATTTTAAAAAAATTTCGAAAATTAATAAAAAAAAAGGAAAAGATTTAATTTTTGAAAAAGTTTTGAAAAGATAAGATTTTTAAAATTGAAACTTTGACTTGACTTGTAAGAAACAACTAATTTTTAAAATTTTTGACTAAGTCAACTCAAATTTTCGAAAATTAGGAGATAAAAAAGGAAAAGATAATTTTTTTATTTTTTTGATTTTTTTTTTATGATGAGAGAGAAAAACACAAAAATGACCCAAAACATAAAGATTTTGGATCAAAACACAAGATGCATGCAAGAACACTATGAATGTCAAGATGAACACCAAGAACACTTTGAAGATCATGATGAACATCAAGAACATAATTTTGAAAAATTTTTGATGCAAAGAAAACATGCAAGACACCAAACTTAGAAATCTTTAATGCATGGACTCTAACAAACGAAAAATGCATATGAAAAACAACAAACAATACAAAACAAGAAAACCTCAAGATCAAACAAGAAGACTTGTCAAGAACAACTTGATGATCATGAAGAACACCATGAATGCATGAATTTTCAAAAAAATGCAAGAAAAATTTTTTAAAGCATGCAATTGACACCAAACTTAAAAATTGACTCAAGACTCAAACAAGAAACACAAAATATTTTTGGTTTTTATGATTTTATGATTTTTTTTGTATTTTTATTATTTTTTTTCGAAAATATTTTTGGAAAAACGAAAAATAAAAGAAAAATTTTTGAAAAAGATTTTTGAAAAGAAAATTACCTAATCTGAGCAACAAGTTGAACCGTCAGTTGTCCATACTCGAACAATCCCCGGCAACGGCGCCAAAAACTTGGTGGACGAAATTGTGATCACATCAATGTAGTATTCTTTGTTGTTGTATGGAATCCTTATTATGGCACTTATGTGTGGACACAACTCCGTTCAACTAACCAGCAAGTGTACTGGGTCGTCCAAGTAATACCTTACGTGAGTAAGGGTCGATCCCACAGAGATTGTTGGTATGAAGCAAGCTATGGTCATCTTATAAATCCCAGTCAGGAGGATAAAATTATGGAATTTAGAAAATCAAATATGATTAATAAAAATAAACAGAAAATAAAATGGATAGAGATACTTATGTAAATCAATAGTGGAAATTTCAGATAGGCGTATGGAGATGTTGTGCTCCTCTTGAATCTCTACTTTCTTATTACATTCATCCTATCCTTCTTACTCCTTTCCATGGCAAGCTGTATGTAGGGCATCACCGTTGTCAATGGCTACATCCCATCCTCTCAGTAAAAACGTTCCTATGCTCTGTCACAGCACGGCTAATCATCTGTCGGTTCTCAATCAGGTTGGAATAGAATCCCTTGATTCTTTTGCACTTGTCATCACGCCCAGCCTTCAGAAGTTTGAAGCTCGTCACAGTCATTCAATCCCAGAATCCTACTCGGAATACCACAGACAAGGTTTAGACTTTCCGGATCCTCATGAATGCCGCCATCTATCTAGCTTATACCACGAAGATTCTGTTGGGGAATCTAAGAGATATGCGCCCGGCCTAAGGTAGAACGGAAGTGGTTATCAGTCACGCGCGTTCATGAGTGAGAATGATGATGAGTGTCATGGATCATCACATTCATCAAGTTGAAGTGCAACGTATATCTTGGAATAAGAATAAAAGAGAATTGAATAGAAAGTAATAGTAATTGTATTGAAACTTGAGGTACAGCAGAGCTCCACACCCTTAATCTATGGTGTGCAGAAACTCCACCGTTGAAAATACATAAGTGAAAGGTTCAGGCATGGCCGAATGGCCAGCCCCCAAAACGTGATCACAGGATTCAAAATACAATCCAGGATGATAATATGATAGTAAAAAGTTCTATTTATAATAAACTAGCTCCTAGGGTTTACATGAGTAAGTAATTGATGCATAAATCCACTTCCGGGGCCCACTTGGTGTATGTTTGGGCTGAGCTTGATCAATCCACGAGCTGAGGCTTCTCTTGGAGTTGAACTCCAAGTTATGACGTGTTTTGGGCGTTCAACTCCGGATCATGACGTTTTTCTGGCGTTTAACTCCAGACAGCAGCATGTACTTGGTGTTCAACGCCAAGTTACGTCGTCAATTTCCGAATAAAGTATAAACTATTATATATTGCTGGAAAGCTCTGGATGTCTACTTTCCAACGCCATTGAGAGCGCGCCAATTGGAGTTCTGTAGCTCCAGAAAATCCATTCCGAGTGCAGGGAGGTCAGATTCCAACAGCATCAGCAGTCCTTTTGTCAGCCTTTTTCAGAGTTTTGCTCAAGTCCCTCAATTTCAGCCAGAAATTACCTGAAATCACAGAAAAACACACAAACTCATAGTAAAGTCCAGAAATATGAATTTAACATAAAAACTAATGAAAACATCCCTAAAAGTAGCTCAAACTTACTAAAAACTACCTAAAAACAATGCCAAAAAGCGTATAAATTATCCGCTCATCACAACACCAAACTTAAATTGTTGCTTGTCCCCAAGCAACTGAAAATCAATTAGGATAAAAAGAAGAGAATATACTATAAATTTTAGAATATCAATGAATATTAATTATAATTAGATGAGCGGGACTTGTAGCTTTTTGCTTCTGAACAGTTTTGGCATCTCACTTTTTCCTTTGAAGTTCAGAGTGATTGGCGTCTCTAGGAACTTAGAATTTCGGATAGTGTTATTGACTTTCCTAGTTAAGCATGTTGATTCTTGAACACAGCTACTTATGAGTCTTGGCCGTGGCCCTAAGCACTTTGTTTTCCAGTATTACCACCGGATACATAAATGCCACAGACACATAACTGGGTGAACCTTTTCAGATTGTGACTCAGCTTTGCTAGAGTCCCCAGTTAGTGGTGTCCAGAGCTCTTAAGCACACTCTTTTTGCTTTGGATCACGACTTTAACCACTCAGTCTCAAGCTTTTCACTTGGACCTTCATGACACAAGCACATGGTTAGGGACAACTTGATTTAGCCGCTTAGGCCTGGATTTTATTTCCTTGGGCCCTCCTATCCATTGATGCTCAAAGCCTTGGATCCTTTTTACCCTTGCCTTTTGGTTTTAAGGGCTATTGGCTTTTTCTGCTTGCTTTTTCTTTTTCTTTCTATTTTTTTGCCACTTTTTTTTCGCAAGCTTTCTTTTTCACTGCTTTTTCTTGCTTCAAGAATCAATTTCATGATTTTTCAGATCATCAATAACATTTCTCTTTGTTCATCATTATTTCAAGAGCCAACAATTTTAACATTCATAAACAACAAGATCAAAAATATGCACTGTTCAAGCATTCATTCAGAAAACAAAAAGTATTGTCACCACATCAATATAATTAAATTAAATTCAAGGATAAATTCGAAATTCATGTACTTCTTGTTCTTTTGAATTAAAACATTTTTCATTTAAGAGAGGTGAAGGATTAATGGATTTATTCATAACTTTAAGACATAGTTACTAACTACTAATGATCATGTAATAAAGACACAAGTATAGATAAACATATAACATAAAAAAATGAAAAGCAGAAGAAAAATTTAAGAACAAGGAATGAGTCCACCTTAGTGAGGGTGGCGCCTTCTTGAAGGACCATTGATGTCCTTGAGCTCTACTATGTCTCTGAATTGTTGTAATTTAGTTTCTCTTAGTTTCCTCTTCAGAGTCCTTTCAGGTTCTGGATCAGCTTCAACAAGAATGCCTTTTTCCTTGTTCCTGCTCATATGAAAGAGAAGAGGAAAAGAAAAGGAAGAGGAATCTTCTATGTCATAGTAAAGAAGATCCTTATTATTAGTAGAAGAAGAAAGGGGATAATGGAAGGAGAGGGATGAATAGTCTGTATAAAGGGTAAGGAAAGGGGAGGTGATAAGAGATGAAGAGAAGTGTTAGTAAATAAATAAATAAATAAATAAAGATGAGAGAGGGATTTTCGAAAATATTTTTGAAAAGGAGTTAGTAATTTTGAAAATTAAAGATGAATTAAAATTAAAATTAAAACTTGAAACAATTAGTTAATTAAAAAGAATTTTTTGAAAAAGAGGGAGGTATTTTCGAAAATTAGAGAGGGAAAGGTAGTTAGGTGGTTTTAAAAAAGATAAGAAACAACCAAAAAGTCAAATTTGAAAAAGATTAGAAAATAAGTTAGATAAGATATTTTGAAATCAAATTTTGAAAAAGATAAAATTTTGAAAAAGATAAGATAAAAAGATAAGATAATTAGATAAGATAAAAAGATATGAAAAGATAAGATTAAAAAGATATTTTTTTGAAAAGATATGATTTTAAAAGATATGGTTTTAAAAAGATATGATTGAAATTAGTTTTGAAAAAGATTTAATTTTTAAAATTAAAATTAATTACTTAACTAACAAGAAACTAAAAGATAAGATTCTAGAATTTAAAGATTGAACCTTTCTTAACAAGAAAGTAGCAAACTTCAAATTTTTGAATCAATCACATTTACTTGTTAGCTAATTTTCGAAAATATGATGTAAAAGATAAGAAAAAGATTTTGAAAAATATTTTAAAAAAAATTTCGAAAATTAATAAAAAAAGGAAAAGATTTAATTTTTGAAAACGTTTTGAAAAGATAAGATTTTTAAAATTGAAACTTTGACTTGACTTGTAAGAAACAACTAATTTTTAAAATTTTTGACTAAGTCAACTCAAATTTTCGAAAATTAGGAGATAAAAAAGGAAAAGATAATTATTTTATTTTTTTGATTTTTTTTATGATGAGAGAGAAAAACACAAAAATGACCCAAAACATAAAGATTTTGGATCAAAACACAAGATGCATGCAAGAACACTATGAATGTCAAGATGAACACCAAGAACACTTTGAAGATCATGATGAACATCAAGAACATAATTTTGAAAAATTTTTGATGCAAAGAAAACATGCAAGACACCAAACTTAGAAATCTTTAATGCATGGACTCTAACAAACGAAAAATGCATATGAAAAACAACAAACAAAACAAAACAAGAAAACCTCAAGATCAAACAAGAAGACTTGTCAAGAACAACTTGATGATCATGAAGAACACCATGAATGCATGAATTTTCAAAAAAATGCAAGAAAAAATTTTTAAAGCATGCAATTGACACCAAACTTAAAAATTGACTCAAGACTCAAACAAGAAACACAAAATATTTTTGGTTTTTATGATTTTATGATTTTTTTTGTATTTTTATTATTTTTTTTCGAAAATATTTTTGGAAAAATGAAAAATAAAAGAAAAATTTTTGAAAAAGATTTTTGAAAAGAAAATTACCTAATCTGAGCAACAAGTTGAACCGTCAGTTGTCCATACTCGAACAATCCCCGGCAACGGCGCCAAAAACTTGGTGGACGAAATTGTGATCACATCAATGTAGTATTCTTTGTTGTTGTATGGAATCCTTATTATGGCACTTATGTGTGGACACAACTCCGTTCAACTAACCAGCAAGTGTACTGGGTCGTCCAAGTAATACCTTACGTGAGTAAGGGTCGATCC
Organism: Arachis hypogaea; assembly: GCF_003086295.3. Lineage (NCBI taxonomy): Eukaryota > Viridiplantae > Streptophyta > Magnoliopsida > Fabales > Fabaceae > Arachis > Arachis hypogaea. The sequence goes on from NC_092045.1 coordinate 61,599,174, forward strand.
CACAGAGATTGTTGGTATGAAGCAAGCTATGGTCATCTTGTAAATCCCAGTCAGGAGGATAAAATTATGGAATTTAGAAAATCAAATATGATTAATAAAAATAAACAGAAAATAAAATGGATAGAGATACTTATGTAAATCAATAGTGGAAATTTCAGATAGGCGTATGGAGATGTTGTGCTCCTCTTGAATCTCTACTTTCTTATTACATTCATCCTATCCTTCTTACTCCTTTCCATGGCAAGCTGTATGTAGGGCATCACCGTTGTCAATGGCTACATCCCATCCTCTCAGTGAAAACGTTCCTATGCTCTGTCACAGCACGGCTAATCATCTGTCGGTTCTCAATCAGGTTGGAATAGAATCCCTTGATTCTTTTGCGCTTGTCATCACGCCCAGCCTTCAGGAGTTTGAAGCTCGTCACAGTCATTCAATCCCAGAATCCTACTCGGAATACCACAGACAAGGTTTAGACTTTCCGGATCCTCATGAATGCCGCCATCTATCTAGCTTATACCACGAAGATTCTGTTGGGGAATCTAAGAGATATGCGCCCGGCCTAAGGTAGAACGGAAGTGGTTGTCAGTCACGCGCGTTCATGAGTGAGAATGATGATGAGTGTCACGGATCATCACATTCATCAAGTTGAAGTGCAACGTATATCTTGGAATAAGAATAAAAGAGAATTGAATAGAAAGTAATAGTAATTGTATTGAAACTTGAGGTACAGCAGAGCTCCACACCCTTAATCTATGGTGTGCAGAAACTCCACCGTTGAAAATACATAAGTGAAAGGTTCAGGCATGGCCGAATGGCCAGCCCCCAAAACGTGATCACAGGATTCAAAATACAATCCAGGATGATAATATGATAGTAAAAAGTTCTATTTATAATAAACTAGCTCCTAGGGTTTACATGAGTAAGTAATTGATGCATAAATCCACTTCCGGGGCCCACTTGGTGTATGTTTGGGCTGAGCTTGATCAATCCACGAGCTGAGGCTTCTCTTGGAGTTGAACTCCGAGTTATGACGTGTTTTGGGCGTTCAACTCCGGATCATGACGTTTTTCTGGCGTTTAACTCCAGACAACAGCATGTACTTGGCGTTCAACGCCAAGTTACGTCGTCAATTTCCGAATAAAGTATGGACTATTATATATTGCTGGAAAGCTCTAGATGTCTACTTTCCAACGCCGTTGAGAGCGCGCCAATTGGAGTTCTGTAGCTCCAGAAAATCCATTTCGAGTACAGGGAGGTCAGATTCCAACAGCATCAGCAGTCCTTTTGTCAGCCTTTTTCAGAGTTTTGCTCAAGTCCCTCAATTTCAGCCAGAAATTACCTGAAATCACAGAAAAACACACAAACTCATAGTAAAGTCCAGAAATGTGAATTTAACATAAAAACTAATGAAAACATCCCTAAAAGTAGCTCAAACTTACTAAAAACTACCTAAAAACAATGCCAAAAAGCGTATAAATTATCCGCTCATCAGCTGGCAAACGTAGTGTTGGTCAAAAAATAGAATGGCAAATGTAGGATGTGCGTCAACTACACCAACCTTGATGAGCGGATATTTTATACGCTTTTTGGGGGTAATTTCATGTAGATTTTAGTATATTTTAATTAGTTTTTAGTAGAATATTATTAGTTTTTAGGCAAAAATCATATTTATGGACTTTACTATGAGTTTGTGTATTTTTCTATGATTTCAAGTATTTTCTGGATGAAATTGAGGGAGCTGAGCAAAAATCTGAGTTAGGCTGAAAAAGGACTGCTGATGTTGTTGGATCCTGACCTCCCTGTATTCGGAATGGATTGTTTGGAGCTACAGAAATCCAATTGACACGATCTCATCTGGGTTGGAAAGTAGACATCCAGGGCTTTCCATCAATATATAATAGTCAATACTTTGTGCGACGATAGATGACGTAAACTGGCGTTCAACGCCAGTTCCATGTTGCAGTTTGCGTCCAGCGCCAGAAACAGGTTACAAGTTGGAGTTCAACGCCCAAAACACGTTACAACCTGGCGTTCAACTCCAGAAACAGCCCAAGCACGTGAGAGGCTTAAGTCTCAGCCCCAGTACACACCAAGTGAGCCCCAGAAGTGGATTTTTTCACCAATTATCTTAGTTTACTCATTTTCTGTAAACCTAGGTTACTAGTTTAGTATTTAAACAACTTTTGGAGACTTATTTGGCACCTCATGACATTTTTAGATCTGAATTTTATACTCTTTGACGGCATGAGTCTCTAAACTCCATTGTTGGGAGTGAGGAGCTCTGCAGCGTCTCGATGAATTAATACAATTACTTCTGTTTTCCATTCAAACACGCTTGTTCTTATCTAAGATGTTCATTCGCGCTTAACTATGAAGAAGGTGATGATCCGTGACACTCATAACCTTCCTCAATCCATGAACGTGTGCCTGACAACCACCTCCTTTCTACATCAGATTGAATGAGTATCTCTTAGATTCCTTAATCAGAATCTTCGTGGTATAAGCTGGAATTGATGGCGGCATTCATGAGAATCCGGAAAGTCTAAACCTTGTCTGTGGTATTCCGAGTAGGATTCTGGGATTGGATGACTGTGACAAGCTTCAAACTCGTGAGTGTTGGGCATGATGACAAGCGCAAAAGAATCAATGGATTCTATTCCAACATGATCGAGGACTAACAGCTGATTAGCCGTGCTGTGACAGAGCATTTGGACCATTTTCACTGAGAGGATGGGAAGTAGCCATTGACAACAGTGACACCCTACATATAGGTTGCCATGGAAGGAGCCTTGCGTGTGGGAAGAGGAATACAAGAGGAAAGCTTAAATGAGAAAGACAAAGCATCTCCAAAACTCCAACATATTTTCCATTACTGCACAACAAGTAATTATTTCACGCTCTTTTATTTTTCTAATAATTCAAACTGATAATTATAATTGATATCCTGACTAAGAATAATAAAATAAACATAGCTTGCTTCAAACCAACAATCTCCATGGGATCGACCCTTACTCACGTAAGGTATTACTTGGACGACCCAGTGCAGTTGCTGGTTAGTGGTACAAAATCATAAGAAATCTTGATTTTGGTATTAGGATAAAGATTTTGTGCACCAAGTTTTTAGCGCCGTTGCCGGGGATTGTTCGAGTTTGAACAACTAAAGGTTTATTTTGTTCCTTAGATTAGGAATAATTTATTTTTGTTGCTATAGAGTCATTAAATTCTGAGGCATTTATTCCCTTTTCAAAATTTTTTCAAAAATATTATTTTTCTTTATCACTGTTTAATGTTTTTTTCGTGAGTTTAGTGTCTTGTTCTAAGTTTGGTGTCAATTGCATGTTTTTCTTTGTCTCTTAATTTTTCGAATTGCATGTTCTTGTTCTTCCTTGATCTTGAAATTGTTCTTGTCAATTTTTCTTGTTTGATCTTTGGTTTGTTTTGTTTTTGTGTATTTTTCGTGTTTTTATGGTGAAATTTCAAATTATTAGTTTTCAAAAATAAATCTTTTTATATACAATATTAAAACACGATACATTTGTAAATCAGTTGGCTAGAGCGTTGGCTTATGTTCTTGGCAATTGGGTATCTTCCTTTTTAAAACCTTTTTCAAAAATAATTTTTCTTTGATTAAATCTTGTACCAAACTTTAAGTTTGGTGTTTTCTTGTTAATCTCTCTTTAATTTTCGAAAATTTCATTGTGGTTTTCTAAAAATTTTAAGTTTGGTGTTCTTTCTATTGTTCTTGGTGTTCTTGTGAGTCTCCAAAGTGTTCTTGAGTTTTCTTTATGTTTTGATCTTAAAATTTTTAAGCTTGGTGTTCCTTGGTGTTTTCCCTCCAAAATTTTCGAAAACAAGGAGCATTAGATCTAAAAAAATTCTAAGTCTTGTGTCTTTTGTGTGTTTTTCTCTTTCATCATAAAATTCAAAATTCAAAAAAATATCTTTTCTAACTATTTTTAAGCCATATTTTCGAATTTTTTTATAAAAATTCAGATTTCAATTTCAAAATTTTTCAAATCTTATCCTTTTAAGATTTAAAAAAAAATTATATCTTTTTCAAAACAAATCTATATCTTTTCCTTCTTAAAATCTTTTCAACTCATAAATATTTTTTTTTCAAATCTTCACAATATCTTTTTCAAAACAAATTTATCTTTTTCAAATATCTTTTATATCTTTTCAATTTTTAATTACATCTTTTTCCTATCAGATTTATCTTTTACAAATCATATCATCTATCTTATCTTTTCTCAAATTTTTGAAAATATCCTAACCATTTTCTCTCTCTCCTCAATTTTTTCGAAAATCTTCACAAAACATTTTAAAATTTTTATTTTTATTTTTATTTCGTTTTTATTTTATCTTATTTTACTTTATTTTACTATTTCGAAAATAAATTTGTATATTTAATAAAATAAACAATATCAACATCCATATCATCTCCCTTGCTCTATCATGGAACTAAGTGGAAATGAACAGTCCAGAAGGACTCTGGGGTCATATGCTAATCCCACTACTGCTTCATATGGGAGTAGTATATGTATACCCTCCATTGGAGTTAGTAGTTTTGAGTTGAATCCTCAGCTCATATCATGGTGCAGCAAAGTTGCCAGTATTCCGGTCTTCCACAGGAAGAACCTATAGAGTTTCTACCACAATTTTTACAAATTGCTGACATAGTACATAATAAGGAAGTAGATCAGGATGTCTACAGATTATTACTATTTCCATTTGCTGTAAAGGACCAAGCTAAGAGGTGGTTAAATAACCAACCTAAGGACAGCATAAAGACATGGAAACAACTGTCCAAAAAATTCCTGAATCACTATTTTCCTCCAAAACGGATGACATAGCTAAGGCTAAGCATCCAAGGCTTAAAAAAAGGAGATAATGAATCCCTTTATGATGCCTGGGAGAGATACAGAGAGATGCTAAGAAAATGCCCCTCTGAAATATTTTCAGAGTGGGTGCAGTTAGACATCTTCTACTATGGGCTTACAGAAAGAGCTCAGATTTCTCTAGACCACTCAGCTGGTGGATCTATACAAATGAGAAAGACAATAGAAGAAGCTCAAGAGCTTATTGATACAGTTGCCAGAAATCAGCATCTGTACCTAAGCGGTGAATCTTCCATCAACGAAGAGGCTAAAACAGTAACTGCTGAACTCAGTCCTGCAGATCAAGCTGCTGAATTCAATCAGCAATTAGATTTTCTAACAAAATAGTTAGCCGAAGTCAAGGAGATACTACAAGAAACAAGAATGGCTAATACGAATATGGAAGCACAGTTGAAGCAAACAGAACAGCAGTTATTAAAACAAATAATAGAAGAATGCCAAGCAGTTCAATTAAGAAGTGGGAAAATATTAAATACCTCACTTCAAGGTAGCAGGAAGCCAAGAAATGAGCAAACCACCCAAAATCCATCTGAGGACAGTCAGAGCCCAGAGAGGAATAACTCTGGTGCTCAAACGCCAGAAAAGGGGTGGAAAGCTGGCGCTGAACACCCAGACCATGCTCAGTCATGGCGTTCAACGCCAGAAACAAGCAATGAATCAGCGTTGAACGCCCAAAGGAAGCATAGTTCTGGCGTTCAGACGCCAGAAACAGGCAAGGAGCTGGCGTCTAACGCCACTCCAGCTTTCACCCCTGGCATTTAAATGCTAGTGGGGAATCAGACACATACAAGTGCTGATAATAACCCTTCTAAAAAGGCTTCTCAACCTACATCTGTAGGCAATAAACCTGCAGCAACTAAGGTTGAGGAATACAAAGCCAAAATGCCTTATCCTCAGAAACTCTGCCAAGTGGAACAGGATAAGCAATTTGCCTGCTTTGCAGACTATCTCAGGACTCTTGAAATAAAGATTCTGTTTGCAGAGGCACTTGAGCAAATACCCTCTTATGCTAATTTCATGAAAGAGATCTTAAGTCATAAGAAGGATTGGAGGGAAACTGAAAAAGTTTACCTCACTGAAGAATGCAGTGCAGTCATTCTGAAAAGCTTACCTGAGAAGCTTAAAGATCCCGGAAGCTTTATGATACCATGCACATTAGAGGGTACTTGTACCAAGCAAGCTCTATGTGATCTTGGGGCAAGTATCAACCTAATACTTGCATCTATTATCACAAAGCTTGGTTTGACTGAAGAAGTCAAACCAACCCGGATATTTCTCCAACTTGCTGATGGCTCCATTAAATACCCATCAGGCGTGATTGAAGACACGATTGTCAAGGTTGGGCCATTTGCCTTTCCCACTGACTTTGTGGTGCTGGAAATGGAGGAGCACAAGAGTGCAACTCTCATTCTAGGAAGACCTTTCCTAGCAACTGGCCGAACTCTTATTGATGTCCAAAAAGGGGAAGTAACCCTGAGAGTCAATGAGGAGGAGTTCAAGTTGAATGTTGTCAAAGCTATGCAGCATCCAGATTCCCCAAATAACTGCATGAGTGTTGATATTATTGACTCTCTGGTAAAAGAGGTCAATATGACTGAGAGTCTCGAATCAGAGCTAGAGAATATCTTTAAAGATGTTCAGCCTGATCTGGAGGAATCAGAGAGCATGATAGAACCTCTGAAAATCCATCAGGAAGAGGAAAAACCTCCTAAACCCGAGCTCAAACCATTACCACAATCCCTGAAACATGCATTTCTGGGAGAAGGTGATACATTTCCTGTAATTCAAGTGCTAAGGACACACAAGACAGCTCTTGGGTAGTCCATCAGTGATCTTAAAGGCATTAGCCCAGCCAGATGCATGCACAAGATTCTATTAGAAGGTGACGCCAAGCCAGTGGTTCAACCACAAAGGCGGCTGAATCCAGCTATGAAGGAAGTGGTGCAGAAGGAGGTTGATAAACTCATATTTCATGAGTTCTTTTGTGCTTAATTTGAGTGATTTATACAATCCTTCACCTACTTATTCACATTAATTGCATGGTTTTACTTTCCCTTCCTTATTATGTGATGTATGTGAAAAACATGTTTCCTAGGCTTTAAAATTAATTATTTTAATTACCTTTATTTCCATTCGATGCCGTGATTAGTGTGTTGAGTAGTTTCAGATTTTCTAAGGCAGAATGACTTAAAGGATGAAAAAGGAAACATACAAAATGGAAGGAGAAGGCAAAACGGAGCTTTAAGGAAACTAGTATCCACGCGACCGCATGGACGACGCGATCGCGTGCCAAAAGCGAAGATACAGGGACGCGGCCGCATGACTGACGCGACCGCGCGCCTTAAGCAGAACGCATACGACGCGAAAGCGTGACTGACGCGACCGCGTGGCAAGGAAAAGCTCCGAATGACGCGACCGCGTGACCCACGCGGACGCGTGATAGAGGCCACAAATCAGAATTTACAGAATACGCCTCAGCGATTTTTGAAGCCCTTTTTGGCTCATTTCTAAGTACGGACAGCATAGACTAGAGGTTATAAAGTGTGGGAATGCATCCATTCAAGGAACCTGGCATATTTTTACTTTCAATGATTTAGATTTAGTTTTGAGGGAGGTTCTCTCCTCTCTCTCTTAGTATTTAGGACTTCTCTTTGTTTTTTAAGAGTGACTCTCGATCCAGGTTTTATATTCCTTTGTTTAAAAGATTACCTTTCACTATGTTCATTTATTCCAGCTTTGAATTGATTATTTACATTTATGATTCAAGTTATGAATTATTCCATGTTACAGATTATTATTAATGATATTTGAGGTATTTCGGTTTATGATTGTCCCTTTTAATTATCGTTGTTTCCGATTTGAAGATATTTTTATTCCAGTAATTTACTTTTTCCCTTTTTGGTCTTGGTTAAGAAATCAGTAACTCAACAGTTATTAAGCTCAGCATAATTGATAATCGCTATCTTGCTAATTGAACTGAATTTCAATAATCCCAACTTTTTCTTAGGAAATAAATAGGATTCGAAGATCAAGCTAATTAATCCCTTGACTTTCCTTTACTTTAAAGGTTGACTAAGTAGAAATTAGATATAACTTTCATTATTGTTAAGAGGGATAACTAAGTTGGACTTCTAATTTCTCTCACCTTGCCAAAAGTTGCTTTACAGTATTTATTTATTTTAATTGCCATTTATTTTACTTGCCATTTATATTACTTATTCCTCATCTTCTAAACCCCGATTACAACCTTTATAGCCAATAATAAGAACATACCGCCTTGCAGTTCCTTGAGAAGACGACCCGAGGTATGAATACTCGGTTAACAATTTTTAAAGGGGTTTGTTACTTGTGACACCCAAACATTTGTACGAAGGGATTTCTGTCGGTTTAGAGACTATATCTACAACGTGACTGTTTTTATAAACTTCTTTACTGGCAAAAATCCTAATGTCAAAATGGCACCGTTGCCGGGGAACTGCTAACGTGTGCCTTATTATTGGTTATTGTAAATATTTTTCTTTTGTTTGTTTATTTATTTTTAATTTTTCTTTTTAATTTTATTTGCTACCATGAACTCTCACCCCTCTCGCTTTGAGTTTGGTTCTAACTTTGTTGAAGGAAATAGAAACTACAGCAGGAATGTGTATCAAGGTCAGACCAATCAAGGATGGATGCAGTCAAGGGGATCTAATCAACCCTTTAGGCAACAATACCCTCCAAGATATCATGGACAACGACCATTCTACAATGGATACCCAGCTGAAAGATATGGTGGACAACCTTGTAACTACCAACAAGCCCCACCCTGTGTCTATAGACCATCCTCTCAACATGACCTCGAACCACCACACTCACAAGCTTCTTTTTGCCATTCGCCACCATACGATCCTTATCCGCCCCAATGCCAATCCAATTACCTCCAAGAACCACCACTTCCCCATACGCAGTACCCATATCCCTCAAAGTCAGAATCACAGGGTAGCCTCGACGAATCACTAAAACAATGTACTACAGTCCTTCATCAACTGGAGCAAGCAATGGTGGAGAGGCTAAAACAATTGTCTTCCAGACGCTCAGCCCCTCAACAGACCTCCATGGCTTTATGTAGAAAATCCAATGAAGAAAGCAGTACAGAGGAGATGCAGGAAGCTCCAGTGCACAGCATAGAGCATAGCTTCGTATTAGAACAAGTAGAGAAAGCTGTCATTGCAGAAAAGGAAGAGTCGGTTGTCGTGGAAAACTCCGTCAAGGATGTTACAATTGACGCCGAGGAGGATTTTGCACCGCCTCCAATGTAATTATCTTATGAAGAACTGGACGACATAACCCAGGATGCAGGTTTCCTTGATGATGATGATCACGAGTCCTGTTCTCTCAGTGATGAACTTGCATCTGCAAGTGAATTCCTTGAGACAGAAGAATCTTCCCCAAGTGAATACAAAAATGATGCAGAGGTCGACTTTTCTCAACCTCCTATTTACGACTCAACTGATGAGGAAGATATCAATGACTTTGATCAAGACATGGGTGAAGTTGAAGAAATTTGCAAAGAGGTGGAGGAATTCACTGAAGACCACAAGGGAGTAAAGCTTGCAAAGCCACTAGTAACACCCATCCCAAGGCCATTACCACCCAACATAGACTTCAAGTGGGTAAAATCCTTAACTCTTATCTTTGCTTTTCCACTTGAATATGGTTTGCTTGAAACAGATGGCCAGCTTAGAGCTCTTTGCGGCTTTAAGAGCAAAAGGGAAATGGCTCATACTCAGAGCTGGTGCACAAGGTTCAACAAGGTTCCACGCTTCACTTCGAAGTACACGGATTGGTATCATGCTCAATTGCATGGATCACAGAGAACGTTTGGTCACCATGATGAGATTCTGCTTTTTAAACCATTCGAAGGGAAACATGTAGATCAAGACGGAGGCGGATTTAAAAGCAAGGCTTGGAATCATGGACTCTATCCTGGCATTTGTCATTCTAGGAGCCTGAAATTCTGTTTGAAGCTGCTCAAAAGCTTTACATGCCTAGTTTATGACCCCGGAGGCTATTGGCATTCCAAGCACTGGTGGAGATTTTTGGACGAATTTAAGCATAAGCCACCATAGCAGAAAGCTCTTCCAATGTCCAACTTAAGGACTTTAACTAAAAGTGCTAGGTGGGAGACAACCCACCATGGTATGGTCGCTTCTTTTTCAATTTATTTCTTGTTTATTGCTTTCATTTTTTCTTTTTCGTTTTAATATTAACCTGGAATCATGCATATCATTCATGTTAATCATTGCATCCTGCATCTTTCATTTAAAAAAAAGGGTGCACAACGCGACCGCATGCCCCATGCGATCGCGTCATATCGCGAAAAACACCACCCATGCGACCGCGTGACCCACGCGGCCGCATGATATATATGTCGGTGTAAGGATCCAACAAACAGAAAGTTAGGCTGGAATCATGCGGCTCTTGTGCGTTTCGCACAAATTGGCCCACTGATGAGCGGATAATTTATACGCTTTTTGGCATTGCTTTTAGTATGTTTTTAGTATGTTTTAGTTAGTTTTTAGTATATTTCTATTAGTTTTTAGTTAAAATTCACTTTTCTGGACTTTACTATGAGTTTGTGTGTTTTTCTGTGATTTCAGGTATTTTCTGGCTGAAATTGAGGGACTTGAGCAAAAATCTGATTCAGAGACTGAAAAGGACTGCAGATGCTGTTGGATTCTGACCTCCCTGCACTCGAAGTGGATATTTTGGAGCTACAGAAACCCAATTGGAGCGTTCTCAACGGCGTTGGAAAGTAGACATCCTGGGCTTTCCAGCAATATATAATAATCCATACTTTGCTCGAGATTTGATGGCCCAAACTGGCGTTCCAAATCAGCTCAAAACTGCCGGCGTTAAACGCCGGAACTGGCATAAGAATGAGAGTTAAACGCCCAAACTGGCACAAAAGCTGGCGTTTAACTCCAAAAGAAGTCTCTACACGAAAATGGTTCAATGCTCAGCCCAAGCACACACCAAGTGGGCCCGGAAGTGGATTTTTATGTCATTTACTCATTTCTGTAAACCCTATGCTATTAGTTCTCTATAAATAGGACCTTTTGCTATTGTATTTTAATCTTTAGATCTTTAAATCTTTTGATCACGTTTATGGGGCAGGCCTCACGGCCATGCCTAGACCTTGTTCTTATGTATTTTCAACGGTGGAGTTTCTACACACCACAGATTAAGGTGTGGAGCTCTGCTGTACCTCGAGTATTAATGCAATTACTATTGTTCTTCTATTCAATTCGGCTTGTTCTTGTTCTAAGATATCACTTGTTCTTCAACTTGATGAATGTGATGATCCGTGACACTCATCATCATTCTCACCTATGAACGTGTGCCTGACAACCACCTCCGTTCTACCTTAGATTGAGTGGATATCTCTTGGATCCCTTAATCGGAATCTTCATGGTATAAGCTAGAATTGATGGCGGCATTCAAGAGAATCCAGAAGGTCTAAACCTTATCTGTGGTATTCTGAGTAGGATTCAATGATTGAATGACTGTGATGAACTTCAAAGTCCTGAAGGCTGGGTGTTAGTGATAGACGCAAAAGAATCACTGGATTCTATTCCAACCTGATTGAGAACCGACAGATGATCAGCCGTGCCGTGACAGGGTGCGTTGAACATTTTCACTGAGAGGATGGGAGGTAGCCACTGACAACGGTGAAACCCTACATACAGCTTGCCATGGAAGGGAGTAAGAAGGATTGGATGAAGACAGTAGGAAAGCAGAGAGACGGAAGGGACAAAACATCTCCATATGCTTATCTAAAATTCTCACCAATGAATCACATAAGTATCTCTATCTTTATCTTTATGTTTTATTCATACATCATCCATAACCATTTGAGTTTGCCTGACTAAGATTTACAAGGTGACCATAGCTTGCTTCATACCAACGATCTCTGTGGGATCGACCCTTACTCGTGTAAGGTTTATTACTTGGACGACCCAGTACACTTGCTGGTTAGTTGTGCGAAGTTGTGATAAAAGACTTGAGATTACAATTGTACGTACCATGTTGATGGCGCCATTGATGATCACAATTTCATGCACCAAGTTTTTGGCGCCGTTGCCGGGGATTGTTGAGTTTGGACAACTGACGGTTCATCTTGTTGCTTAGATTAGGTATTTTTCTTCAGAGTTCTTAAGAATGAATTCTAGTGTTTCAAGGTGATGTTCTTATCATCACCAAAGCTGATTGATTCTCATCAATTTAGCTCCTGAATGCAATGTCCTGCTGAAGCTTGACTAGCCATGTCTAATTTCTTTAGACTGAAGCTTTAGACTAACATTGCATGATTCCTGGAATTCTCATTAAGAATTTTGATATTTTTATTTTTCCTCTTCACTTAATTTTTGAAAAAATCCAAAAAATTACAAAATCATAAAATCCAAAAATATTTCTTGTTTGAGTCTAGTGTTTCATGTTAAGTTTGGTGTCAATTGCATGTTTCTGTTCTTCTTGCATTCATTCATGTGTCTTAAGTGATCTTCAAGATGTCTTGATGATTTCATTGCTCTGATCTTTGAATTCTCTTGACTTGAGTGTTTTGTTGTTTCTCATGTGTATTCTCATTTTGTTAGTGTCAGTAGTATACAAACTACTAAGTTTGGTGTCTTGCATGCATTGTTTATTTGATTTTAGTTGCATTTTGATTATTCCTTATTATTAAAAATCCAAAAATATTTTTAATTTGTGTCTTTTCAAGTCAATAATACAGAGGATTGAAGATTCAGAACATACAGTAGAGGAATTACACAGAAAAAGCTGGGCGTTCAAAATGCCCAGTGAAGAAGACAGACTGGCGTTTAAATGCCAGCCAGGGTGCCTGGCTGGGCGTTTAACGCCCAAAAGGGTAGTAGTTTGGGCGTTAAACGCCAGAATGTGCACCATTCTGGGCGTTTAACGCCAGGATGGCACAAGAGGGAAGATTTTGTTTTCAAATCAAATTTTTTTTTTAGTTTTCAAAAATTTTTCAAAATCAAATCTTTTTCAAATCATATCTTTTCAATCAAATCTTTTTCAAAATCAATTTCTTTCCATACTTGCTATCAATTAATGATTTGATTCAACATTTCAAGTATGTTGCCTTTTCTGTTGAGAAAGGTTTAATGTTTGAATCATATCTTTTCTTGTTAGCCAAGTCATTAATTTTCAAAATCAAATCTTTTTAAATTGCTTTTCAAATCATATCTTCTCAATCACATCTTTTTCAAAATAGTTTTCAATCAAATCTTTTTGATTTCTAATTTCAAAATCTTTTTCAAAAATCACTTGATTTCTTTTCCACTCTTGGTTTGTGAAAATCAATTAAAGTTTTTCAAAATGTTTTTAAAATCTTTTCAATATTTTCAAAAATTACTTCCCCTCTTCTCAGATCCTTCTATTTATGGACTAACACTATTCCTCAATGAACAATTCGAACTCCATCTCTCTTGATAAGTTTGAATTCTTCTACTTCTGCCTTCTATTTTTCTTTTCCTCTGACACCTCAAGGAATCTCTATACTATGACGTAGAGGATTCCATATTTTCTTGTTTTCTTCTCTTTCATATGAGCAGGAGCAAAGACAAAAGCATACTTGTTGAGGCTGACCCTGAACCTGAAAGGACCTTGAAGCAAAAGCTAAGAGAAGCTAAGGCACAACTCTCTGTAGAGGACCTAACAGAAATCTGCAAAGAAGAAGAACCCATGGCAGCCAAAAACAACAACAATGCCAACAATGCAAGGAAGGTGCTGGGTGACTTTACTGCACCTACTCCCGACTTCTATGGGAGAAGCATCTCTATCCGTGCCATTGGAGCAAATAACTTTGAGCTTAAGCCTCAATTAGTTTCTCTAATGCAACAGAATTGCAAGTTCCATGGACTTCCATTGGAAGATCCTCATCAGTTTTTAGCTTAATTCTTGCAAATCTGTGACACTGTCAAGACTAATGGGGTTGACCCTGAGGTCTACAGACTTATGCTATTCCCTTTTGCTGTAAGAGACAGAGCTAGGATATTGTTGGACTCACAACCTAAAAAAAGCCTGAACTCTTGGGAAAAGCTAGTCAATGCCTTCTTGGCAAAGTTCTTTCCACCTCAAAAATTGAGTAAGCTTAGAGTGGAAGTCCAAAACTTCAGACAGAAGGAAGGAGAATCCCTCTATGAAGCTTGGGAAAGATACAAACAATTAATCAGAAAGTGTCCCTCTGACATGCTTTCTGAATGGAGCATCATAGGTATTTTCTATGATGGTCTGTCTGAACTGTCCAAGATGTCTTTGGATAGCTCTGCTGGAGGATCTCTTCATCTGAAGAAGACGCCTACAAAAGCTCAAGAACTAATTGAAATGGTTGCAAATAACCAATTCATGTACACTTCTGAAAGGAATCCTGTGAACAATGGGGCTAATCAGAAGAAAGGAGTTCTTGAGATTGATACTCTGAATGCCATATTGGCTCAGAACAAAATATTGACTCAGCAAGTCAATATGACTTCTCAAAGTCTGTCTGGAATGCAAAATGCACCAGGCAGTACTAAGGACGCTTCATCTGAAGAAGAAGCTTATGATCCTGAGAACCCTTCAATGGAAGAGGTGAATTACATGGGAGAACCCTATGGAAACACCTATAATCCTTCATGGAGAAATCATCCAAATCTTTCATGGAAGGATCAATAGAGACCTCAACAAGGTTTCAACAACAATAATGGTGAAAGAAACAGGTTTAGCAATGGCAAGCCTTTTCCATCATCTTCTCAGCAACAGACAGAAAATTCTAAGCAGAACCACTCTGACTTAGCAACCATGGTCTCTGACCTAATCAAAACCACTCAAAGTTTCATGACTGAAACAAGATCCTCCATTAGAAATTTGGAGGCACAAGTGGGTCAGCTGAGCAAGAAAATTGCTGAACTCCCTCCTAGTACTCTTCCAAGCAATATAGAAGAAACTCCAAAAGGAGAGTGCAAGGCCATCAACATGGCCGAATTTGGAGAGGAGGGAGAGACAGTGAACGGCACTGAGGAACGCCTCAATGGACGTCCACTGGCCTCCAATGAGTTCCCTAATGAGGAACCATGGGAATCTGAGGCTCCCACTGAGACCATAGAGATTCCATTAGATTTACTTATCCATTCATGAGCTCTGATGAGTGTTCTTCCTCTGAAGAGGATGAAGATGCCACTGAAGAGCAAGTTGCCAAGTACCTTGGAGCAATCATGAAGCTAAATGACAAGTTATTTGGTAACGAGACTTGGGAGAACGAACCCCCCTTGCTCACCAAAGAACTGGATGACTTGTCTAGGCAGAAATTACCTCAAAAGAGACAAGATCCTGGGAAGTTCTCAATACCTTGTGCCATAGGCACCATGACCTTCAAGAAGGCCTTGTGTGACCTAGGGTCAAGTGTAAACCTCATGCCTCTCTCTGTAATGGAGAAGCTAGGGATCTTTGAGGTGCAAGCTGAAAAAATTTCACTAGAGATGGCAGACAATTCAAGAAAACAAGCTTATGGACTTGTAGAGGATGTTCTGGTAAAAGTTGAAGACCATTACATCCCTGCTGATTTCATAGTCCTAGAGACTGGGAAGTGCATGGATGAATCCATCATCCTTGGCAGACCCTTCCTAGCCACAGCAAAGGCTGTGATTGATGTGGACAGAGGAGAATTGATCATTCAAGTGAATGAAGAATCCTTTGTGTTTAAGGCTCAAGGATATCCCTCTGTCACCATGGAGAGGAAGCATGATGAGCTTCTCTTAAAACAGAGTCAAACAGAGCCCCTACAGTCAAACTCTAAGTTTGGTGTTGGAAGCCCACAACCAACTTCTAAGTTTGGTGTTGAACCCCCACATTCAAACTCTAAGTTTAGTGTTGGGAGGTTCCAACATTACTCTGAGCATCTATGAGGCTCCATGAGAGCCCACTGTCGAGCTAATGACGTTAAAGAAGCGCTTGTTGGGAGGCAACCCAATCTTATTATATTTATCTATCCTCTTTTGTTATTTTATGTTTTCTGTAGGTTGATGATCATGAGAAGTCACAAAATCAATTGAAAAAGCAAAAACAGAAAGAAAAACAGCACACCCTGGAGGAGAACTTGCTGGCGTTTAAACGCCAGTAAGGCTAGCAGATGGGCGTTTAACGCCCAGTCTGGCACCATTCTGGGCGTTTAACGCTAGAAAGGGGCACCAGACTGGCGTTAAATGCCAAAAAAGGGCAAGAACTTGGCGTTAAACGCCATAAATGGGCACCAGCTCGGCGTTTAACGCCAGAATTGGCACAGGGAGCAATTTTGCGCGCCACTTGGTGCAGGGATGACTTTTCCTTGACACCTCAGGATCTGTGGACCCCACAGGATCCCCACCTACCCCACCACTCTCTCTCTTCTTCACCCATTCACCAATCACCTCAACACCTCTTCCCCAAAAACCCTTCACCTATCAAATCCCATCTTTCTCTTCACCACTCACATCCATCCTTCATAAAACCTCACCTACCTCACCATTCAAATTCAAACCACTTTCCCACCCAAACCCACCCTCCCATAGCCGAACCCTACCCCTCTCTTCACCCCTATATAAACCCCTCTTCACTCCTTCATTTTCACATAACCTAAACACTCTTTCTCCCCTTTTGGCCGAACCACAAAGCCATTTCCATCTCCTTCATTTCTTCTTCTTCTACTCTCTTCTTTCTTCTTTTACTCGAGGACGAGCAAACCTTTTAAGTTCGGTGTGGTAAAAGCATTGCTTTTTGTTTTTCCATAACCACTTATGGCATCCAAAGCCAGAGAAACCTCTAGAAAGAGGAAAGGGAAGGCAAAAGCTTTCACCTCTGAGTCATGGGAGATGGAGAGATTCATCTCAAGGGTGCATCAAGACCACTTCTATGAAGTTGTAGCCTTGAAGAAGGTGATCCCCGAGGTCCCTTTCAAACTCAAAAAGAGTGAATATCCAGAGATCCGACATGAGATCCGAAGAAGAGGTTGGGAAGTTCTTACCAACCCCATTCAACAAGTCGGAATCTTAATGGTTCAAGAGTTCTATGCCAATGCATGGATCACCAAGAACCATGATCAAAGTGTGAACCTGGACCCAAAGAATTGGCTTACTATGGTTCGGGGGAAATACTTGGATTTTAGTCCGGAAAATGTAAGGTTGGCATTCAACTTGCCCATGATGCAAGGAGATGAACACCTTTACACTAGAAGGGTCAACTTTGATCAAAGGTTGGACCAAGTCCTCACAGTCATTTGTGAAGAGGGCGCCCAATGGAAGAGAGATTCAAGAGGAAAGCTGGTTCAATTGAGAAGGCATGACCTCAAGCCTGTGGCTAGGGGATGGTTGGAGTTTATCCAACGCTCAATCATTCCCACTAGCAACCGGTCCGAAGTTACTATAGACCGGGCTATCATGATTCATAGCATCATGATTGGAGAAGAAATAGAAGTTCATGAGGTTATATCATAAGAACTTTATAAGGTGGGGGACAAGTCCTCTACCTTGGCAAGGTTAGCCTTTCCTCATCTCATTTGTCACCTCTGTTATTCAGTTGGATTTGACATAGAGGGAGACATCCCCATTGATGAGGACAAGCCCATCACTAAGAAGAGGATGGAGCAAACAAGAGACCCCTCTCATCATGAAATCCCTGAGATACCTCAAGGGATGCACTTTCCTCCACAAAACTATTGGGAGCAACTGAACACCTCCCTAGGAGAATTGAGTTCCAACATGGGACAACTAAGGGTGGAGCACCAAGAACACTCCATCCTCCTCCATGAAATTAGAGAAGATCAAAGAATCATGAGAGAGGAGCAACAAAGACAAGGAAGAGACATTGAGGAGCTCAAGAACTCCATAGGATCTTCAAGAGGAAGAACAAGCCGCCATCACTAAGGTGGACCCGTTCTTTAATTTCCTTGTTATTTATTTTCTATTTTCGAAAAAAATCATGCTTATGTTTATCTATGTTTGTGTCTTGTGATCATTAGTGTCTTAGTGTCTATGCCTTAAAGTTATGAATGTCCTATGAATCCATCACCTTTCTTGAATGAAAAATGTTCTTAATTGAAAAAGAGAAGAATTGCATGAATTTTAAATTTTATAACAAATTAATTATTTTGATGTGGTGGCAATACTTTTGTTTTCTGAATGTATGCTTAAACAGTGCATATGTCTTTTGAATTTGTGGTTCATGAATATTGGCTCTTGAAAGAATGATGAAAAAGGAGACATGTTACTGAGGATCTGAAAAATCATAAAAATGATTCTTGAAGCAAGAAAAAGCAGTGAATACAAAAAAAAGAAGAAGAAGAAAAAAAAACGAAAAAAAAGGAAAAAAAAGAAAGAAAAAGAATAAAACTGTGATCCAAGGCAAAAAGAGTGTGCTTAAGAACCTTGGACACCTCTAATTGGGGACTCTAGCAAAGCTGAGTCACAATCGGAAAAGGTTCACCCAATTATGTGTCTGTGGCATGTATATATCCAGTGGTAATACTGGAAGACAGAGTGCTTTAGGCCACGGTCAAGACTCAATAAGTAGCTGTGTTCAAGAATCATCATACTTAACTAGGAGAATCAATGACACTATCTGGATTCTGAGTTCCTAAAGAAGCCAATCATTCTGAATTTCAAAGGATAGAGTGAGATGCCAAAACTGTTCAGAGGCAAAAAGCTAAACGTCCCGCTCATCTAATTAATACTGATCTTCATAGATGTTTTTGGAATTCATTGCATATTCTCTTCTTTTTATCTTATTTGATTTTCAGTTGCTTGAGGACAAGCAACAATTTAAGTTTGGTGTTGTGATGAGCGGATAATTTATACGCTTTTTGGCATTGTTTTTAGTATGTTTTAGTTAGTTTTTAGTATATTTCTATTAGTTTTTAGTTAAAATTCACTTTTCTGGACTTTACTATGAGTTTGTGTGTTTTTCTGTGATTTCAGGTATTTTCTGGCTGAACTTGAGGGACTTGAGCAAAAATCTGATTCAGAGACTGAAAAGGACTGCAGATGCTGTTGGATTCTGACCTCTTTGCACTTGAAGTGGATTTTTTGGAGCTACAGAAACCCAATTGGCGCACTCTTAAAGGCGTTGGAAAGTAGACATCCTGGGATTTCTAGAAATATATATTAGTCCATACTTTGCCCGAGATTTGATGGCCCAAACCGGCATTCCAAATCAGCTCAAAACTGCCCGGCGTTAAACGCCGGAACTGGCATAAGAATGGGAGTTAAACGCCCAAACTGGCACAAAAGCTAGCGTTTAACTCCAAGAGAAGTCTCTACACGAAAATGCTTCAATGCTCAGCCCAAGCACACACCAAGTGGGCCCGGAAGTGGATTTTTATGTCATTTACTCATTTCTGTAAACCCTAGGCTATTAGTTCTCTATAAATAGGACCTTTTGCTATTGTATTTTAATCTTTAGATCTTTGAATCTTTTGATCATGTTTATGGGGCAAGGCCTCATGGCCATGCCTAGACCTTGTTCTTATGTATTTTCAACGGTGGAGTTTCTACACACCATAGATTAAGGTGTGGAGCTCTGCTGTACCTCGAGTATTAATGCAATTACTATTGTTCTTCTATTCAATTCGGCTTGTTCTTGTTCTAAGATATCACTTGTTCTTCAACTTGATGAATGTGATGATCTGTGACACTCATCATCATTCTCACCTATGAACATGTGCCTGACAACCACCTCCGATCTACCTTAGATTGAGTGGATATCTCTTGGATCCCTTAATCGGAATCTTCGTGGTATAAGCTAGAATTGATGGCGGCATTCAAGAGAATCCGGAAGGTCTAAACCTTGTCTGTGGTATTCTGGGTAGGATTCAATGATTGAATGACTGTGACGAGCTTTAAACTCCTGAAGGCTGGGCGTTAGTGACAGACGCAAAAGAATCACTGGATTCTATTCCAACCTGATTGAGAACCGACAGATGATTAGCCGTGCCGTGACAGGGTGCGTTGAACATTTTCACTAAGAGGATGGGAGGTAGCCACTGACAACGGTGAAACCCTACATACAGCTTGCCATGGAAGGGAATAAGAAGGATTGGATGGAGACAGTAGGAAAGCAAAGAGACGAAAGGGACAAAGCATCTCCATACGCTTATCTGAAATTCTCACCAATGAATCACATAAGTATCCCTATCTTTATCTTTATGTTTTATTCATACATTATCCATAACCATTTGAGTTTGCCTGACTAAGATTTACAAGGTGACCATAGCTTGCTTCATACTAACAATCTCTGTGGGATCGACCCTTACTCACGTAAGGTTTATTACTTGGACGACCCACTACACTTGCTGGTTAGTTGTGCGAAGTTGTGATAAAAGAGCTGAGATTACAATTGTGCGTACCATGTTGATGGCGCCATTGATGATCACAATTTCGTGCACCACCCACGCGATCGCATGCCCCATGCGATCGCATCACTTGCACAATACCAGTCCCACGCGACCGCGTGAGCGACGCGATCGCGTCGCATGGATTGCACATCACCCCAAAAGGAGACAGAGAGTTGTGCTGAAACGGCGCTGGAGTCGTGCATTTAGCAGAAATTCCAGCGACGCGATCGCACGACCCACGCGATTGCGTCACCCCTCTTCTACCCCACTCATGCGATAGCGCGCCCCACGCGATCGCGTCACTCCCACTTTCACCCCAACCACGCGACCGCGTCTTCCACGCGGCCGCGTGAGTTTGAAACTATAACTCCCCCAGCCATGCGAACTCTATCAGTCGCACAGCCCACCCCCAACCCTCTTCCCCCTCTCTGCTTCTTCTCCTTCCAGCCACCACCCAGCACCACCAAGCCACCGCCGCGCCACCACCCAGCCGCCACCGCCGTCCAGACACCACCGCCGTATCAACCCCCCTCTTTCTTCTTCTTTCTTCTTCTCTTTTCCCCTCTCCGCCACTTCCCTTTGAACCACCACACACCACCGTCGGCCATCCAGCCGCGCACCCACCCCCTCCCTTTCTCTATCAGTTACCCTAAAACCCTACCCCCACCCCCTTTTTTCCCCCTGACCGAAACCCCCTTCCGCACCACCGTGTCTGCCACCGCACCGGACGCCGCCGCCACCCCGCCGTCTTTCTACCCCGTTCTAAAACCTTCGCCTCTCCAGGTTCCGCAACACGCAATCCCTTCTATCCGTTCGTCATTTTTCTGTCTTTTTTTTCCATTTATGTTCATGATTAGGATAAATAGTCTTGCATGTTGTAGTGGATTCTTAGGTTGTTAGGTAGCTTAAGCTGTGGTTAGTGGATTTAGGTCTGTTTATTTGCACTGTTCTTGGTTCTGTTTTATAATATTTGCAAATCTATTGCTGCCGTAATCTGTTCATATGCTATATTCCTTGTATATTGCTGCTGTTGACATTGAAATTTCATGTTTATATTTTATATATGTCCCTACTGCTTGTTTATTTATTCATATGAACTGCTTTGATTGCTGTTTATTTTCCGGGATTATCCAATTTTAGCCGGAATGCTGGCCAAATTTCTATAACAATAATTTCATTCATATCTTGGTTTAGCAATTTGAACTCTGTTTTTCCACTGCTTTAACCAACCCATTGCATGAATGCCACGGCAGGCTTTTCTTATCTTCTTCGATTTCCTGGTTTCTAAACTACTTCTGTGATGCTCTGATTCCAATTCTTCTTTATATCTCTTTGAATCAACATCCAACTGTTTTCCTTGTTTGGTTATGAGTTACTTCTGTTCTTACCTGTGAATCCTTGTTACATGGAACATTTTCTTTATACCACTTACTTTAACCCACATTTTAATGACTCACTAATTTTAATTTACTAACTCCTTTTTCAAATTCTACCCATATTAACTTTTCAAAATCTCTTTTCTAATCTTTCACTTTCCTCTAACTTTCTAACCATGGCATAATGATTAATTTTTTCCATTTAACTTGAATTCTGATACATTTTGGATTGTACATTATTCCTTCCAAACCTTTACACTGCTATACAATCCTCAATGCACATTTACCTAACTCATTTTCATTCTCCTTTGCTGCTTTGAGTTTCCTGTGTTTCATTGCCTAATTGTTTTCCTATTTTTTTATATAATTCCTGGTTTTCTATTTTTCAGGATGTCTACCTCACAGAGGAAAGGCAAAGGCAAAGCTACTGGCAAGCGCAAGAGAGGAGATTCCTCCCAGTCCATCATTGACCTCATGCACGATTCCTCATGGCGGGAGAAACATTTCACACAACAGGAGAAAGTTGACCAGCTACTCCCTGCCACTGATCTAGTGAAATTTGCAAACCGGTACTGTGAGCTAAAGTACCCAGCCTTTGCAACCTCTAGGAACCTTTACCTGAAAAGGACACTGAGGATTCCAGAGGAACTCCAGCAATACACCACTGAGCAAATCAAGCAAAGGGGATGGTTCTTTCTGGAGAGAGCACTGATAGAGGTCAATGCATCTTGGGTTAGGGAATTCTACTACAACTACTACCTCACTACCCTAGATGCAGTGAACCTGAGAGGCAAGCAGATATTGGTCACTGAGGAGGCCATCGAGGACATTCTACAGCTCCCACCTAAGTCCGACCAGCCAGATGGTTACAAACAGGCTGAGGAGGACATGCGTTTCTTGAGGTTTGATTGGGATGCTGTCAAGGCCAGGATAGCTCTAGACCTGACTGTTCCTTGGGAGATGGGTCAGGACACCACCCTGCCCAAGGGTATCAAGCGGGTGTACCTAAATGATAAGGCTCGGTTATGGCATCAGATCTTGAGCAATTATGTGATGCCGAGTACTCATGAGACAGAGATTCCAGCTGCCATGATCACCCTCCTATGGTGTGTGATGGAGGGTAAGGACCTTTATCTACCACGATTTATCCGGCATTATATGGCCAGGGTCCACGTCCGCGGCACCCTCCCCTTTCCTTATCTGGTTACACAGTTGGGCTGTCGAGCTGACGTGCCACGGGAGGATGCCGATGAGAGACCACCGGCTGCAGACTGCAGGAAGATCATTCCTCACAGTAGGAACTTCATTGCTTTGGGCGCCAGACCATTACCTTTTACTGCTACTGATGATACTGCCCTACCATCTGCTGGACCCTCTTCATCAACTGCTGCTCCTGCTGCCACCACTGCCCCTCCACCTACCTCTGAGCCCGTATACCACCTCGTGCACCGCCTATTCAGACAGCTCGATCAGATTGAGCACCGTAACCGGCGCCGGTATGAGAGATTAGAGCGTCGCAGCAGGTGACGATATTCGCATCTGAAGCTGATAATCCGACAGGGTGCTGATATCCCCTCTGAGCCAGACACACCATCAGAGCCATCTGGGGAGGAGGAGGATGAGCACGAGGAGGAGACTATTTTTCAGGCAGAGACCCATCAGCAGGCAGGCGCAGAGCAGACTATACCACCCCAGGAGGTCCCACATCAGATTGAGGCTGCAGATCCTGAGATCACGGTCCAGTCAGCACCTCCTCTCCAGTAGCCAGACTCTCAGCCCACCACCACCACAGAGCCCCCATCTACCATCCCTACCAGTGATGACACTCCTTCACACCCAGCTTGATTGAGCATCAGGGACAATGCTTCATTTTAAGTGTGGGGAGGTCGCCATCTCTGGCATTTTATTTTGGTGAACCACTACATCTCTTTTCTTTTATTTTGGATATTTTTCTGTATTTTTCGTTTTATTGTTATTTTCTGAGTACTTATACATTGCTATTTTGATGTATGTCTACTCTATTTCTGCATTTGACATTTTTAGTTCATACTTTAGCTACTTAGTTTATTTTAGTTATTTAGTTTAGTTTGCAATTCTGACTTATTAGTAGATTAATTAGTATAGTTTACCCTTTCAGTATATAATAGTTGACTTAATTGAAAAATAAAAAGGAGTAGACTAGAGACTTTAAATAAGATCAACACAATCCACACACTTTGTATGTAAAGTATTACATCATGTAGTTAAGTTAACAACATTTCATCAAGGAGGAACACAAACTCTAAAGCCATTCAATATATTTTACATTGAGCATAATGGGAACTTCTGATTTCTGCTTGCATGACATACTTGAGTGATATATGATTTATGAGTTAGAGAACATACAGCCTGTGAGTTTTTGAGCTTAATTGTATGGTTACATTTAAACCATAATATTTTGTTCCTGTGTGTTCCACCCTTCTTTTTTATTTTGATGTTCTTTGCTTTGTTTTAATCTATATGTCCAGTTATAGAATATAGATACATACCAAGAGAGTGATTGAGGCCTTATTTGATTTTAACTCACTTTCCCAAATAAAGCCTACCTTTTATGCCATCCTTGTTGGCCCCCTTGAGCCTTTTTTCCCTCTTGTTCTATAACCACATTACTAGCCTTAAGCAGAAAAACAAAATAAATCCCAAGATGAATCCTTGGTTAGCTTAAGATAGAAATTATGTAACTAATTAAGTGTGGAAAACCTTATGGGAACATGGATGATAGAAGCAAAGGTAGAAAAGTTGAAAAGAATAAAAATATTTTGGGAAACGTGTTCATGTGAAATTAAAATAATTAATTACCATGTGCATTTAAAAAAATGCAAATTAAAGCAAATGCACATGATATAAGAATAAAATATGAGCATGTAACAACAAATGAGAAAATATGGGGAAATTGGTAAAGAAGTTCCGTTTTACTGAGTATGTATGTTAGGTGAGATCTTAGACTAATTAAGGATTCACTTATTAGCTCACTTAGCCTTATACATATACCCCTACCTTTACCTTGGCCCCATTACAACCTTAATTAAAGACCTCGTGATTTTTGTATGTCTATATTTTATAATTGTTGATTAGTTAGATGAAAGACAAAGTTATAGAAAGTAAGGATAAAAAGAAGAATAGAGTGATTAACCCAATAAACACTGAGTGATTAGAGAGAAAACACAAAATCCAGTGAGGGTTCACTAACTCATTAACATATATCTCTATTTAAATTACTAATTGTCTTGCAAGTTTACAAATGTTTGTTTCCCATCTCAATTGTAAAAGTGTTTTATCATTATCTAAGGATTGGCTATGTATACATAGATCCTTGAGAATGAGAATTGATTTAACTACATGTGAGCTTTATATATGAGTGAATAAAATTAGAATTGCATCATGCATTTAGTTAGTTGCATTTGGATTAGAATTGCATTGCATGGCATTCAACCACTTCAAAACCTTACTTTTTACCTTGGACATAGCATGAGGACATGCTAACATTTAAGTGTGGAGAGGTTGATAAACCCATGTTTCATGAGTTCTTTTGTGCGTAATTTGAGTGATTTATACAATCCTTCACCTACTTATTCACATTAATTGCATGGTTTTACTTTCCCTTCCTTATTATGTGATGTATGTGAAAAACATGTTTCCTAGGCTTTAAAATTAATTATTTTAATTACCTTTATTTCCATTCGATACCATGATTAGTGTGTTGAGTAGTTTCAGAATTTCTAAGGCAGAATGACTTAAAGGATGAAAAAGGAAACATACAAAATGGAAGGAGAAGGCAAAACGGAGCTTTAAGGAAACTGGTATCCACGCGACC
Organism: Arachis hypogaea; assembly: GCF_003086295.3. Lineage (NCBI taxonomy): Eukaryota > Viridiplantae > Streptophyta > Magnoliopsida > Fabales > Fabaceae > Arachis > Arachis hypogaea. Next base: position 61,624,701 of record NC_092045.1, read on the forward strand.
GCATGGACGACGCGATCGCATGCCAAAAGCGAAGATGCAGCGACGCGGCCGCATGACTGACTCGACCGCGCGCCTTAAGCAGAACGCATACGACGCAGAAGCGTGACTGACGCGACCGCGTGGCAAGGAAAAGCTCCAAATGACGCGACCGCGTGACCCACGCGGACGCGTGACAGAGGCCACGAATCAGAATTTACAGAATACGCCCCAGCGATTTCTGAACCCCTTTTTGGCCCAGATCTAAGTACAGACAGCATAGACTAGAGGTTATAAAGTGTGGGAATGCATCCATTCAAGGAACCTGGTATATTTTTACTTTTAATGATTTAGATTTAGTTTTGAGGGAGGTTCTCTCCTCTCTCTCTTAGGATTTAGGACTTCTCTTTATTTTTTAAGAGTGACTCTCGATCCAGGTTTTATATTCCTTTGTTTTAAAGATTACCTTTCACTGTGTTCATTTCTTCCAGCTTTGAATTGATTATTTACATTTATGATTCAAGTTATGAATTATTCCATGTTACAAATTATTATTAATGATATTTGAGGTATTTCAGTTTATGATTGTCCCTTTTAATTATCGTTGTTTCCGATTTGAAGATATTTTTATTCCAGTAATTTACTTTTTTCCTTTTTGGTCTTGGTTAAAAAATCAGTAACTCAACAGTTATTAAGCTCAGCATAATTGATGATCGTTATCTTGCTAATTGAACTGAACTTCAATAATCCCAACTTTTTCTTAGGAAATAAATAGGATTCGAAGATCAAGCTAATTCGTCCCTTGACTTTCCTTTACTTTAAAGGTTGACTAAGTGGAAATTAGATATAACTTTCATTATTGTTGAGAGGGATAACTAAGTTGGACTTCTAATTTCTCTCACCTTGCAAAAATTTGCTTTACAGTATTTATTTATTTTAATTGCCATTTATTTTACTTGCCATTTATATTACTTATTCCTCATCTTCTAAACCCCGATTACAACCCTTATAGCCAATAATAAGAACATACCCCCTTGCAGTTCCTTGAGAAGACGACCCGAGGTTTGAATACTCGGTTAACAATTTTTAAAGGGGTTTGTTACTTGTGACACCCAAACATTTGTACGAAGGGATTTCTGTCGGTTTAGAGACTATATCTACAACGCGACTATTTTTATAAACTTCTTTACTGGCAAAAATCCTAATGTCAGAGGTCACTAAATTACTAGAGGCTGGGATCATTTATCCTATTTCTGATAGCCCCTGGGTAAGCCCTGTCCAAGTTGTCCCTAAGAAAGGTGGCATGACAGTAGTTCCTAATGAAAAAAATGTACTGGTTCCTATAAGAACAGTTACAGGGTGGCGTATGTGTATTGATTATAGAAGGCTCAATACAGCCACCAGAAAGGATCATTTTCCTTTACCATTCATAGACCAGATGCTGGAAAGACTAGCAGGTCATGAATACTACTGCTTCCTGGATGGATATTCAGGTTATAATCAAATTGCAGTAGATCCCCAGGATCAAGAGAAAACAGCATTCACATGTCCATCTGGAGTATTTGCATACAGAAGGATGCCATTTGCCTTGTGCAATGCACCTGCAACCTTTCAAAGGTGCATGCTCTCAATTTTCTCTGATATGGTGGAAAAATATTTGGAAGTCTTCATGGATGACTTTTCAGTATTTGGAGACTCATTCAGCTCCTGTCTTGACCATCTAGCACTTGTTCTAAAAAGGTGCCAAGAGACTAACCTGGTTTTAAACTGGGAAAAATGTCACTTTATGGTGACTGAAGGGATTGTCCTTGGGCACAAAATCTCGAACAGGGGAATAGAGGTGGATCAAGCTAAGGTAGAGGTAATTGAAAAATTACCACCACCAGCCAATGTTAAGGCAATCAGAAGCTTTCTGGGGCATGCAGGATTCTATAGGAGGTTTATAAAGGATTTCTCAAAAATCGCCAAACCTCTAAGTAATCTGCTAGCTGTTGACACGCTATTTATCTTTGATAAGGAGTGTCTGCAGGTGTTTGAGACTCTGAAAGCTAAGCTGGTCACAGCACCAGTCATCTCTGCACCAGACTGCACATTACCATTTGAATTAATGTGTGATGCCAGTGACCATGCCATTGGTGCAGTGTTGGGACAAAAGCATGACAAGCTTCTGCACGTCATTTACTATGCCAGTCGTGTTTTAAATGACGCACAGAAGAATTACACAACCACAGAAAAAGAGTTGCTTGCAGTGGTTTACGCCATTGACAAGTTTAGATCCTATTTAGTAGGAACAAAAGTGATTGTGTACACTGATCATGATGCTCTTAAATATCTACTCACAAAGCAGGATTCATTACCCAGACTCATCAGATGGGTGTTGCTTCTGCAAGAGTTTGATATAGAAATAAGAGACAGAAAAGGGACAGAGAACCAAGTAGCAGAGCACCTGTCCCGAATAGAACCAGTAGAAGGGGTGTCTCTCCCTCTTACTGAGATCTCTGAAACCTTTCCGGATGAGCATCTCTTTGCCATCCAGGAAGTGCCATGGTTTGCAGACATTGCAAACTACAAGGCAGTGAGGTTCATACCCAAAGAGTACAGTAGGCAGCAATCAAAGAAATTGATCACAGATGCAAAGTACTATCTTTGGGATGAACCATATCTCTTCAAGAGATGTGCAGACGGAGTAATCCGTAGATGTGTGCCTAAAGAAGAAGCGCAGAAGATCCTATGGCATTGCCATGGATCACAATATGGAGGACATTTTGAAAGTGAGCGAACAGACACAAGAGTCCTCCAATGTGGCTTCTACTGGCCTACTCTCTATAAAGATTCCCGAGTGTTTGTACTTAATTGTGACAGTTGCCAAAGATCTGGTAATCTGCCTCACAGTTATGCCATGCCTCAACAAGGAATCTTGGAGATTGAGTTGTTTGATGTATGGGGTATTGACTTCATGGGGCCTTTCCCACTATCATACTCAAACACTTATATTATGGTGGCAGTGGATTATGTATCTGTTCATACCCTGGGTCGAGATGACCGAGTCGAAATGTTCAGTAACAAAGTGACCGATCTCTTTAGGTCAAGCGGACCGACTTCTTTACGAAGAAGTCGGCCAAAACGACAGGAAAAGCCCAAAGAAGGGCCCAACTCAAGGAATACGACCCAGATCCGAAGGCAGCCCAAGCCGATAGAGACAAGGGCGGTTCCATGGAAGATAAGCTGACCTCAACAAGAGATAAGATAAGATAAGATAACTAACTTATCTTATCCACAGAAGGTCACATCTCACCACTATAAATACACTGGAGCACCCAGGTATAACTCATACTCTGATTCTACTCAATACCTTCTTAATACCCTTGCTAACTTAAGCATCGGAGTCCCTTGCAGGTACCCCCACCCTTCGGTGACAAAAGATCAGCAGCACTCTCGGTTCCATAAGTTGGACACACCAGCTCCGGCCATTATACGCCTGCCGGACACTTTGGCTCTGACCAACCCAGAAGATCTCGACCGAGATCGACCTACAGCTTCAGGTAACCCTCGAAACATTGGCGTCGTTGCCGGGGAACCTGGAAGTCATCCCAATACCATGGCAGACAACCATGACAACGACCACGACTCAGGTTTGGAAGATAGAACACCACACAAGAACACGGATGCTATACTTAAAGATACTCCGGAATCCAATGGAGACAAAAATTCATCAAATCCAGGGGCGGTAGAAGCACTTCAAAATCGATTGAAGCAACTCGAGAAAGAAGCCCAACATCAACGCGAAAAAGAAGAGGATCTACGTCGGGAGATAAGGTGGCACCGAGAATTAGAAGATAAGCTTATGAAACTCGAAGCTGATCTCAAAACTAAAGCTACTCGATCCACCCCAGAGGATAGCTCGCACAAAGATCAAGATCCATTCACCAGGGAAATTATGAAGACCAAAATTCCAAAAGATTTTAAGCTTCCAGATATGACTCTGTATAACGGCACCTCAGACCCCAACCACCATCTTAGCAACTTCAGAAGTAGAATGTACCTCACTAACGCCTCAGATGCAGTTCGCTGCAAAGCCTTTCCAACAACTCTTACCAAGACAGCCATTAGATGGTTCGCAACCTACCTCCAAAATCCATCTCAAGTTTCAACGACCTGGCCAAAAAGTTCCTGGCCAGATTTTCCATACAAAAGGACAAAGCCAAACATGCACCCAGCCTACTAGGAATCAAGCAAGGAGATCGGGAGAGTCTTCGTAACTACATGGAAAGATTCAACAAAACATGCATGGACATACAAAGTCTACCAACAGAAGCTGCCATCATGGGCCTCATAAACGGCCTACGAGAAGGACCATTTAGCCAATCTATATCAAAAAAGTCCCAGCATCCCTAGACGAAGTACAAGAACGGGCGCAGAAGTACATCAATATGGAGGAGAATTCTCGACTTGGGGAAGCCTCGAGGTTCGGTTCTGCCTACCGAGATAAAGATAAAGAATCCAAGAAAAAAGAAGATCGCTCCGGAGAGAAAATAAAAAATATCATAACTACACCCCTCTTAGGTTATCCTTGGTAGATATTTACAAAGAAGTCTGCTATACGAAAAAAATACCCCCAGCTCGACCACTTAAAGGCAAAAGGGGAGGAGGAAATCAGAACGAATACTGTGAGTATCATCGAGTCCGAGGACATTCCACCAACGAATGCTTTGACTTGAAAAATGTCATAGAAAAATTAGTTAAGGAAGGAAAACTAGATCGGTTCCTGGCCAATCGGGACGAAGAACCAAGAAAAAGAAGAAGGGATGAAGATGTCGGACGATCTGAACGATCACCCCGCACACCGGAAAGACATATCCACGTGATACACAGCGGATTTGCTGGAGGAGAAATCTCCAAACCATCCCGCAAGCGACACCTCAAAGAAGTATACCATGTCAAAGGCAAGAAAGAAGCGCCAGACATCCCACCAATCACGTTTACCAAAGAAGATGCATCCAGAATCATCTCAGGACACGACGACCCCATGGTCATCACAATCATATTGGCAAACGCCAACCTCCACCGTACATTAATTGACCAAGGAAGCTCCGCCGACATTCTATTCAAAACCGCCTTCGACAAACTCGGCTTAGAAGAAAAAGAGCTAAGAGCATACCCAAACATCCTGTTCGGACTTGGGGATACCCCAGTACAGCCACTAGGATACGTATCGTTACACACAACTTTTGGAAAGGGGAACCAATCCAGAACACATAAGATAGACTATATCGTGGTTGACGTAAGCTCAGCCTACAATGCCTTAATAGGTCGGACAACGTTAAATCAACTCGGAGCAATAGTTTCAACATCACATCTATGTATGAAATTCCAAACTACAGAAGGGATAGCTACAATAAAAGCAGATCAAAAAATGGCGCGTCGCTGTTATAACGAAAGTCTAAATCTCTGAGGCGAAGGAGGAGAGTTCCACACAATCGAACTCGGCGGAGATCAGAGACGAGAAGAACTCCGCCCACGACCCGAAGGAGAAATAGAAAGAGTCCAGATCGGAGATACCTCAGACAAAACAACTAATATTCGCACGATCCTGAAAAGAGACACAAAAGAATCACTAATACGGTTTCTACGAGATAATGTTGATCTCTTCGCATGGAAAGCTGCCGACATGCCAGGCATAGATCCCGAACTAATGAGCCACAAGCTGGCAGTCTACCCGGGATCCCGGTCGGTACAACAAAGACGAAGAAAACTCGGGCCAGAACAGTCTCAGGCTGTAGAAGAACAAGTACAAGCACTACTAGAGGCAGGGTTCATAAGAGAAGTTAAATACCCACTATGGTTAGCAAACGTCGTCTTCGTGAAAAAGTCAAATGGGAAGTGGCGAATGTGCACTGACTACACCGACCTCAACAAAGCCTGCCCAAAAGACCCTTATCCACTCCCAAGCATCGATGCTCTAGTAGATGCCTCATCAGGATATAAGTATCTTTCATTCATGGACGCATACTCAGGCTACAACCAGATTCCAATGTATCTACCGGATCAAGAAAAAACCTCGTTTCTTACACCAAAAGCAAATTATTGCTATATCGTAATGCCTTTCGGCCTTAAGAACGCGAGAGCCACTTATCAAAGGCTAATGAATAAAGTCTTCTCAGACCACATCGGAAAAATCATGGAGGTCTATGTGGATGACATGTTGATAAAGACACAAAGTGAAGAAACATTACTAACCGACTTGGTTCAAATATTCAACACTATACGGAAGCACGACATGCGACTCAACCCGGCTAAATGCACCTTCGCAGTGGAAGCAGGTAAATTTTTGGGCTTTATGCTCACACAAAGAGGAATCGAGGAAAATCCAGATAAATGCCAGGCCATCTTCAACATGAAAAGCCCGACCTGCATCAAAGAGGTACAACAACTCAATGGGAGATTGGCGGCCTTGTCCAGATTCCTAGCAGGGTCAGCAATAAGATCCCTCCCCTTCTACGCTATCTTGAGGAAGGGAAAGAACTTCGAGTGGACAACGGAATGTGAACAAGCCTTTTGAGACTTTATAGAATTCTTAGGACAGGCCCCCGTCCTATCTCGACCACGAGGGGGAGAACCACTCATACTGTACCTTGCAGTAGGAAGTCGGGCAATAGCCTCAGCACTAATTAGAGAAGATGAAGGGGGACAACAACCCGTCTACTTTATTAGTAAAGCATTACAGGGGGTCAGAGCTGAACTACCAGAAAATAGAGAAGTTTGCCTACGCTCTGATACTCGCATCTCGACGACTTCGCCCATACTTCCAAGCGCACACCATTAAATTTCGGACCAACTAGCCCATAAAAGGAATATTGCAGAAAATAGATCTAGCAGGAAGAATCCTACAGTGGGCAATCGAGTTGTCCGAGTTTGACCTCCAATACGAGGCACGGACAGCCATCAAATCACAATACCTAGCCAACTTCATTGCAGAAATCACAGACACCACGGAAATCCCCATAGAGTGGAACATATACGTGGACAGTTCCTCAAATAAAGCTGGAAGCAGTGCAGGTGTGATAATCGAAAGCAACCAAGGAACCCAACTTGAGCTTTTCCTGAAATTCGGATTCCCGGCTGTTCCGAGGGTTACCTGAAACTGTAGGTCGATCTCGAACGAGATCTTCTGTGTTGGTCGGAGCCGACGTGTCCGACAGGTGTACTGCGGTCGGAACTGATGTGTCCAATTTGTTGGACTTGGTGGTGGTGCTGATCCTGTGTCCCCGGAGGGGGGGGTAGCTGCAAGGGACTCCGATGCTTAAGTTAGCAAGGGTATTAAGCAGGTATTGAGTAGAATCAGAGTATGAGTTATACCTGGGTGCTCCAGTGTATTTATAATGGTGAGAAGTGACCTTTCTAGATAAGATAAGTTAGTTATCTTATCTTATCTTATCTTATCTTTGGGTGAGGTCAGCTTATCTTCAACGGAACCGCCTTTATCTCTGTAGGCTGGGATTGCCTCTGGATTTGGGTCGTGTTCCTCTATTTAGGCCCTTTATTTGGGTTTTCCTGTTGATTTGGCCAAGCTCTTTGAGAAGAGGTCGGATAGTCTAACCTGAAAAGGTCGGTCGCCTTGTCGCTAAACATCCCGGGTCGGTCATCTCGACCCAGGGTATGAACAGTGCCCCTGCTTGAGCTCGGTTCTTCCTTTGGAGGCTGAGTCCTTGACTTCGGTCCTTCTTAAGTGAAGTCGAACTCAAGCATTTTGTCGATTCCTTTTTTTTTTAGAGTCTTTTTTGAATGTAGAACGTTTTCTTCTAAAAGACGTGTGCTTTTATACCGGCGCTTTTTTGGGAACGTGCGAGGGTTTAATGCTTTTTAATTTTGAGCATTAATTGCCCCGTTTCCTTTAGGCTCTTTTACTTTGGATTTTGAAACCCCGAAAACAGTTTCTCTTCTTTTGCTTTTTTCGTAACTTCTTTTCTTAGTTCTCTCCACTCTTTGTTTTTTCGTTTGCATTTCTGTTTTCCTTGTGGTGCGGCGTCATTTGGTGTTGGAGCTTGGGGTCTTTGTGTTTCTTCCGGTGACATTGCTCTTGTTCGTATTCCCAGATTTCGTCTTCCTCCTTTTTTTGTTGAAGCTCGCTTGTTCTTTCCAGGTTGGTAATAGCTTTTCTCGTCTTCTTCGTGGCTTCGTCTTTAATTTTGGTGAAGTTCTGGTTTTACATGTTTGAAAGTTTGGATCTTTTGCGATCTTTTACTCGTTGCTGTGATATGCTTTTGATACTGATAAAAGATCTGTATCTGTTTTTTTTTTTTTGGAGATTGCTTCCTGTCTGATCTTTTTTCAAAAAAGGTTGCGTCTTTAATGGTCCCATGCTTTGTTTCTTTGGGAATGTTTTGTTTGGTAGGCTCTGTGATGATTTGCTGTGTTTTTTCTTTGATAAAAACGCTTGTTGCTTTGAATCCAAAGGATGTGTTCTGGAAACCTTGCATTATTACTGCCTCCAAAGGATGCCCCGGGACTTTGGTTTGAGTCTTGGGGTTTTCCTTTTCTTGCTTTTCATTGCCTCAGAAGCATTGACCGAGTTGTTTTTCCCTTTGTCCGAGATGTTTGTAGTAACCTCATTTTCTTTTCTTACTTGTAGGATTTAGTTGGCCCCATGTCTTCTCGCAATAACATTGTAGAGATGTCTTCCAGAGTTCCCGAGGGGATGTCCGATTGGCTGGACTCCCTTGTTTTGTTGTGTGTTTCCATTGCGGACGCTGAATTTTGCACAGAGCTGAGGAAGCGTCATAGGATTTATGGTAATAATGCTTGATCGGGGTAAAACTTGTCTCTCAACAAATTCCCATTCGGCAAGTGTACCGAATTTGTCGTCAAGTAAAAACTCACAATAGAGTGAGGTCGAATCCCACAGGGATTGATTGATCAAGCAACTTTAATTAGAGGAATGATCTAGTTGAGCGAATCCATGAATAGAGTTGATAATTGCAGAAATTAAAATGGCAAGAAAGTAAATGACTGAAAGTAAATAGCAGAATTGTAAATGGGAATGGGGAAATTGCTCATAAAAGTAAATTACAGAAAATAAAGAGAATGGGTAAGATCAGAAATGGGGAGTTCATTGGGCTTAGGAGATGTTGCATTCTCCGGATCAATTTCATTTTCATCTCTTCCTCAATCAATGCACTCATTGTTCTCGTTGGCAATCTTAAGTGATTGAATCACAATTTCTTGCAATTTAATCTCTCAAATCTTGATCAATAGCCAATTCCTTGGTCAATTGCTCATGAGAAGAGATGAAGTGTGGTCACTGATTATACCACATGCACTTCCCAAATCAAATGCTTAGAGGGTTATAGCCACATACCCATCCACACTCAATTTGGTCCAGCATGAGAAAGCATTTCTAGCTAATCTCTTCATTCCTCTTTCAAGGATCCGAAGAGATCCATGTTTGAACAACTTCTTTTCCAAGATAACTATCCAATTGGATGAAGATCGAAAGCTTTCAAGTAAAATCAAAAGGAAAGATAGAAGAAGAATAAGAAAATTAGTATTGATCCATCAAATTACAACAGAGCTCCCTAACCCAATGAAAGGGGTTTAGTTGTTCATAGCTCTAGAAATCAAAATCAAAGATGGAGAATACATGATAAAGCTAGAAGTGCAAAGAAAGTAAATACAAAGAGTAGTTCTCTTTCCTAGCTCCTCCCCCAAAAGCTCCTCTCAATTTCAAAACTACTCCTATATATACTACTCTTCTCAGCTTCTAGTTAGTTCTTCAAGTTTTGGGCCTCTGGATTTTTGAGCTTGAAGCAGTTCCTTTCTTCAATTGGGCTTGGCTTACTTGCAGAGAGAAAGTGTGAAGTGGGCAGAGACTTTAGCTCAAGACGTTAGGGGTGTTTAACATTTAGTGAAAATACAAGTTCGAGAACGTTAGTGACACTTAACATTGTCACTAACGTTGCCATGCACCCCTTTGCCTCACGTTAAAGCCCACGTTAACTGGGTTAACGTGGCTTTTAACTTTGCCTTGCTAGCCCTCGAGAACGTTAGTGACACTCAACATTGTCACTAACGTTCAAGTGTGCCCCTTCTTACTTCACGTTAAAGCTCACGTTAACTAGGTTAACGTGGCTTCTAACGTGGCTTTTGCCAACCTTCGAGAACGTTAGTGACACTCAACATTGTCACTAACGTTCAAGTGTGCCCCTAGGTCTCACGTTAGAGTCCACGTTAACTGGGTTAACGTGGCTTCTAACGTGGCCATTCTTAGCCATCCCAATGTTAGTGACAATGTTGAGTGTCACTAACGTTGGCTCATTCTTCATTCCTCATCGTTAGCTTCCACGTTAACCAAGTTAACGTGGAGGTTAACGTGGCTCTTGGGGGTTGTGTGGTTGCTCCAACGTTAGTGACAATGTTGAGTGTCACTAATGTTATCGACAACTCTCCATCTCTTACGTTAGCTCCCACGTTAACCAAGTTAACGTGGGAGTTAACGTGGCTCTTTGCACCTTAGGCAACCGTTAGTGACAATGTTGAGTGTCACTAACGTTGGCTTCTCTTCCCCCTTTAACTTTAGAGGCCACGTTAACTAGGTTAACGTGGCTTCTAACGTGGCCATTTGTGAGCAATTGCCAACGTTAGTGACAATGTTAAGTGTCACTAACGTTGGCTCAACTTCTCTTCTCCACGTTAGAGTTCACGTTAACTTAGTTAACGTGACTCTTTAACGTGGGTATTGATGGCTTTTGAGAGTGTTTTTGGCAATCACTTTTCTCCTTAACTTTGCAAGTTACCTCCCATTCCTTGCTTCCTTTGGTCCTGAAATCAAGCAATAGAGTGCATCAAAGTTCTAGTCCACGTCATGGGTAATGCAATATACAATTTTGTCATTAAAATCATGCAAAATCCTCATGAAATAATGTAAAATGCACAATGTATGCTTGAATCAAAGTCTGAGTGAATATTTGCCCAAAACTAACTTATTTCCTAAGAAAATGCATGAAATTACCTAAAAACAGTAAAGAAAAGGTCAATGAAACTGGCCAAAATGCCCTGGCATCACAACACCAAACTTAAAGCTTGCTTATCCCTAAGCAAGTACTGGAACAAGAGAATGATGAATGGAATCTCCAGAGAAATGAGTCATTCTTGTGGAAGTCATATTACTGATTTTATGGTGGTTTCATGCATAGCAACTTAGGTTCATTCCACTACTAGCTTTCAAACCTTTATCATCTCCTAAAAAACTCATTTTGTTATATCCCATGAGACCTTTATTTATTGATCCTTTTATTGTTATTTCAAGGGCTTATTTGTGTTTTTAGGCTAAGTGTTTTGTAAGGGGGCAACTCTTTAGGATAAGCTTTCAGCCAACACTCCCGAACCAGTTGGTTCAAGGTGCTAGGTGTTGAAGCACCCCTAAGGACTTACTTGCTCAAGTCTCTCCCCCATACATACACACCACAGGCATATAGTTTATTTATTTTCTTTCCTTCAGACCTTGGTGTCCAGCACCTCTTTGGGTTACTAAATGCTCTGTGGTGAGGGTTACTCTTGATAGTGGATTTTCAGCTGATAATCCCGGGTTAGTTAACCCAATTTACCAGGTGATGAAGCACCCCAAAGAGCTTATTCATCCAAGTATATCCCTCACACAGGAGCACCACAGACACATGTCTTAGAGTAAACCATTGGTGCCTAGCCTTATTGCTTACTCTTTCTCTTTTGTTTTTCACTTCCCTTGTTCTTTCCCTTTTCTCTTATTAGGATCTTGTTGTTATTTTAGTCTCATGGGTATATCAAAAGTGAAGCATTCAGGATAGATAGTTGTCATCCTAACCTTGTGGTTGAACCAACTTAGCTAACTTATGACTACCCCCAAAGATTCATGAATGCACTTTCACATTATGAACTCTACTCTGGTCTTTTGTAAACATAGACATTCTCTTCTTCATATAAATAGACAAGCTTACAAGTAAATAAGGGAAAGAAGCAGTGACACTTAAACCAGAATCACAGACCATGCTCAACAACAAGGTAGAGTAAAAAAAAAAAAACATGTTTAGGCCTCACTGGTAATCATTAATCAAGATTGCATTTGAGCTTCCAATGTTAGAACTGTAAATATATGGAATTAAGTGACAATACAACCTTCAGGTGACAACTTCTAATCGCCTTCTTTTCGTTCTCCTCTTGCTCTTTGCTTCCTTGAGCGAAGGGGCACCATAAGGTTCCTGTAAAGTTATTGGAAGTTGCTTGTTCCCAAGCACTTGAGGAATAACTAGCTTGCATGTGCTTGTGTCTTATGAACTTGATTCGGTGTGTGAACACCAAACTTAGTTCCTTGTTTAGTAAACAATCTTGCACATACACTGATAACTCATATCTTGTTGTTAATAGAACAATGATTAACTAAAGTCTAACTACATCTAAATGGTTTCCCTCAATTGGTCAGAGCTAGCAATGTGTTTTGGGAGCAGGTGTAATTCTAACTAAATGTCCTTTTGGTGGAACACCAAACTTAGAATTACACTGTCTCTTTTGATTGTTCTGGTGTGAAACACCAAACTTAGCTCCTTGCAATACAGGGGAAACAACTCATGATTTTTATTGAAATGAAGATGAAAATGACTACCTGAGGTTGGGTTGCCTCCCAACAAAGCACTTTTTTTTTATCGTCGCTACCTTGACGAGTCCTCACTCACTTGAGATGGTATTTCATTCTGGGGTTTTCCCCCATGTTGCCCAAATAATGCTTGAGTCTTTGTCTATTCACTGTAAAAGTCCTTTCTGACCCTTTATCCATGACTTCTACGTGCCTGTACGACGAGACCTTTGTGACAAGAAAGGGCCTGGACCACCTTGATTTGAGTTTTCTTGGGAACAGTCTTAGTTTGGAATTGTATAGGAGCACTCGCTGCCCCCTTTCGAAACTTCTGGGTGCAAGATGTGAGTCATGTCTTCTCTTTGCCTTCTCCTTGTACATCTTGGTATTGCTTCCTCTTGCTGCCTCATCATCTGTAGTTGTAGCTCTTTCTGTGCTCCTTGGCCTTCCAAGTACTGTCTAGACAAGCCATCAAGGGCTTCCTGTAGTTGATGCATGATGACAAGTCATCATATACCAATTTTTCTATGCTTTTTCATACAAGAAATTGATGATTAGTGCTTAAATATTGCATTCTTTTGTGCTTAATTGGAAGATTTCCTTGATCTTTTAATTTTATAAATCTTGTAGGAAATAAGAAGAAAAAGAAGCAAAGAAGCACAAAAAAAGAGGAAAAAAAGAGCTTTGGAGCATACTTTGAAGTTGGAGCACACCTTGGAGGCTTAGGCCACGCTTTTAAAAGCATGGCCCATGACCAAATTAAAGAAGAAAACAACCAGCACACACACTGCCCTGCCCTTGCCAAGGGCAGGGCAGAATCATGATGAAACAAAGTGAGGTTGAAGCAAATTTTCGCTAAGGTAAAATCTGGGCGCTCACAGCATGACCATGCCTACTTCAAAGGGCTATAACTTGAGCTACAGACGTCTGATTGATGTGCTTTCAGTTGCGTTGGAAAGCTGACATTCATAGCTTTCCAACGATATATAGAAATCCATATTTGGCGTAAAATTAAGGCAGGAACGGAAAGAATCTTTAAGGGCCAAAAACAAGCGAAAATAAACCAAAATGCTTCCACCAAGGCTCGAAGAGGGAGACACAAGGAAACCAAGGAAGTCTGCCCTCAAGGAGAGCAGAATGCCCTCTTGGAGGGCAATGTCGTGTTCTATTCATGAAAATTCAAGGAAAAATTACAACAACTTCCTCCACCAAGTTTCGAACACAAGACCTTCAAGGAAGTAAAGGCTTAGGCTTAGCGCACACAAGCGCATCATGGCACGGTCAAGGAACGTGGTGTGCGCACAAGACACACCAAGGCAACATTGCCCTGCCCTCCACAAGGGCAGGGCAGCATCTTCACACACCAAGCTCGCACGCAATGAGCCGCACGTACAATTTCCCTGCTCTGCCCTCCACAAGGGCAGGGCAGCCTCTTGGGAGCAACATATGGGCCAAAATTCAATTTAATTCAATTTCTCACCAAATTGAATCAAAGCCAACCAAACCCATTTCTCCTCAAATCCAAGGCAAGCAAAGCCCACATCATGACTCAAAGGCACATGGATCAATTAAATTAGGATTTTCATTTTTGTAATTTGTTTTAATTTCATTTTCATTTTTCATTTTGTAAAGCCTATATAAAGGCATTAATAGGAGCTGAATGAGGAGGGGCTTGCTCCATTAGGGAGGAGTAGTAGTAGAGAGCTCTCTCTTTAGTTTTTCTCGTGTTTTGAAATTTTGGATTGAGATTGGAAAAATTCTATTTCAATTTCTATCTGAGATCTCTCTGTTTTTATTTTGCTGCATAATTCAAGGAACTGTGATTAGAATCAAGGCTCTCTTTACTGCTTCCATCTCTATTTCTTCTTCAAATATTTTCTCTATTGGATCAAGGAAGGAATTGAGATCTAGACTTGTTTTCTAGTCTCATTGATTCCCTGAGATCCTCACTTGTCTCTTTAAATTTCACAATTGAGCTTAATTACATCCTGTGTTGCTTCTTCAAGCAATTTTCCATTTCTGTTTAAATCTGCTGCACTTATTTCATCTTTTAATTCTCTGCTTGATTGCTCTTTACATTTTCTTGTTGAATTTTAAATTTCCTGCACCCAATCCCCTTTACATTTAATGCAATTTATTTTTCGTGCAATTTAAGTTTCAACTATTTTACTTTCTTGCACTTTAAGTTTTATGCAATTTTACTTTCTGTAACTTTAAATTTCCTGTCATTTACAATTTTGTTGGCTACATTTCATCCAATATCACTTCAATGTTAGCTTGACTAAACTAATTACCCACTAAAGTTGCTTGATCCATCAATCCCTGTGGGATCGACCTCACTCTTGTGAGTTATTACTACTTGATGCGACCCGGTACACTTGCCGGTGAGTTATGTGTGTTGGAAATTCATTTTTCCACAAAAACACCATCAAGTTTTTGGTGCCGTCGCCGGGGATTGATTAGATCAACAATGATTAAGTGGGTGAGAAGTCTAGATTAAGCATTTTTTTATTTTTGTTCTCTACTTTAAAGTGAAACAAAGGTCTTTGAGTTATTGCCTCACTAAGAAATTCTTTCTCTGTGACATGAATTTCAAATTTCATTGATGTTTACAAAATACAAATGGAGTTCAACTCATCTTATGGTCAAACAAAATTTTATGGGATATCATCCACCATCACCAATATCTAATGATGGCTGGAAATATCACCAAGAGAATACACATTCTGAGCACTCCAATTCATGGAGATTTGCTTCAGAAACACAAGATGAGCAAGAGAACCATATGGGATATTTCCTTCCACCACAAAATGATGCAAGTCATGATTCTAATGGTGGCTGGGAAGGGAATTATAGTGCTCCATATGATATTCATCCAAAGACATCATCACTTGACCATACTTCAACAGAAAGCCCCTTTCAAAACTCACCACCCACACAAACTTCCATGAACTACTCAAGGTTCTCAAAGCTTGAGTCCATGTTCAAAAAATATGAGGAGGAGACAAAGAAAGTCTGGAAAGAACAAGAAAACTCCCTCAAAAACATGGAAGTGCAGCTAGCTCAATTGGTGAGTGCAACGGAGAAGGAGGAAAAACAAGAGGAAGAGGCTACTGCATCAAGTGAAATTGCAAAGAAGGAAGAGGTGGTGGAAACATTTGAACCTAAAACTGCACTTGAGATGACAAGAGAACCTGAACATTCACAACCTCCTCAAACTCCCTTGGACCAAAGATGCTCAACACTGATCGAAAAATATGAAGAGGAGATGAAGAAAGCTTGGAAAGATCAACAAACCTCCTCCGTGAAAGAGCTATTAAAGCAAATATTGAGTGTAAAAGAGGAAGTGGAAGAACAAGCTAGTGAGGAGGATACTCAAGAGAAGTCAAACTCAAGTGAAGCAGAGAAGTACATAGAAGAAAAGCTCATGGAACCACCAATGCAAAAAGCCCTGGATGAATACAAAACTCCAATAATCACACAGCAACCATGTCTTGACATCCAAGAAGTGAAGGCAACTAACAAAAGCACCAATCCTGTCCCTAAAAGCAAGCTCAATCAAGCCAAATTCAAAAGGAAGCTTGCTGAGGAAAGACCAAGGCAAGGGACAGTAGCTGAATTTTCTGCCCCCTTGAGGTCATTCCTCTTAACAAACTGGAAGAAGAGGAAGAAAGTGAAGAACAGGTAGACAGTAGGTACATTTCTTCCCTTTGTTTTGTTTAAATTCAATAAATTGGCATATGGTTACATTCTAAGGTTAGTGTTGCCTTGCAACAAAATTGTTTTCAATCTTTTTGGATGATTGCATCAAATCAAAAATGAAAGTGACGCACCAAGATTCTAAGTTTGGTGTGCCACTTATTTTTCTATGCAATTCATTCAAGCAACACCACTTGTTTACATAATCATAATGCCGCTGCAGTGTTATTTTTTTAGTTAGACAATTTTAGTTTTCTTGATTGTTTTAGTCATTTCCTTGTTTTTAATGCTTTCTTTTATTAACTGTGTTTGTTAATACATAACCCAAACATCCTTACTTATGATAGATTCTTCACTTGGTGATTGTATTCAACAAATAACAGTTTCTTTTGTTTAGTTTTAGCTCAAATAAATTGACATATGGTTGCATTCTAAGTTTGGTATTGCTATGCAACAAAATTTGGTTCCAATGCTTACTAGATACTTGCATTAATTTCAAGTAAAAGTGTCACACTAAGTTTGGTGTGCCACTTATTTTTTATGCAATGTATCATGCACACCCTCTTATGTTTGCAATCAAAATGTCTTTGTCTCTTGTGCCTTGATTGTTATCTTTAATTTTGCTTGCTTAAAACACATGTGCTACTAACATATCATTGTGTAAGACATTCATGATCCTTCTTAGCCCCATAGCCATTGTTCTAATTGTTGCTTGAGGATGAGCAAGCATTCTGAGTTGGTATGGGAAGGAGAAGAATGAGAGGAAAATGACAACAATAGAGAAGATGAATTGCAAGGTTGTAAAGTTCCATTTCCTCTCATTTATTTTCAACACTTTAAATTGCATGATTGTCTTATTATCTTCTCTGTTTACATGTGTGGTATGACTAAGCATAGCTTGAATTTGATTTACAACATGGTGCTGTACCATTATGACTACCAACTTGAGTTTTGTGAGTTCAAAAGCAGTAAAGCATCATGATCATAAACAAACAAGGAATTAAAGAAGAATTTAGCATGTGCATACAAGTATTGGAATGCTAGTATGATTGATTGTTGCTCAATTGCATTGGATTTTATTTAATTGAAGTTTTTCATCTAGTACATTTTGTGAAATCTTTTGAAATCATGAAAACCTTGAAGAAGCAAATACAATTAAAGCAAGAAAAGAAAAAGGGAAAGAATGAGAAAGCTGAAGGCTCTGAGTACCAATGGCAATTTATTTGCTAAGTGCTTGTGGTGTTTATGTATCAAGCCAAATGCTTGAAAACAAAACACTTAGAAGTCAAGGCTAGGCTCAAGTGCAAAAGCACTCCCTCAAAGCTCAAGGTTCTGAGCATCAATGATTAGAGAGTCAAGAAAAAAAAATTAATGAGCTTAATGAAGTCCTCTAATTAAATGCTTGTGGTGCTTATGTATCAAGTGGTAATACTTGAAAACAAAGCATTTAGAAGTCGTAGCTTTGTTATTAACTCATGGGGCAATGCACCCAAAAGGAGAAGCTAAAAAAAAATCAAAAGCTTGTTTCAAGGAAGAATTATAAGAAAAAGATTTCATAAATTGAGCTAGATGGAAGCATCAATCATTTACATTTCTTTTGTGATTGAAGCATGCTTAGAAAACTAGCTTGCCATGAACATTAACTTGCTACTCTTCTTACCTTGGATTGTCAATTTCTATTGCATGATTCTTTTCTTGCTTGGGGACAAGCAAGGTTTAAGTTTGGTGTTGTGATGACAAGTCATCATATACCTATTTTTCTATGCTTTTTCATACAAGAAATTGATGATTAGTGCTTAAATATTGCATTCTTTTGTGCTTAATTGGAAGATTTCCTTGATCGTTTAATTTTATAAATCTTGTAGGAAATAAGAAGAAAAAGAAGCAAAGAAGCACAAAAAAGAGGAAAAAAAGAGCTTTGGAGCATACTTTGAAGTTGGAGCACACCTTGGAGGCTTAGGCCACGCTTTTAAAAGCGTGGCCCATGACCAAATTAAAGAAGAAAACAACCAGCACGCACACTGCCCTGCCCTTGCCAAGGGCAGGGCAGAATCATGATGAAACAAAGTGAGGTTGAAGCAAATTTTCGCTAAGGTAAAATCTGGGCGCTCACTTCAAAGGGCTATAACTTGAGCTACAGACATCCGATTGATGTGCTTTCAGTTGCGTTGGAAAGCTGACATTCATAGCTTTCCAACGATATATAGAAATCCATATTTGGCATACAATTAAGGCAGGAACGGAAAGCATCGTTAAGGGCCAAAAACAAGCGAAAATAAACCAAAATGCTTCCACCAAGGCTCGAAGAGGGAGACACAAGGAAACCAAGGAAGTCTGCCCTCAAGGAGAGCAGAATGCCCTCTTGGAGGGCAATGTCGTGTTCTATTCATGAAAATTCAAGGAAAAATTACAACAACTTCCTCCACCAAGTTTCGAACACAAGACCTTCAAGGAAGTAAAGGCTTAGGCTTGGCGCACACAAGCGCATCATGGCACGGTCAAGGAACGTGGTGCGCGCACAAGACACACCAAGGCAACATTGCCCTGCCCTCCACAAGGGTAGGGCAGCATCTTCACACACCAAGCTCGCACGCAATGAGCCGCACGCACAATTTCCCTGCTCTGCCCTCCACAAGGGCAGGGCAGCCTCCTGGGAGCAACATATGGGCCAAAATTCAATTTAATTCAATTTCTCACCAAATTGAATCAAAGCCAACCAAACCCATTTCTCCTCAAATCCAAGGCAAGCAAAGCCCACATCATGACTCAAAGGCACATGGATCAATTAAATTAGGATTTTCATTTTTGTAATTTGTTTTAATTTCATTTTCATTTTTCATTTTGTAAAGCCTATATAAAGGCATTAATAGGAGCTGAATGAGGAGGGGCTTGCTCCATTAGGGAGGAGTAGTAGTAGAGAGCTTTCTCTTTAGTTTTTCTCTTGTTTTGAAATTTTGGATTGAGATTGGAGAAATTCTATTTCAATTTCTATCTGAGATCTCTCTGTTCTTATTTTGCTGCATAATTCAAGGAACTGTGATTAGAATCAAGGCTCTCTTTACTGCTTCCATCTCTATTTCTTCTTCAAATATTTTCTCTGTTGGATCAAGGAAGGAATTGAGATCTAGACTTGTTTTCTAGTCTCATTAATTCCCTGAGATCCTCACTTGTCTCTTTAAATTTCACAATTGAGCTTAATTACATCCTGTGTTGCTTCTTCAAGCAATTTTCCATTTCTGTTTAAATCTGCTGCACTTATTTCATCTTTTAATTCTCTGCTTGATTGCTCTTTACATTTTCTTGTTGAATTTTAAATTTCCTGCACCCAATCCCCTTTACATTTAATGCAATTTATTTTTCGTGCAATTTAAGTTTCAACTATTTTACTTTCTTGCACTTTAAGTTTTATGCAATTTTACTTTCTGTAACTTTAAATTTCCTGTCATTTACAATTTTGTTGGCTACATTTCATCCAATATCACTTCAATGTTAGCTTGACTAAACTAATTACCCACTAAAGTTGCTTGATCCATCAATCCCTGTGGGATCGACCTCACTCTTGTGAGTTATTACTACTTGATGCGACCCGGTACACTTGCCGGTGAGTTATGTGTGTTGGAAATTCATTTTTCCACAAAAACACCATCAAGTTTTTGGTGCCGTCGCCGGGGATTGATTAGATCAACAATGATTAAGTGGGTGAGAAGTCTAGATTAAGCATTTTTTATTTTTGTTCTCTACTTTAAAGTGAAACAAAGGTCTTTGAGTTATTGCCTCACTAAGAAATTCTTTCTCTGTGACATGAATTTCAAATTTCATTGATGTTTACAAAATACAAATGGAGTTCAACTCATCTTATGGTCAAACAAAATTTTATGGGATATCATCCACCATCACCAATATCTAATGATGGCTGGAAATATCACCAAGAGAATACACATTCTGAGCACTCCAATTCATGGAGATTTGCTTCAGAAACACAAGATGAGCAAGAGAACCATATGGGATATTTCCTTCCACCACAAAATGATGCAAGTCATGATTCTAATGGTGGCTGGGAAGGGAATTATAGTGCTCCATATGATATTCATCCAAAGACATCATCACTTGACCATACTTCAACAGAAAGCCCCTTTCAAAACTCACCACCCACACAAACTTCCATGAACTACTCAAGGTTCTCAAAGCTTGAGTCCATGTTCAAAAAATATGAGGAGGAGACAAAGAAAGTCTGGAAAGAACAAGAAAACTCCCTCAAAAACATGGAAGTGCAGCTAGCTCAATTGGTGAGTGCAACGGAGAAGGAGGAAAAACAAGAGGAAGAGGCTACTGCATCAAGTGAAATTGCAAAGAAGGAAGAGGTGGTGGAAACATTTGAACCTAAAACTGCACTTGAGATGACAAGAGAACCTGAACATTCACAACCTCCTCAAACTCCCTTGGACCAAAGATGCTCAACACTGATCGAAAAATATGAAGAGGAGATGAAGAAAGCTTGGAAAGATCAACAAACCTCCTCCGTGAAAGAGCTATTAAAGCAAATATTGAGTGTAAAAGAGGAAGTGGAAGAACAAGCTAGTGAGGAGGATACTCAAGAGAAGTCAAACTCAAGTGAAGCAGAGAAGTACATAGAAGAAAAGCTCATGGAACCACCAATGCAAAAAGCCCTGGATGAATACAAAACTCCAATAATCACACAGCAACCATGTCTTGACATCCAAGAAGTGAAGGCAACTAACAAAAGCACCAATCCTGTCCCTAAAAGCAAGCTCAATCAAGCCAAATTCAAAAGGAAGCTTGCTGAGGAAAGACCAAGGCAAGGGACAGTAGCTGAATTTTCTGCCCCCTTGAGGTCATTCCTCTTAACAAACTGGAAGAAGAGGAAGAAAGTGAAGAACAGGTAGACAGTAGGTACATTTCTTCCCTTTGTTTTGTTTAAATTCAATAAATTGGCATATGGTTACATTCTAAGGTTAGTGTTGCCTTGCAACAAAATTGTTTTCAATCTTTTTGGATGATTGCATCAAATCAAAAATGAAAGTGACGCACCAAGATTCTAAGTTTGGTGTGCCACTTATTTTTCTATGCAATTCATTCAAGCAACACCACTTGTTTACATAATCATAATGCCGCTGCAGTGTTATTTTTTTAGTTAGACAATTTTAGTTTTCTTGATTGTTTTAGTCATTTCCTTGTTTTTAATGCTTTCTTTTATTAACTGTGTTTGTTAATACATAACCCAAACATCCTTACTTATGATAGATTCTTCACTTGGTGATTGTATTCAACAAATAACAGTTTCTTTTGTTTAGTTTTAGCTCAAATAAATTGACATATGGTTGCATTCTAAGTTTGGTATTGCTATGCAACAAAATTTGGTTCCAATGCTTACTAGATACTTGCATTAATTTCAAGTAAAAGTGTCACACTAAGTTTGGTGTGCCACTTATTTTTTATGCAATGTATCATGCACACCCTCTTATGTTTGCAATCAAAATGTCTTTGTCTCTTGTGCCTTGATTGTTATCTTTAATTTTGCTTGCTTAAAACACATGTGCTACTAACATATCATTGTGTAAGACATTCATGATCCTTCTTAGCCCCATAGCCATTGTTCTAATTGTTGCTTGAGGATGAGCAAGCATTCTGAGTTGGTATGGGAAGGAGAAGAATGAGAGGAAAATGACAACAATAGAGAAGATGAATTGCAAGGTTGTAAAGTTCCATTTCCTCTCATTTATTTTCAACACTTTAAATTGCATGATTGTCTTATTATCTTCTCTGTTTACATGTGTGGTATGACTAAGCATAGCTTGAATTTGATTTACAACATGGTGCTGTACCATTATGACTACCAACTTGAGTTTTGTGAGTTCAAAAGCAGTAAAGCATCATGATCATAAACAAACAAGGAATTAAAGAAGAATTTAGCATGTGCATACAAGTATTGGAATGCTAGTATGATTGATTGTTGCTCAATTGCATTGGATTTTATTTAATTGAAGTTTTTCATCTAGTACATTTTGTGAAATCTTTTGAAATCATGAAAACCTTGAAGAAGCAAATACAATTAAAGCAAGAAAAGAAAAAGGGAAAGAATGAGAAAGCTGAAGGCTCTGAGTACCAATGGCAATTTATTTGCTAAGTGCTTGTGGTGTTTATGTATCAAGCCAAATGCTTGAAAACAAAACACTTAGAAGTCAAGGCTAGGCTCAAGTGCAAAAGCACTCCCTCAAAGCTCAAGGTTCTGAGCATCAATGATTAGAGAGTCAAGAAAAAAAAATTAATGAGCTTAATGAAGTCCTCTAATTAAATGCTTGTGGTGCTTATGTATCAAGTGGTAATACTTGAAAACAAAGCATTTAGAAGTCGTAGCTTTGTTATTAACTCATGGGGCAATGCACCCAAAAGGAGAAGCTAAAAAAAAATCAAAAGCTTGTTTCAAGGAAGAATTATAAGAAAAAGATTTCATAAATTGAGCTAGATGGAAGCATCAATCATTTACATTTCTTTTGTGATTGAAGCATGCTTAGAAAACTAGCTTGCCATGAACATTAACTTGCTACTCTTCTTACCTTGGATTGTCAATTTCTATTGCATGATTCTTTTCTTGCTTGGGGACAAGCAAGGTTTAAGTTTGGTGTTGTGATGACAAGTCATCATATACCTATTTTTCTATGCTTTTTCATACAAGAAATTGATGATTAGTGCTTAAATATTGCATTCTTTTGTGCTTAATTGGAAGATTTCCTTGATCGTTTAATTTTATAAATCTTGTAGGAAATAAGAAGAAAAAGAAGCAAAGAAGCACAAAAAAGAGGAAAAAAAGAGCTTTGGAGCATACTTTGAAGTTGGAGCACACCTTGGAGGCTTAGGCCACGCTTTTAAAAGCGTGGCCCATGACCAAATTAAAGAAGAAAACAACCAGCACGCACACTGCCCTGCCCTTGCCAAGGGCAGGGCAGAATCATGATGAAACAAAGTGAGGTTGAAGCAAATTTTCGCTAAGGTAAAATCTGGGCGCTCACTTCAAAGGGCTATAACTTGAGCTACAGACATCCGATTGATGTGCTTTCAGTTGCGTTGGAAAGCTGACATTCATAGCTTTCCAACGATATATAGAAATCCATATTTGGCATACAATTAAGGCAGGAACGGAAAGCATCGTTAAGGGCCAAAAACAAGCGAAAATAAACCAAAATGCTTCCACCAAGGCTCGAAGAGGGAGACACAAGGAAACCAAGGAAGTCTGCCCTCAAGGAGAGCAGAATGCCCTCTTGGAGGGCAATGTCGTGTTCTATTCATGAAAATTCAAGGAAAAATTACAACAACTTCCTCCACCAAGTTTCGAACACAAGACCTTCAAGGAAGTAAAGGCTTAGGCTTGGCGCACACAAGCGCATCATGGCACGGTCAAGGAACGTGGTGCGCGCACAAGACACACCAAGGCAACATTGCCCTGCCCTCCACAAGGGTAGGGCAGCATCTTCACACACCAAGCTCGCACGCAATGAGCCGCACGCACAATTTCCCTGCTCTGCCCTCCACAAGGGCAGGGCAGCCTCCTGGGAGCAACATATGGGCCAAAATTCAATTTAATTCAATTTCTCACCAAATTGAATCAAAGCCAACCAAACCCATTTCTCCTCAAATCCAAGGCAAGCAAAGCCCACATCATGACTCAAAGGCACATGGATCAATTAAATTAGGATTTTCATTTTTGTAATTTGTTTTAATTTCATTTTCATTTTTCATTTTGTAAAGCCTATATAAAGGCATTAATAGGAGCTGAATGAGGAGGGGCTTGCTCCATTAGGGAGGAGTAGTAGTAGAGAGCTTTCTCTTTAGTTTTTCTCTTGTTTTGAAATTTTGGATTGAGATTGGAGAAATTCTATTTCAATTTCTATCTGAGATCTCTCTGTTCTTATTTTGCTGCATAATTCAAGGAACTGTGATTAGAATCAAGGCTCTCTTTACTGCTTCCATCTCTATTTCTTCTTCAAATATTTTCTCTGTTGGATCAAGGAAGGAATTGAGATCTAGACTTGTTTTCTAGTCTCATTAATTCCCTGAGATCCTCACTTGTCTCTTTAAATTTCACAATTGAGCTTAATTACATCCTGTGTTGCTTCTTCAAGCAATTTTCCATTTCTGTTTAAATCTGCTGCACTTATTTCATCTTTTAATTCTCTGCTTGATTGCTCTTTACATTTTCTTGTTGAATTTTAAATTTCCTGCACCCAATCCCCTTTACATTTAATGCAATTTATTTTTCGTCCAATTTAAGTTTCAGCTATTTTACTTTCTTGCACTTTAAGTTTTATGCAATTTTACTTTCTGCAACTTTAAATTTCCTGTCATTTACAATTCTGTTGGCTACATTTCATCCAATATCCCTTCAATGTTAGCTTGACTAAACTAATTACCCACTAAAGTTGCTTGATCCATCAATCCCTGTGGGATCGACCTCACTCTTGTGAGTTATTACTACTTGATGCGACGCGGTACACTTGCCGGTGAGTTATGTGTGTTGGAAATTCATTTTTCCACAAAAACACCATCAATGCATGTCCAAGGTCTATGGTGCTTGCCCCTCTGGGGCTTGTCCTTCCACTCCTTGAGGCCCTGTATTCTTTCTTTGCCTCTTTTGAGGTATGGCGGATGCTGCAGCATTCATCCTTCGAACAGTTATTGGAATGCCTTCCTTTATCCATACAGGATCCTCATCTTCAAACTCCACCCCAGCTTTCTTGCATAGTCGGTAGATAGTGCTGGGGTAACCTAACGTTCCTCTTGCGTCACTTTTCTCTGCCATCTTTCTAATGCCTTGAGCTATGATTTCATGAACCTTGATTTCTCCTCCCTTGAGTATGCAGTGCACCATTGTTGCCCTCTCCAAATTCACCTCTGAGTTATTTGCAGCTGGGAGGATAGATCTCCTCACTAGCTCAAACCACCCTTTGGCTTCAGGAGTGAGATCCGTTCTCTTGATGAATTTTGGCTTATTTCCCGCGCCCCTTTCCCAGTCAGCTTCGGGTACACAAAGGTCTCGCAAGATCTGGTCATAATTGGGGTTGTTGTCCATCCTTGAGTGATAACTTTCTTCTTCAAATGGTATAGACCGTAGCTTCAATGCCCTCATTACACTCATGGGACCAAAATCCACCATCTTTCCTCTCACAAAGCTTATATACGACTCATCTTTCTTATCATACCGGACTGCATTTGCATAAAATTCTCTTATGAGGTTTGCATTCACCTTAGTGACTGGGTCAGTGAGGAGCTCCCCTCTTCTCCTTTCTACCTTCTCTGAGATTTCTGGGCACTCACTCTTCTTAACTTGAAATCCCAACTCATAGATGACTTCCTTACCAACCATCCACCCGTATTCCAATGCATGATGCAAGCTTCTAAACCTCTTCTCATCATACGGGTATTCCTCCATGGGTTCCTTTCCCTTCCTTCTCTTTGTACTTGAGGATGCCATGAATGATAGTTATTATGTGAAGATGGAAAGGTTGTGGAGACTTCTGGTTGTTTAGGGTTTTATGGCAATGAAGAGAGTGAGGGGGAACGTTTGTAAGGAGGTAAGAAGTGCTGCGTTTCGAAATGAATATGTATGAAGAGTGTGTGAGGAAAGTTAAGGCTGGGTACGGAACAAGGGCTACTTATATAGGGAAGTTGTAAGTGAGTGGATGGTGTGGATTGATGGACTTGTCGCTCGATGGACGGTTGGGGTTATGCATGCTCATGGACAAGGAACACCACTTTATTGTGGTTATTGGTTCGGTCATCAAGGTCCCTCTTTCTTCCATGTTGCATGGCAACATTTTCCAATGCATTCTTCCTTGAGTCACGCGTGTGTGTATCTCTTCATAAAGTGCTGAACCATTTCTTTTCACTTGTCCTATCAATCTCCTCAATGCTCCTTTCTTTTCCCTATAAAGATGAAATAAGAAAAGTAAGAACTATTTTTTATAAAAGAAACAGAAATGCTTTAACATCTACAGCTTGAATAATAAAAGAATTTGTTTATTCCTGAATTCCACTAACTGACTAACTGTGTATCTTCATATGCAAATTGGTGGCACCATAGGGTGACACCAAACATAGTTTGGAGCACTGTGATGAAAAGTTGTGTTCCAAGCTTTAAGAATAATGCTTTGAACACCAAACTTGTTCTTCACTATATTCTACATATAAAAATTTCACACGTGTTTGTCAATTTTTGGTTGGAATTCATGATTATTGATTTATTCACTACTTCTGAAAGCATGTAAAACATGGGTTGCCTCCCATGAAGCGCTTCTTTAGCGTCGCTAGCTTGACATTACCCCCTTATTATGGTGGTTGGTAATGCTTGAAGTCTTCTCCTCTGGCAGTGGACTTGTATCCGTTGGTTGTATCAATGATCTCTACATGCTCCAAGGAGAGAACTTTGTTGATGGTGAAGACCTTAGGTAGCTGAGATGGTACAGTGGGGAGATTAGGGGGGACATCTACGAAGTAGGCTTAGATTACTTTATCCCCTGGAGAGAAATCTTCCGTAGGAATCTTCTTGTTCCGCCACCCCCTTGGTACCTTCTTCTTTGCCCCTGGTGCTGTTTTCTTACTCCTGGTGGCCTCCTTCTTTGATGAGCTTTTGTTAATGTCCTCACAAACTTCTGGTGGCTTAGGTTCCTCCAATTTTTCCTTGACCTGTGGCACTTGCTGCTGGCCTTGTCCATCAACCCAGTGAATCTCAGGATGAGCTGGTTGTGCTTCAGTGCTTGCTTCTTCCTTTAGTATCTCATGATGCCCTTTGCTCGGTTCTTTATCCTCTTCATCTTTTTCCAGTGAGAGTTCAAAAACACTGAAGCTCAGTTGTTCATCATGGATCCTTAATATTAGCTCTCATTTCTCCACATCTATGAGTACTCTAGCAGTAGCTAGAAATGGTCTCCCCAATATGATTGGGTGCAGGTGATCTCTTCCATGTCCAGGATGACAAAGTCTGTTGGGAGAAAGTATTTTCCAACTTTGAGCAACACGTTTTCCACCATACCTACTGCTTGCTTTTGAGTCTTGTCAGCCAGCCTTATGACTACATCTGTAGGTAGTATCTCATTGATCTGCAGCCTTTTTACCAGGGATAGGGGTATTAAGTTGATGCTTGCTCCCAAATCGCAAAGTGCTCTATCAAAATTTGTTTCCCCTATAGCACAAGGGACATGAAAACTCCCTGGGTCTTTTCTTTTCGCAAGCAATTGTGTTTGAATGAGGGTGCTGCAATCCTTGTTCATCACTATAGTCTGCCCCCCTTGAGTGAGCTCTTCCTGGGAAGTAGTTCCTTCATATACTTGACGAATGCTGGCATTTGCTGAATGACCTTGATGAATGGTATGTTCACATTCAAAGATGCAAACGAGTCTAAGAACCTTGAGTACATTCTCTTTCCCACAGCACCCTTTAGCAGTTGAGGAAATGGTGCATATAGTCTCAGCAACTCCTGTTGTGAGATTTCTGATTCTTGTTGGTCTTTCTTCTCCTTCTCTACTAAGGTATTTTCAGGTTGTTCTGACAGCTTGCTTGGCTTGTCTTCAGTCTCCTTGTCATTTGTAGTGACCATATTGCAGTCTTCCCATCTTACTTTCTTTGCTTCACCTCTCGGATTCTTTTTCGTGTCACTTGGGAAGCTATCAGTGGGTCTGGACATCTTCTCAGACAAATATCCCACTTGGAATGTCCTCTGTGTGAATTGTTGGGGAGCTGTGTTGTTGTTGGGGTTGTGACGCCTCTAGTCTTGGCCTTGGTCTTGTTGATTACCCCACCCAAATTTTGGGTGATTCCTCCATCCAGGGTTGTAGGTCTTGGAGTATGGATCATAGTTGTGTCTAGGTGAATTCCCAATGTAGTTGGCTTGCTCCTGAGTGCCTTCTTCCTCTTCACTTGCTCCCTCTTGAGTTGAAGTGGTGATTGCTGCTACTTGACTTCTCTCCATCTTCTTGGTGAGGTCAGCTAGCTGCTTGGTGATGAGCTTGTTTTGAGCAAGCAGAGCATCTACATTGTTCAGCTCCATTACTCCTCTAGTGTTCCCTCTTTCGGAAGCATAGAAGTAGTCATTCTCAGCTACAATTTCAATGACATCTATGGCTTCCTCAATGGTCTTCTTCTTGTTCAAAGAACCTCCGGATGAATGGTCTACGGCCTTCTTAGATTCATATGACAGTCCTTCATAGAAGATGTGCAGCTGCACCCATTCATTGAACATATCAGATGGACATCTCCTTGTTAGGTCTTTAAACCTCTCCCATGCTTCATATAGAGTCTCACCATCTTGTTGTCTGAAAGTTTGGACCTCAGCTCTCAGCCGATTGACTCATTGAGGGGGGTAAAATCTTGCTAAGAATTTGTTTATAACATCATCCCAAGTTGTCAAGCTCTCCTTTGGAAAAGACTCCAACCACTTGGTTGCCTTGTCTCTGAGAGAGAATGGGAACAACAACAGTCTATAGACGTCTGGTTAAACACCATTGGACTTCACTGTGTCACATATTCTCAGGAATGTGCTTAAGTGTTGGTTGGGGTCTTCTTGGACACCTCCTCCGAACGAGCAATTGTTCTGAACTAGGGTGATGAGCTGTGGCTTTAGTTCAAAGTTGTTGGCATGGATGGTTGGTTTTTGGATGCTACTTCCGCAATTCCCTGGGTTTGGGTTGATATAAGAGCCCAAGACTCTTCTATCTTCCCCACCAGGATTTGCTCTACCTCCTCCACCATGGTTGTGAACCTCTTCCTCACGATGGTCTTCCATGGTTGTTTCAAAGTATTCTTCACAGTGTTCCTCCTCTTCTTCAGCACCCACTCCACGTTTTTCTTTTGCCTCCCTTCTTAATCTTAGGAAGGTTCTCTCAGGTTCAGAATCAAAGGAAGTTGAAGCTCCGCTTCTTCTCCCTGTCATACAACCAACAGAGTACAAGCAAGAAAAGCAATGCAGAAAGTATCTTGTTAGAATTACTTGTTAGTGTCAGTGATGCAATATATCAAATAGTTAGTGGGTTAGTGAACTGAATTGTAAATAGCAAAGAAAAACTAAAAAACAGGGGAGGGGAAGAATTAAACTAAGACGGAAAGCAAATTAACCAAACAGAAAATTAAATCAAACAAAATACAAATCCTCAATCTAGTGACCCCTTTAACTTTAGAGGCCACGTTAACTAGGTTAACGTGGCTTCTAACGTGGCCATTTGTGAGCAATTGCCAACGTTAGTGACAATGTTAAGTGTCACTAATGTTGGCTCAACTTCTCTTCTCCACGTTAGAGTTCACGTTAACTTAGTTAACGTGACTCTTTAACGTGGGTATTGATGGCTTTTGAGAGTGTTTTTGGCAATCACTTTTCTCCTTAACTTTGCAAGTTACCTCCCATTCCTTACTTCCTTTGGTCCTGAAATCAAGCAATAAAGTGCATCAAAGTTCTAGTCCACGTCATGGGTAATGCAATATACAATTTTGTCATTAAAATCATGCAAAATCCTCATGAAATAATGTAAAATGCACAATGTATGCTTGAATCAAGGTCTGAGTGAATATTTGCCCAAAACTAACTTATTTCCTAAGAAAATGCATGAAATTACCTAAAAACAGTAAAGAAAAGGTCAGTGAAACTGGCCAAAATGCCCTGGCATCAATGCTCACGAGGGAGATTACGAGCTTGTTGCTCCTGATTCTAATGAGAGGGTTTGCTTTCCGACTTCCATGGAGAGGGAGCGTCCCTTCTTCTACGCCTATGAATACTTTTCAATCAGTTGAATGTTACTTTTCCTTTTACTGCTTTTGAAACCGACCTGTTGTGGTCGTGTAATATTGCTCCATCCCAGCTTCACCCCAATTCTTGGGGTTTTATTAAAATTTTTCAACTTCTCTGCCATGAACTAGATGTAATACCTTCCCAGACTCTGTTTCTTTACTTGTTTGTTTCTGCCAAGCCTGGCGGTTCTTCAAAAAAGAAAGCTTCTTGGGTTTCTTTCCGGTCCGCTCAGGGCCATAAAGTGTTTGCGATGTATGATGAGTCCTTTAAGGACTTCAAGAATTACTTCTTTAGAGTTCAAGCTGTTGAGGGGGCCCGCCCCTTTTTTCTTGATGAAAATGACGAGCCCTCCTTCCCTCTAGAGTGGCAGAAGGATGTAAGAGTGTCTCGCTATACCTGGGAGATGCTGGATGATGTTGAACGCGCTTTTGTAGTTGTTCTTGAGGATCTCTGGGGGAAACCACCTCATCTTGATACAAAAAGATTTTTGACTAATCTGTCCTTGGTTCAGACTGCTTTGGGTATTTGTTTGTCTATTTGTCTGACTTGTTTCTGTACTTATTTCCTTTTTCTTCCTCTTTTGTGACTCTTTGTCGTGGCTATTTTTGTGTTTTATAGAGATGTCGAAGAATAATGACTCTATGAAGGCGTTCAAAAGGGCAAAGAAGGCAACTGCTGCTCTGAACATCTCGGCCAAGGTGGCCGGCGAGGGATCTTCACAGGTCCCCCTGAAGCCTCCTGTGCCGAGTTCCCTTGGGCCGAGGAAAGTAATTCCTACTCCCCAGTTTCATCAAGTCGATCCTCCTCAAACGTCTGCTACTGCTTCTGGTGCCCCACCTTTGAAAAAGCAAAAAACATCCGAGTCCTTTAACTTGGATGCCCCAGACTTTGATGCCATTGAGTTTGTTGACCAGCAAATTGCCCCCCTATGGTGGGCTTTCCATGGACGACGTGTCTCTTCTTCGGCATTTAGATTTTATTACTAAAAATAGTGTGAAGATGGCTCATATGGGTGCCGCTATATTCCGAACAATTCAGAGGATTCCGATTCATGCCACAAAATCCTTTATGGAAGAGGCCAAGTCGGAATTTGATCGAATCAAGGGTTTGAAGTAGGAGTTGGAGGTGAAGTTAGCGAAGGTGGAGAGGGAGTTGGAGAGTGAGAAGGCCAGCGCTATTGCCCTTGCTGCTTCTTTGAAGCTGGCCGAAGACATGGCGTTGAAACATAAGGACAGCTATGTCTTGGCTTATAGGGAATTGATGCATCTTTAGGAGGATTTGGAAATAGCCCGGGTTAATTATGGTGAGCTTCAAGGTCACCTTGTGGCTAGCGTAACTGCTGCCTCCGAGAACCTGATGGAACAGTTCCGGGTTGTTGCTCCTGATGCTGACTTGACTCTCATTAGCCTGGACAATGTCGTGAGGGATGGTAAGATTGTCCCTGATGACCAGGATGATGATGAGGCTGATCCTCCCCCAGTGCCTTCTCTGAAGGTGTCGACCTCCTCTGTTCCTCCCGTTGCATCTGATCCAGATTGCCGATTCTAAACCGGGATGATGGAACCGTAGATGCCGTGCCCCCTTTAGACTCGTCCTCCTTCTCCTCATACTGATGCTGCCGGGAAAGCTCCCGATCTTTACCTGATCTCTTTTCTGGATATTTTGTGTAAATAGCCCGGTTTGTGGGCTTTTGAACTTTGTTTTGTTTGTTCTTCTTTGACGCTTCTAGTTGTCTGCCTTGCAACTCTTTTTGAAAAACAAAAGTAGCTTCCAAGGTAGGTTTTGTGGTGGCCTCTTGAAGCTTTATCGTATTATGCATGATATCTGTTGAAATTTTGCTGTCTGGCCTCTTTAAGTTGTTTGCGTGCTTATCATTTGTAGCTTGGATCCTTTTGAGGCCGTGCCTGTGGGGGGTCCGACTTGTTTCTCGGTTTCCTCGCTTTTGTTTGTATTTTTAGCACCTTATGACCGATTTATGTTGGTCCCCCTCAAAAGTTATTTTTGTGATCCCCTTTTCTGGGCCTTTACTCGGTCTCTTTCAGGGATTATGTTGATAACTTTTTAGTAGTGTCGGTCTCCTTTAAGTTATTTTTCGTAGTCCTCTTTCTCGGATCTTTGTCAGATCTCTTTCAGGGACTATTCGTATAACTTTTTAGTGGTAGGAGTCCGACTTGGTTATGTCGGTCTCCTTTAAGTTATTTTTCGTAGTCCTCTTTCTTGGATCTTTGTCAGATCTCTTTCAGGGACTATTTGTATAACTTTTTTAGTTTTGGGCTGACTTTGTTATGTCAGGCCCTTCTAAGTTAAAGTAATCCTCTCTAATAGGGTTGGCCAGACCTCTTTCTAGGGTTTACTTATAACTTGCGTTGACTTGGTCCGACTTCTGAACGTCGGCCAATCTTTTAAGTTATTATATTAGCTATTCGTAAGACCTCGTCAGGTTCTTTTTTGGATTGCTTTCGATAACTTCTTACATTATTCTATGTTCATCCTTGCCGATTTGTAGAAAATGGTTGGCATCTTTTGGTCGTCTTTTGGGTGAATTGCATTTTCACCTTTATCAGACGATTGTCTTTATCGTGGTCGCGCAGTGAATTTGTTTTTCACTTTCTGCCGACCTGTTGCTTTATAATCGGACGATGAATACTTCAGATTAATGCGTCTTGGAATCTTGTAGAATATCTCAATAAACTTTATTCAAAGAAAAAATGCAAATATATACATGTGGGAATTTCCTTGTCCCTTTAAGTCGGGTATGATCTAGGTCTCAATATGGTGCCTCATTAAAAAACCTTTTTAGGAAAAAGAGCGCATCCATTTAGTGAGATCCTTTACCTTTTCTAACTGTAGTGCCTTCTTAGGTTGCAGGCGTGCCATGATCGAGGAAGCTCTCGTCCATCAAGCTCGGATAGTCTGTAGTAGCCCTTCCCCAGTACATCAATGACTCGGTAGGGTCCTTTCCAGTTTGCTGCCAGCTTTCCTTCTCCGGGTCGAGTTGTTCCAATGTCGTTTCTAATTAGGATGAGATCATTCTCTGCAAAACTTCTCGGCACTACCTTTCGATTGTATCTGGAAGCCATTCGTCGCTTTAAAGCTTCTTCCCTGATCCGAGCTCTTTCTTGGATCTCGGGTAACAAGTCGAGCTCTTCTCTCTGAAGTTTGGAGTTTACTCGTTCATTGTAGTGGACTACTCGGGGAGATCCCTCCTCGATTTCTATTGGAATCATTGCCTCCGCTCCGTATGCTAGTCGAAATGGTGATTCGTTTGTAGTAGAATGGGGGGGTTGTTCGATACGCCCATAGGACTTGTGGAAGTTCCTCGGCCCAAGCTCCCTTTGCTTCTTGTAGCCTCCGCTTTAGTCCGGCCAATATGACTTTGTTGGCCGCTTCGGCTTGTCCATTGGCTTGGGGATCTTTGACGGAGGTGAACTGGTGTTTTATGTTCAAGTCGGCCACCAGTTTTCTGAAGCCTGCCTCTGTAAATTGGGTACCGTTGTCTGTGGTGATGGAGTATGGTACCCCGAACCTCGTAATAATGTTCCTATATAGGAATTTTCGACTTCTTTGAGCGGTGGCGTTGGCTAGGGGTTCTGCCTCGATCCATTTTGTGAAATAGTCTACTCCTACTATGAGGAATTTTACTTGTCCCGATCCCTGTGGGAAGGGTCCAAAAAGGTCGAGTCCCCATTTCGCAAATGGCCAGGGCGAGGTCACGCTGATGAGCTTTTCTGGTGGGGCGATGTGAAAGTTGACATGCTTCTGGCATGGTGGGCATGTCCTCACAAATTCTGTAGCCTCCTTTTGTAGAGTTGGCCAATAGAATCCTGCCCAGAGTATCTTTTTGGTGAGGGCTTGCGCTCCGAGATGATTACCACAAATACCGCTTTGCACTTCCTCCAAGACTTCCTTTGTGTTAGAAGTCGGTACGCATTTTAGTAAAGGTGTTGATATCCCTCTTTTGTATAGTGTGTTGTTTATGATAGTGTAGTACTATGCCTCCTTTTTTAGCCTTTTTGCCTCATTTTCATCTGTAGGGAGTGCTTCTGTTTTGAGGTAATTTATTATGGGGGTCATCCATCCTTGATCCTGACCTATTATGGCTAGCTTCTTCCGATATTGACGGGTTTTGTAGTATCTCCTGGATGAGACTTCTGTTGTTGTCCCCTGGTTTGGTGCTGGCTAATTTTGAAAGTGCATCAGCTCGGGCATTTTGCTCACGGGGAATGTGGTAGATCCTGTATTCTCCGAGTTGTCCGAGCTGTTCTTTGGTTCTATCCAAATATTTTTTCATGGTCGGGTCTTTAGCTTGGTAGCTTCCTGTTATTTGTGAGGTAACGACTTGTGAGTCGCTGTAGATGTTGAGTTTCCGAGCTCCAACCTCCCTAGCCAGCTTCAAACCGGCTAGTAGTGCTTCGTATT
This sequence comes from Arachis hypogaea, assembly GCF_003086295.3. NCBI lineage: Eukaryota > Viridiplantae > Streptophyta > Magnoliopsida > Fabales > Fabaceae > Arachis > Arachis hypogaea. The sequence continues at coordinate 61,659,185 of NC_092045.1, forward strand.
CCGCTTGATTGTTCGAGGCCGGGAATCTGAATTTAAGGGAGAGCTTAAGTTGAGTTCCTTGGTTGCTCTCGATTATCACACCCGCACCGCTTCCTGTTTTATTTGAGGATCCATCGACGTATATATTCCACTCTATGGGGATTTTCGGGATGTCTATGAATTCTACGATGAAATCGGCCAGGTGTTGTGATTTGATGGCTGTTCGTGCCTCATATTGGAGGTCAAACTCGGACAACTCGATTACCCATTGTAGGATTCTTCCTGCCAGATCTGTTTTCTGTAATATCCCTTTTATGGGCTGGTTGGTCCGAACTTTGATGGTATGTGCCTGGAAGTATGGGCGAAGTCGCTGGGATGTGAGTATCAGAGCGTATGCAAATTTTTCTATTTTCTGGTAGTTCAGCTCTGACCCCTGTAATGCTTTACTAATGAAGTAGACGGGTTGTTGTCCTCTTTCGTCTTCTCAAATCAGCGCTGAGGCTATTGCCCGACTTCCTACTGCGAGGTATAGTATGAGCGATTCTCCCTCTTGTGGTCGAGATAGGATAGGTGGTTGCCCCAAGAATTCTTTGAAGTCTTTGAAGGCTTGTTCACATTCCGCTGTCCATTCGAAGTTCTTTCCCTTCTTTAAGGTAGCGTAGAAAGGGAGGGATCTTATCGCTGATCCTGCTAGGAATCTGGACAAGGCTGCCAACCTTCCATTGAGCTGTTGTACCTCTTTGACGCAGGTTGGGCTCTTCATGTTGAGTATGGCCTGGCATTTAGCTGGATTTGCCTCGATTCCCCTCTGTGTGAGCATAAATCCTAAAAATTTACATGCTTCTACTGCGAAGGTGCATTTAGCCGGGTTGAGTCGCATGCCGTGCTTCCTTATGGTATCGAATACTTGAATCAAATCGGTTAGCAATGTCTCTTCGCTTTGTGTCTTTATCAACATGTTATCCACGTAGACTCCATGATTTTTCCAATGTGATCTGAGAAGACTTTATTCATTAGCCTTTGATAAGTGGCTCCTGCGTTTTTCAGGCCGAAAGGCATCACGATGTAGCAATAATTTGCCTTAGGTGTAAGAAACGAGGTCTTTTCTTGGTCTGGCGGATACATTGGTATCTGGTTGTACCCTGAGTATGCGTCCATGAATGAGAGATACTTGTATCCTGATGAAGCATCTACTAGAGCGTCGATGCTTGTGAGTGGGTAAGGATCTTTTGGGCAGGCTTTGTTGAGGTCGGTGTAGTCGGTGCACATTCGCCACTTCCCATTTGATTTTTTCACCAAAACGACGTTTGCTAGCCATAGTGGGTATTTGACTTCCCTTATGAACCCTGCCTCTAGTAGTGCTTGTACTTGTTCTTCTACAGCCTGAGATCGTTCTGGCCCAAGTTTTCTTCGTCTTTGTTGTATCGGTCGGGATCCCGGGTAGACTGCCGACTTGTGGCTCATTAGTTTGGGATCTATGCCCGGCATGTCAGTGACAAACCCCAATTTGACGGTTTGTTTTGCAGAGAATTTAGAGTATCTTGATAGCCTTTTGTCACATTTAGCCTATGACTTAGCATGGTTTTGTTATCTCTCCCATATTCATGCTTAAGTGTAAAAACATGCTTTTTAAACCTTATTTTGAGGAATTCTAGTTTCTCTTCGATTCCATAAGATGCCTTGATGTGTTTGCTAGTAATCCCAGGATTGAAATAGGCTATGCATGGATCAAAGGAAGCAAGGAAGGAAGCATACAGGTGGAGAGAAGCATAAAAGGTCAAAGAAGCAAAGTCAGCTATGCACGCGCACGCGCACATTGCGAAACTGGCCAAGGACGCGCACGCGTACCGTGCGCGCACGCGCCGATGATGGCACATGACCTCACTAATGCAACACGTGCCTAGCGATTTGAGAGGGTTTCTGAACCCAATTTTGGCGCCAAAGGCTAAGGAAGAGGAATATAAGGATGAAGGATTAAGGGGAAGTGACGGGAGAATCAATTAGGAAATAATACACACTAGGATTAGTTTTAGAGTTAGTTTTCTAGAGAGAGAAGCTCTCACTTCTCTCTAGAATTAGGATTAGATTTAGGTTAATCTCTCTTCTTAGATCTAGGTTTAATTCATGCTTTGATTCAATTTTCCTTTATCAATTCTTTATCTTCTCATCTTTGTCTTTCTAGTTATGTGCTTTAACAATTGTAATTCTTCATTTTGTTTTGGATAGATTGTTGTTCCTTTGTTTCCTTTCAATAATGCAATTTGAGGTAATTCATGATAATTGTGATTTCCTTGATTGTTGTTGTTAATTCTTTGCAATAATTGTAGTTAGGATTCTATTCTTGTTATCAATTTACTATGCTTTTCTTTTATGCCTTCCAAGTGTTTGATGAAATGCTTGGTTGGGTTTTAGTGTAAGTTTTGTTCCTCTTGGCCTAGGTAGAGTAATTAGTGACTCTTGAGTTATCTAATTCCCTTGTTGATTGATAATTGGAGAGATTGCTAATTGATTTGAATACCTCTAAAGCTAGTCTTTCCTTTAGGAGTTGATTAGGACTTGAGGAATCAAATTAATTCATCTACTTGACTTTCCTTTATTTAGTAAGGGTTAACTAAGTGGTAGCAATAAACAATTCTCATCACAATTGAGAAGGATAACTAGGATAGGACTTCTAATTCTCATATCTTGCCAAGAGCCTTTTATAGTTGTTAGTTTATTTTCATTGCCATTTACTTTCATGCCTCTTATCCAAAACCCCAAAATAACTCAAACCAATAACAAGACACTTTATTGTAATTCCTAGGGAGAACAACCCGAGGTTCAATACTTCGGTTTATAAATTTAGGGGTTTGTTACTTGTGACAAACAATCTTTTGCATGAAAGGATTATTGCTTGGTTTAGAAACTATACTTTACAACGAGATTTCATTAGTGAAATTCTAAACCGTCAAAAATCCAATCGTCAAAATGGCGCCGTTGCCGGGGATTTGCAATGGTGTTATGTTATTGGTTATTGTACATATGTGAATAGTGTAAATATCTTGCTTTTCGCTTCATTTGCTAGTGTAGAATTTTATTTTCTCTTTCTACCATGAATTCTCATTATGGCTATGAGTGTGATTACAATTATGTTGTAGGTAATGAGGGCTTCAATGAAGATGTGTATCAAGGATGGAACAACCAAAGGTGGGAAGAGCCATATGCATATGATCAATCTTCATGGCAACAACCTCCACCAATGCACTATGAAGAAGAGCCATTCTATGATGCATATCAACCCAAGGGCTATGGTGAATCACCTTGTGACTTTCAAGAACCACCACCATATGCTTATGAACCACACCTACAACATAACTCCCAACCATACTCGCAAGCCTCTCCATACCAAGCACCTTCCTATGATCCATACCCATCATACAACCAACCATCCATACCATATTTTTATAACCATCATGAGCAAGAACCCTTAGAATTACCGCAACCCTATCATGATCACTACCAAGAACCACCTCAATACACACAATTTCCACAACTCTACCAAGAAGAACCACCTTCCTACTATGAACCCTTCCTCCAAAATGAGGAACCCTTCCACCCACCCCAACCTCTAATGGATGAAACCCTTGGTGTTCTTGTTCAAGGGCAAGAGGAGATGAAAAGGGATGTGCACAATCTTATGGCCGCCTTGGATGCGGTAACAAATCAATTAGCCTCCCAATGCTTGAACACTCAAGGAACTCCCACGGCTCAAGAAGAGCAAAGCATGAAGGAGAGATTGAAAACTCCGGTGGGGGATGAGGGATGCTATTTTGTGTTGGAACAATTGGAGGAGCCTATGATCATTGAAGAAAAGGAAGAAGTGGTTGAAGATCTAGGGGATGTTGGAAGTCCATGGGAATATGGCATCATGGAGCACTTTCCCAAGAAGCTTGATATTGATGTTGAGGAGGGTGCGCAACCTCCAAGGCATGTCATAGTTGAAGACTTGGAAGAAGTGTATCAAGAAATGGATTCAATCATGGATGAATTCCTCTCTACGATGGAATCCTCTCTCATTGGACATGAAGTTGAAATTATAAAAGAGTGTACACAACCTCCCAAGGATAACAACAATGGCATGGTGTATATTGAAATTGAAGAATATGAAGAGGTTGATCAAGAGATGAATTCATTCATCAATGAATTCCTATCCCAAGTTGAATCACCTCCCATTAAACAATATGGCAACACCAAGCCATGTAACAAAAGGGAAAAGGTTGAAATTGAAGAAGCTTGTGAAGAGGTGGAAGCAATCAAAGAGGAGCACAAGGAAGTGGACCTTACATTGTCTAAGTGTGGGGAAGCCTCCCTTCCCAAGTTACCATCTAACACAACATTTAGGTGGGTAAAATCTCTATTTCTAAGCTTTAATTTCTCACTTGAACATGGTTTGATTGAAAATGATGGTCAACTTAGAACTCTTTGTGGAATTAAAAGTAAGAATGAGTTGTGTAGTGGCTGGGGAATTGGTGTTAAGCTTATCAAGGTCAAGGCCCCAAGGTATAGGGATGTTGATGGGACAAGAATCACTGCGTATGGGTCTAGAAGGAAGCTTTGGTGGAGCAAAGAGAATTCCATGTGTCAATCACCCTTAGGTCAACCACCCATCCGACAAAATCATGGAACTCAACTAATGGATGGATGCGAAAATAAGATATGGGATCCCGGTTCGCTATGTGAAAGCCAACTAGGGGAACTCATATCTTGGGTAGAACTTTACCCAAGCCTAATAAAAATGGTTGGAAATTCTGTCAACCAATTGAGAAGCATGGATCCTTGGAGATTCAAGGAGGAGTACAAACATAAGCCACCATGACAACAAGCATCTCAAAATGTCCAACTTAAGGACTTAAACTAAAAGTGCTAGGTGGGAGACACCCCACCATGGTAAACTCTTTCCAATCTTTTAAATTTACTTAATAAGTGATTTGAGTTACCACTGTAGGTAGATGTTTCATACAAATTTGTTTGTACAACTTAATTGTTAGCTTAGTCACATGCATGTTGTGTTTAGTAGTAGATGAATAATATCAAAAATTGTATTTTTGTGAATTGTATGATGGTTGAGTGAATAAGAGTTGTAAACACTAAGGGGGGCACCCAGCAATTTGTTTTTCACAAAAAAAAAAAGGGATGGACGCGCACGCACCATGTACGCACACGCGCCCCTGTGTGGATGCACCACAAGCCACACTCCCGAGAGTTGGGCCTCTCATGGGCAAACATTATGCCCTGAGCCCAACATGACCCACGCGGACGCGCACTACGTGCGTGCGCGCCGTTTATGAGAACGTGGATGTCCGCGCGGACGCGCACCTACCGTGTCCGCGCCGATTTGCTGCTGCAAGTTTTGAGCCAAACCCCAGAGAGTTGAGCCGGCTCTGGGCCAACTTTAGGCCCCTGGCCCACCTCAAACTGCGCGGACGCGCACTTACCGCGCGCGCGTCCCTGCGTGCTGCCACCAATCAAGGCCACGGACCCGAGAGTTGGGCGTGCCTCATGCCCATTCTAAGCCTCAAGCCCAAATCTCATGTACGCGTGCGCGCACCGTACGCGCACGCGCCCTTGCCTATTCGGCCATCCCATGCTAGAGTGCACCGTACGCTCACGCGTGGATCTCCAAATTTTCTCACTACGCGCGGACGCGTACATGCCGCGTGCGCGCCGATCTGATAGCGCGACTTCCAGGCCATTCTCCAGAGAGTTAGGCCTGCGTTGGGCCAACTCTAAGCCCCTAGCCCAACTCCATGCACGCATGCGCGCATTGTACGCGCATGCGTCCCTTCCTATTTTGCTCATCCACGCTCAAGCGCGTTGCACGCGCACGCGTAAGTCCCGAGTTTTCTCAATGGACGCGGACGCGCACGGTGTGCGCGCGCGTCGATTCAAAAATGAGATAACCCTAATGCGCGACGCATACTGCGCAGTCGCGCACCCTCTTTCACCTACCTCCAGTTTCTTCTTCCTCCTCTCATCTCCCATAACCACCCCCGTTCAGCCACTGCCCCGCCGGCAACCACCGCCGCACGGCCACCTTCTGTTCTGTGACGATTGGATTTTTGATGGTTTAGAATTCACAAATGAATTCTCGTTGCAAGTATAGTTTCTAAACCAAACAATAATCCTTTCGTACAAAAAGTTGTTTGTCACTAGTACAAACCCCTAAATTTATAAACCGAAGTATTGGACCTCGGGTCGTTCTCCCTAGGATTACAATGAAGTGTCTTGTTATTGGTTGTGAGTTATTTTGGGGTTTTTGATAAGAAGCATGAAAAGTAAATGGCAAGAAAGTAAACTAACAACTATAAAAGCTCTTGGTAAGATATGAGAACTAGAAGTCCTATCCTAGTTATCCTTCTCAATTGTGATGAGAATTATCCATTACTCCCACTTAGTTAACCTCTAATCATGGAGGAAAGTCAAGTGGATGAATCAATTTGATTCCTCAAGTCCTAATCATTTCCTAAAGGAAAGACTAGCTTTAGAGGCATTCAAATCAATTAGCAACTTCTAAGTATCAATCAACAAAGGAATTAGATAACTCAAGAGTCACTAATTACTCTACCTAGGCCAAGAGGGACAAAATCTACACTAAAATCCAACCAAGCATTTCATCAAACACTTGGAAGGCATAAAAGAAAAGCATAGTAAATCAACAACAAGAACAAAATCTAACAACAATTATTGAAAAGAATTAATCAACAACAATCAAGGAAATCACAATTATCATGAATTACCTCAAATTGCATTATTAAAAGGAAACTAAAGAACAACAATCTATCCAAAACAAGATGAAGAATTACAATTATCAAAGCACAAAACTAGAAAGAGAGAGATGAGAGGATTGAGAATTGACAAAGGAAAATTGGATCAAAGCATGAATTAAATCTAGATCTAAGAAGAAAGATTAACCTAAACCTAATCCTAATCCTAATTCTAGAGAGAAGTGAGAGCTTCTCTCTCTAGAAAACTAAACTAAAACTCCTAAAACTAAGCTAATGATCAAAAGTACCTAAAGTCCCTTGATTCCCCTTCAATACTTGACTTAAATAGCATCAGAAATGAGTTGGATTGGGCCCACATGGCTCCTAAAACCGCTGGGGACGATTTCATAATAGTGGGCCACGGACAGAATCGGCGCGCGCGCGCAAAGTGCGCGTGCGCGCCCCTGAACGCGAAGCAACATATAGCAAAATTTATATCATTTCGAAGCCCCGGATGTTAGCTTTCCAACCCAACTGGAACCGCATCATTTGGACCTCTGTAGCTCAAGTTATGGTCAATTAAGTGCGAAGAGGTCGGCTTGACAGCTTTCCGGTTCTTTCATTTCTTCATGAGTTCTCCAACTTTACATGCTTTTTCTTCATTCCCTTGATCCAATCTTTGCCTCCTAAATCTGAAATCACTTAACAAACACATCAAGGCATCTAATGGAATCAAGGTAAATTATATTTATCTATTTTAAGACCTAAAAAGCATGTTTTCACTCTTAAGCACAATTAAAGGAGAATATACAAAACCATGCTATTTCATTGAATAAATGTGGGTGAAAGGTGATAAAATCCCTTAAAGTTAATACAAGATAAACCCTACAAATGGGGTTTGTCAACCTCCCCACACTTAAACCAAGCATGTCCTCATGCTTAAGCCAAGAGAAAGCAAAGGGGTCAACATTTATTCAAAGCAAAGAAACTATATGCATGCAACTAAATGCAAAATGATTCTACCTACTTGGTTAAAATTAAATCATTCTCCAAGACATACATGCACAAGTAGGGCTTAAGATCATGTAACGTTTCATGAGTCCTACCAATTTAAATATAAAAGTGAAGTTCAAGAAGACTTGCAAGAAGAATGCTCATGAAAGCCGGGAATCAAGGAATTGAGCATCGAACCCTCACCGGAAGTGTTTGCACTCTATTCGCTCAAGTGTTTAGGGTCGATTCACTCAATTCTCCCCTAATCATGCTTTCCAAGATTTATTTTTCATCTAACAATCAACAATTATTTCATGCATGCATACAATTATCATGAGGTCTTTTCTTTAGGTTGTAATGGGGCTAGGGTCAAGGTAGGGTCATATATGGCTAGTGGACTAGGGTTTGAATCTTTGATTAACCTAGACTTTCCCACCTAACCTATATAATGACCTATACAATTAAGCACTAATCTAACTACCCATTCCTCACTTTTTCACATACTCATGCATTTTCTTTTCATTTCACAACATTTATGCATTGATTTTATTTGAACTTTACATTGGGGCATTTTGTCCCCTTTATTGCTTTTTTTTTATATACATTTTTTTCTTTTCTTTCCTTTTCTTTTTCACTTTTATTTCTTTTTTTTCCTTTTCATTTTTTCTTTTTTTTTTCTTTCAAACTATACACACGAACATCAATGCATAAGGTCTATACATTTAATCAATACATGAGTATGTACCCAATTCCCAATATGAAAATACAAAACACAAACACCCTTTTATCCCAACCAATGTCCCAAGATTCCCACACTTGAATGATACTCACACACTCTAGCCTAAGCTAATCAAAGATCCAAATAAGGACATTTATTGTTTTTCGCTTTAAGGCTTGTAATGTGCTAAAATTAAGAACAAGTGGGTTAATCGTAGGCTCAAATTGGCTAACAATGGAAGATAAAAGGTAAGGCTATTTGGGTAAGTGAGCTAATGAAATGATGGCCTCAATCATATAAATGCATGAATACAAGGAATAATGGACATAAAGAATCAAACAAATCAAAGATTACAATCATAGGAAGAGAATAATGCACACAAGAAGGAAAATAAGTGGTTATAAGATGTAACCACACCAATAGGCTCAAAACTCACTTGCTTGTGTTCTTAGCTCAAAAACCATGTTCCAAAATACATTACTTCAAGCAAGTTCCACAAATTTTCTTTTTTCAAATTGGTAGGGTGCCCTAAAACAGTTTCTTGGAAAGAAAATCATCACTCTAACCAAGTAGTCTTAATAAGAAAAAGGTAGTAAAATATGTATAAATTCTAACTTAACATGCAACCTATCATGCAATGCAATAACTAGCTAACATTGGTGTTGAAAAAGGAAATTTTTACCCATGGAGATCGGTCGAACGACCTCCCCACACTTGAAGATTGCACCGTCCTCGGTGCATGCAAAGAAGAGCAAGGTGGACGGGTTGCTACAATTGATGAGCTCCTGCAAAAGGTTGTGCGGATGACTTGTGTGTCGCCCCATTTAAAAAAAATTTTTTTTTTCCTTTCTCCCTCCCCGGTGGCCAACCTAGAAGGAGAGAAAAAGAAAGAAAATTAAGCCTATAACAAAGACATCAAAGCAATTAGAACATAGGCGGGGGCTAATGCCAAATAAGAGTATGGTTCTCTACTACATGTTAGCTAAGCATGTGAGTGAGAAAACAATGTAAGCTAAGGCATGTCATTAAGCTCGATGCAAGAGTAAAGTTAAAGCATGAAGAGGATATTGAGCATCAAGATCAAATAAGAGTTGACACCAACAAGATTAGTGATACGCATGAAAGCATTTAATTCTATCCTAACTCAATGATGAAGCGGTACAAGAAAAAAACAAAGGGTAATGAATTAGGAAGGACTAAAGCACTAATCTTGTGTGTTGACAAATATTACAATTAATGTAACAAGTCATGAGGCACCAAAACAAATGCAAGAAATTCTCAACAATTGAGTGAGAGAATTCAACACCATTATTAAAATGAGAAATTCAGAAAATAAAATGAGAACAAATTATAGAAACAAAATTGAAATGCAAAGAATAAAAGTATGCAAATGTAATAGACAAAAGAAAATGGAAGAAGAGAAAAAAAAAATTTTTTTTAATTTTTTTTTATTAGTATTTTATTTAGTTATGTATTTATTTATTATTATTTTTTTTCTTTTTCTTTTTTTTTTTATTAAAAAAATTATTTTTTTTTTTATATTAAAAGAGAAAAGAAAAAAAAATCTTTCAAGAGAGGAAGAAGAAAAAAAATGAGAAAGAAAGAAGAAGAGAAGAGGAAAGAAAGAGAAAGGAGGAGAGAGAAAAGCAGGGTGCAAATCCGCGCGCGCGCGCACAGCGCGCTTACGCGTGGATGCAGCAGGGACAATCCGCGCGCGCGCGCACAGCGCGCTTACGCGTGGATGAGGTTGGGCTCCCAGCACAATGCGGGCACAACGCGGGCACAACTCTCTGGTTTTTGTACCAGAAGTTGCAGAAGTGCAATGTGCGCGCGCGCGCACAGCGTGCTTACGCGCACATGGCCGTTTTTTTTTTTTTTTTGCCCAGAAAGCAGAAAAAAAAATGCCCAAGAGCTCCCTATAATGTCCAAAACTCTTCTTTATTCAATCAAATATCAAACAATTCACAAAAATACAATTTGATTTTAGGATTTATTCATCTACTACTAATGAATACAACATACTAACAACCAATCTTTACCAACAAATCAATATGAAATGAAAATCTACCTACAATGGCAACTCAAATCACTTATTAAACAAAACTAAAAGAGGATGGAAAGAGTTTACCATGGTGGGGTGTCTCCCACCTAGCACTTTTAGTTTAAGTCCTTAAGTTGGACTTATGGGGAGCTTTTCTCAAGGTGGCTTGTGCTTGTACTCATCTTGGAACTTCCACCAATGCTTGAATCTCCAATAAGCTCCATTCTTCAATTTCAATATCTTCAAGCTTTGATGGAGTTCTCCACAAACCATGAGCTCCCAAATTTTATTTTCATTGTGCGATCCGGGATCCCACACTTTGTTTTGACACCCGTTCTTAAGTTGATCATCATTATTCCATCCGGGTGGTGTGGCCTTGGAATTCTCAAAGAGGCTTCCAAATAACTTCCTAGACCCATGCCATTTGGTTCCACACCAACCATTGCTCTTGAATTTTGAGCTTACAACCGTCATGAACTTAGAATGATGTTTCCAACCACTACACAACTCTCTTATACTTTTGACTCCACAAAGAGCTCTAAGTTGACCATCATTTTCAATTAAACCATATTCAAGTGAGAAAGTAAAGCTTAGGGATAAGAATTTTACCCACTTGAATGTTGTTTTGGATGGTGACTTGGGAAGGGAGACATCCCCACACTTAGACAATGCAAGGTCTACTTCTTTAGACTCTTCCTTAGTTATTTCCACCTCTTCACAAGCTTCTTCAATTTCAACCTTTTCCCTTTTTCCACATGGCTTGGTGTTGTCTTCAAGAACTTCATCTTGCCCAATGGGAGGTGATTCAATTTTGGATAGGAATTCATTGATGAATGAATCCATCTCTTGATCAACCTCTTCATATTCTTCAATTTCGATATACACCATGCCATTTTCGTTTTCCTTGGGGGTTGTACACACTCTTCTATAACTTCAACTTCATGTCCAATGGGAGAGGATTCGATTGTAGATAGAAATTCATCCATGATGGAATCCATCTTTTGATAGGCCTCTTCCAAGTCTTCAACTATGACATGTCTTGGAGGTTGCGCACCCTCTTCAACATCAATATTAAGCTTCTTGGAGGAGTTCTCCATGATGCTATATTCCCATGGACTTTCAATATCTCCTAAATCTTCAACCACTTCTCCCTTTTCTTCAATGATCATAGGCTCCTCCAATTGTTCTAGCACAAAATTTGACTCTTCCTTTTCCACCGAATTTTCCGATTTCTCCTTCATACTTTGCTCTTCTTTTGACCTTTCACATGTGGTCATGGAAGTACCTTGAGTGTTCAAACATTGGTGGGCTAAAGTGTGCACCACCTTGGTCAAATTGGTCACAAACTCAAGTGTATCCCGCTTCATAGCTTCTTGTCCTTAAAGTAACAAAGTGAGAGAATCGTCTATTGGGGCTTGGGGTGGATAGGGGGGTTCATTATTTTGGAGAGAGGATTCATGGTAGGAAGGTGGTTCTTCTTGGTAAGGGTATGTAGATGGTGAGTATTGAGGTGGTTCTTGGTTAGAATAATGATAAGGTTGTGGTGGTTCTATAGGTTCTTGCTCAAAATGGTCATAAAAATATGGTATGGATGATTGGTCATATGATGGATATGGATTATAGGAAGGTGCTTGGTATGGAAAGGCTTGTGAGTATGGTTGAGGTCCATGTTGAGGATGAGATTCATAGGCATATGATGGTGGTTGTTGAGTGTCACAAGAAGAGTCATCATAGCCGTTAAATTGACATGCATTAGGATAGAAATTATACCTATACGTGTCCGGAGGTTGTTGCCAATAGGAGTGATCAATTCCTTGAGGCTCCTCCCATCTTTGTTGGTTCCATCCATAATGAGTGTCATCATTGAGGTGCACATTTCCTACAACCAAATTAGAACCAAACTCATAGCCATAGGGAGAATTCATTATGAAAAGTCAAAATAAAACTAACAAAATCTAGTAAACAAACAAGAGACAAGCTATTTACAATATTCACATATGTACAATAACCAATAACATAACACCATTGCAAATCCCCGGCAACGGCGCCATTTTGACGATTGGATTTTTGATGGTTTAGAATTCAGAAATGAATTCTCGTTGCAAGTATAGTTTCTAAACCAAACAATAATCCTTTCGTACAAAAAGTTGTTTGTCACTAGTACAAACCCCTAAATTTATAAACCGAAGTATTGGACCTCGGGTCGTTCTCCCTAGGATTACAATGAAGTGTCTTGTTATTGGTTGTGAGTTATTTTGGGGTTTTTGATAAGAAGCATGAAAAGTAAATGGCAAGAAAGTAAACTAACAACTATAAAAGCTCTTGGTAAGATATGAGAACTAGAAGTCCTATCCTAGTTATCCTTCTCAATTGTGATGAGAATTATCCATTACTCCCACTTAGTTAACCTCTAATCATGGAGGAAAGTCAAGTGGATGAATCAATTTGATTCCTCAAGTCCTAATCATTTCCTAAAGGAAAGACTAGCTTTAGAGGCATTCAAATCAATTAGCAACTTCTAAGTATCAATCAACAAAGGAATTAGATAACTCAAGAGTCACTAATTACTCTACCTAGGCCAAGAGGGACAAAATCTACACTAAAATCCAACCAAGCATTTCATCAAACACTTGGAAGGCATAAAAGAAAAGCATAGTAAATCAACAACAAGAACAAAATCTAACAACAATTATTGAAAAGAATTAATCAACAACAATCAAGGAAATCACAATTATCATGAATTACCTCAAATTGCATTATTAAAAGGAAACTAAAGAACAACAATCTATCCAAAACAAGATGAAGAATTACAATTATCAAAGCACAAAACTAGAAAGAGAGAGATGAGAGGATTGAGAATTGACAAAGGAAAATTGGATCAAAGCATGAATTAAATCTAGATCTAAGAAGAAAGATTAACCTAAACCTAATCCTAATCCTAATTCTAGAGAGAAGTGAGAGCTTCTCTCTCTAGAAAACTAAACTAAAACTCCTAAAACTAAGCTAATGATCAAAAGTACCTAAAGTCCCTTGATTCCCCTTCAATACTTGACTTAAATAGCATCAGAAATGAGTTGGATTGGGCCCACATGGCTTCTAAAACCGCTGGGGACGATTTCATAATAGTGGGCCACGGACAGAATCGGCGCGCGCGCGCAAAGTGCGCGTGCGCGCCCCTGAACGCGAAGCAACATATAGCAAAATTTATATCATTTCGAAGCCCCGGATGTTAGCTTTCCAACCCAACTGGAACCGCATCATTTGGACCTCTGTAGCTCAAGTTATGGTCAATTAAGTGCGAAGAGGTCGGCTTGACAGCTTTCCGGTTCTTTCATTTCTTCATGAGTTCTCCAACTTTACATGCTTTTTCTTCATTCCCTTGATCCAATCTTTGCCTCCTAAATCTGAAATCACTTAACAAACACATCAAGGCATCTAATGGAATCAAGGTAAATTATATTTATCTATTTTAAGACCTAAAAAGCATGTTTTCACTCTTAAGCACAATTAAAGGAGAATATACAAAACCATGCTATTTCATTGAATAAATGTGGGTGAAAGGTGATAAAATCCCTTAAAGTTAATACAAGATAAACCCTACAAGTGGGGTTTGTCATTCTGCCTCTCTCTTTCTTCCTCATCACCACCTAACCTCTCTCCCTTTCAACTACCCAGTTCATACCAACCGCCGCCGTCACCACCACCGCGGCCGCCATTGTTCACCATCAACCTTCTCTCTCTCCTTTCTTCACTCACCTCATCTTCTCTCTCTCCTCCACTCACTCTCTCATCCGCTCTCTGCCCTGTCTCTCACCTTCACAGCGCCGGCAGCCACCACCGCCGCTCCTTTTCTGCCACTCCCCGCCACCGTCCACGGCGGCGCAGCTCCTGGCCCTATTCCCCCCCCCAGTTCCTTTCCATTCTTAGTTCTTCTCTGCTCCCAGGTTCCTGCTCCATTTCTATTATCTTTTTCTGTTTTTTTTTTTCCTTTTTTTTATTATTCGTTTCTGTTAAGCACTATAATTGCATGTTAGTTAGTTAGACTTAGAACTTTGTATGTTAGGTTAGATAGAAATAATTACGGTTAGGTAACTAGGGCTGGATAGAGGATTCTAGACCTGATAAATGCTCCGTTCGTGCGTAATCGCTGTCTGCTTAGTTGGATGTTGTATGCTGATTTGGAACTGCTCTTATGCACCTCTTGTTGCCTGAATACTACACTTATGCTGCTGTGCGTAATTGATGTTGTTTTCTGTGATAATTGTGCTAATTTGCTACCCGGGAACGTCCAATTTTCAGCCGAAATGCTGCCCGATTTTCAAGGAAATTAGTTTCATTTTGATCTTTACTTCAAATTTGGGCAACTTTCCATTTCCTTTCGACTTCCCGAATTTGCAAAATCTTTGCGAACATGAACCACAGTCTTCTCTTTTTATTTGCGCATAAATGTCATCATCTTCCTAACCTACCTCTCTAACTCACTAACTTCTTTAACCAATTACCTTCCACTCCTCTTTAACCATCTTTAACCATTCTTTTACACTTTGATGATATTATTGCCTTTTGAATAAGAATTGTTGCTTTTTAAGGATTGCATTTTTTTTTGGGTTCACTTATGGTTCACTTGTTCACTTTTGCATATTCTTTGCAACATCATGATTGTTTTTTTTGTCATTTATATCCTGCACATGCCTCCTTTGTTACATGCTAAATGCTCTATATATTCTACCATATTTTTCAGGATGTCGGATAAAGGCAAAGCCATAGCCACTACCTCCAAAAAGAGAAAACTCTCCACACCCTCCATTCCTGCCATCTACAAACATTATGCCAAGAATCCTTTGAATGATGAGGAAAAGGAAAACCAGTTATTGCCTTCCACTAACCCAGACAAATTCCCCAACTTCTACTGTGAGCTTCGGTTTTCTAAATATCGAACAACAAAGCTGAATATTGAGAAGAAGTTACTCCTACCTAATGATGTGAGACGGTCCATTACCGGTCGAATTCTTGACTTGGGTATCGACTTTGTTGACCGCGAGTTAGGGGATATCAATATATCATGGGTGAAGGAATTCTACTGTAACTTCTTCCGCCCGACTTTGGATTCGGTTCAGGTGAGGGGTAGAGAGGTCATGGTTACTGAGACTGCTATTGAGGAGGCGTTACAGTGCCGGCACGTCCCTGATGAGCTGTGTGCCCATCAGCAGGCTGAGTTGGCCATACACAGCATGACCTTTGATTATGAGGCACTCAGGAGTGTTATTGGGTTACCAGATGCCACATGGGTTATGGATGCAAATAATACTAAGCCGAAAGGGATGCTCTTCACCCATCTGACTCGTGAGGCCAAGACTTGGCAGATGATATTCGCATGCTATGTCTTACCCACTACCCACTTTTCTGAGATCCCTATGGAGATGCTCCTACTGATTGGATATGTTATGGAGGGGAAGGATGTCTCTTTCCCTAGACTTATCAGACAGTGTATGTGGCGGGCGCATATTCGTGGCCTACTTCCATTTCCTACATTGGTCACGAGTATGGCGGCCCTAGCTGAGGTCCCATGGCTGGACGATGATGTGCGACCACCACCCCCTGATGCTGATGACAGGGAGATTACTATTCCCTGGGGTGGTTGGGTGCATGAGCGACCACCTGCTAGACGCCGCTCTCGGGACAGAGCTGTCGTGGGGACACCTTCACCATCAGCCCCTACAGCTGCCCCATCATCCTCTTAAGCTGCAGCTCCCTCATCATCTACAGATCCTCCAGCAGCACCTGAGCCTACTTATCTTCTGGTCCAGCATCGTTTCCGGTTCTTAGAGCGAGAGAGACGCCATGTCAGACGCCGATTAGATCGGATGGACCAGGCACTTATTTCTTTGGGTGCTGAGCTACCTCCGCTCCCCGATTCTCCGGCCTCTGATGAGCAGGATCATCAGGAGGAGGATGCGGAGGCACCAGTTCAGCAGGATGCCCATGACTCTACAGCGCCACCACAGACTCATGAGGAGCCGGTCCCACAGCCAGAGCCAGAGCCTATCGTTGTACCTCCCACTGATCCTCCGGTCTAGCATCGAGGACGATGCTTGGTTTTAAGTGTGGGGAGGGCACCGGTAGCATTATTTGGGAACCGGTGAACTTTTCAGCCTAGTTATCTTATTTTGCACATTTTTTTGTATACATTTTGATGCATCTCTAGTTTGCTTTGGATACTTTTATTGCTTATTTTGGATTTTAGATATGTTGATGCTTTTGGATATTTTTAGATATTTTGGATGATAGATTCCGTACCTTTAGTTGGATTTTTCTTCGTTATACATTTTGTTTTTAGTTGTGATTAGAATTCATACTTTAGATTGCAAATATCTAGTCGCCCTTTTGCACAACATATTGGTTTTAAGTGAAAAAGAAAAGGGTGAACTAAGAGAATTTTTGAATTTTTCAATCACAACAGTGCTTAGTCAAATATTGAAATTTTCTAAAAAGTTTGAATATAGGGCATTAACCCAATTGATTGAAAGAAAATTTCTAATGGAACTTGCTTGAATTTCATACTTTGTGAATCATGTATTGAATTAAGAACACCAGCTTGTGAGACTTGAGCCTATTGATGTGGTTACATTTTATAGCCACTTATTTTCCATTCTTGTGTGAATTTGCTCTCTTTCTATGAATGTAATCCTTGATTTGCTTTCTATATATCCATTTATCTCTTGTGTTTATGCATTTATATGATTGAGGCCATTATTTCATTAGCCCACTTACCCAAATAGCCAACCTTTTATTCTCCATTGTTAGCCAATTTTGAGCCTATGCTTAATCAACTTATTCTCAATTTAGCACATTACAAACCCAAGGCGGAAAAAAACCAATAAAAGTCCTTGTTTGGATCTTTGATTAGCCTAGGCTAGTGAGAGTGTTTATTATTCAAAGTTGGTGAGACTTGGGAACATTGGATGGGATAAAAGGGGTAGTACACTTTCATGTTTAGGAATTGGGTACACACTCATGTACTGATTAAATGTATAGACCTTATGCATTGATGTTCTTGCATATAGTTTGAAAAAAAAATGAAAAGAAAAAAAAAAGAATAAAAGTGAAAGAAAAAAAAGAGAAAAGAAAAAAAATGTATATAGAAAAAGAAAGAAAAAGAAAAGCAATAAAGGGGACAAAATGCCCCAAAGTGAAGCTCAATAAGAATCAATGCATAAATGTTGTGAAATGAAAAGAAAATGCATGAGTATGTGAAAAAGTGAAGAATGGGTAGTTAGATTAGTACTTAATTGTATAGGTCATTATATAGTTAGGTGGGGAAGTCTATGCTAATCAAAGATTCAAATCCTAGTCCACTTAACCATAAATGATCCTACCTTGACCCTGACCCCATTACAACCTAAATGAAAGACCTCATGATGAATGTATGCACGCATTGAATAAATGTTGATTGTTAGAAGAAAATCAAATTTTGGAAAGTTTGATTAGAAGAGAATTGAGTGAATTGACCCTTAGACACTTGAGCGAATGGAGCGGATACACATACCCGGTGAGGGTTCAAAAGTTCAATTACATGTGCTCACCCATATTATCTATATTCTTGCAAGTTTGAACTCTTTTTGATAATTCAATACAATTGTGGTTTGGAACTAATTCCTATTGCCTAGCCCTTGTGCTTACACATGCTCTCTTGGGGATCGATTTGTTTGAACTAAGCATTTTCATTTGCTTAAGATAATTGCATTTAGGTAGGATTCATATAGTTTAGTTGCATTCAATAAATGTCATAACCCTTAGTTCCTTCTTAATTTAGCATGAGGACATGCTATGGTTTAAGTGTGGGGAGGTTGACAAACCCCAATTTGACGGTTTGTTTTGCAGAGAATTTAGAGTATCTTGATAGCCTTTTGTCACATTTAGCCTATGACTTAGCATGGTTTTGTTATCTCTCCCATATTCATGCTTAAGTGTAAAAACATGCTTTTTAAACCTTATTTTGAGGAATTCTAGTTTCTCTTCGATTCCATAAGATGCCTTGATGTGTTTGCTAGTAATCCCAGGATTGAAATAGGCTATGCATGGATCAAAGGAAGCAAGGAAGGAAGCATACAGGTGGAGAGAAGCATAAAAGGTCAAAGAAGCAAAGTCAGCTATGCACGCGCACGCGCACATTGCGAAACTGGCCAAGGACGCGCACGCGTACCGTGCGCGCACGCGCCGATGATGGCACATAACCTCACTAATGCAACATGTGCCTAGCGATTTGAGAGGGTTTCTGAACCCAATTTTGGCGCCAAAGGCTAAGGAAGAGGAATATAAGGATGAAGGATTAAGGGGAAGTGACGGGAGAATCAATTAGGAAATAATACACACTAGGATTAGTTTTAGAGTTAGTTTTCTAGAGAGAGAAGCTCTCACTTCTCTCTAGAATTAGGATTAGATTTAGGTTAATCTCTCTTCTTAGATCTAGGTTTAATTCATGCTTTGATTCAATTTTCCTTTATCAATTCTTAATCTTCTCATCTTTCTCTTTCTAGTTATGTGCTTTAACAATTGTAATTCTTCATTTTGTTTTGGATAGATTGTTGTTCCTTTGTTTCCTTTCAATAATGCAATTTGAGGTAATTCATGATAATTGTGATTTCCTTGATTGTTGTTGTTAATTCTTTGCAATAATTGTAGTTAGGATTCTATTCTTGTTATCAATTTACTATGCTTTTCTTTTATGCCTTCCAAGTGTTTGATGAAATGCTTGGTTGGGTTTTAGTATAAGTTTTGTTCCTCTTGGCCTAGGTAGAGTAATTAGTGACTCTTGAGTTATCTAATTCCCTTGTTGATTGATAATTGGAGAGATTGCTAATTGATTTGAATACCTCTAAAGCTAGTCTTTCCTTTAGGAGTTGATTAGGACTTGAGGAATCAAATTGATTCATCTACTTGACTTTCCTTTATTTAGTAAGGGTTAACTAAGTGGTAGCAATAAACAATTCTCATCACAATTGAGAAGGATAACTAGGATAGGACTTCTAATTCTCATATCTTGCCAAGAGCCTTTTATAGTTGTTAGTTTATTTTCATTGCCATTTACTTTCATGCCTCTTATCCAAAACCCCAAAATAACTCAAACCAATAACAAGACACTTTATTGTAATTCCTAGGGAGAACGACCCGAGGTTCAATACTTCGGTTTATAAATTTAGGGGTTTGTTACTTGTGACAAACAATCTTTTGCATGAAAGGATTATTGCTTGGTTTAGAAACTATACTTTACAACGAGATTTCATTAGTGAAATTCTAAACCGTCAAAAATCCAATCGTCAGTCGGCAGCTTTCCATGCGAAGAGATCAACATTATCTCGCAGAAACTGTATCAATGATTCTTTTGCATCTCCTTTCAGGATCTTGCCAATATTAGTTGTTTCATTCGAAGTGTCTCCAATTTGGACTCTTTCTACTTCTTCCTTGGGTTGTGGTCGGAGCTCTTCTCGTCTCTGAGCTCCACCAAGCTCGATTGTGTGGAACTCTCTTCTTCGCCTCGGAGGTTTAGACTTTCGTTGTAACAGCGACGCACCATCTTTTAATCTGCTCTTATTGTAGCTATCCCTTCTGTAGTTGGAAATTTCATACATAGATGCGGAGTCGAAACCATTGCGCCGAGCTGATTTAACGTTGTCCGACCTATCAGGGCATTGTAGGCTGAGCTTACGTCGACCACGATGTAGTCTATCTTGAGTGTTTTAGATTGGTTCCCCTTCCCGAAGGTTGTATGCAGCGACACGTATCCCAGTGGTTGAACTGGGACAACTCCCAGTCCGAACAGACTGTTTGGGTATGCTCTTAGCTCTTTCTCTTCTAGGCCGAGTTTGTCGAAGGCAGTTTTGAATAAGATGTCGGCAGAGCTTCCCTGGTCGATTAGTGTGCGGTGGAGGTTGGCGTTTGCCAATATGATCATGATGACCATGGGGTCGTCGTGTCCCGAGATGATTCCGGATGCATCTTCCTTGGTAAACGTGACTGCCGGGATGTCTGGTGTCTCCTTCTGTCCTTCGATATGGTATACCTCTTTGAGGTGTCGCTTGCGGGATGATTTGGAGATTCCTCCCCCAGCAAATCCGCCGTGTATCGCGTGGACATGTCTTTCTGGTATGCGAGGCGATCGTTCAGATCGTCCGACGTCCTCATCCCTCCTTCTTTTCCTTGGTTCTTCGTCCCGGTTGGCCAAGAACCGATCTAACTTTCCTTCTCGTACTAATTTTTCTATGACGTTTTTCAAGTCGAAACATTCGTTGGTGGAATGCCCTCGAAGTCGGTGATATTCACAGTACTCATTCCGATTTCCCCCTCCTCTTTTGCCTTTAAGTGGCCGAGCTGGAGGGATTTTTTCTGTATGGGAGACTTCTTTGTAAACGTCTACCAAGGATACCCTAAGTGGGGTGTAGTTGTGATATTTTTTATTTTCTCTCCGGAGCGATCTTCCTTTTTCTTAGATTCTTTATCTCGGTAGGCAGAACCGGACCTTGAGGCTTTGCCAAGTCGAGAATTTTCCTCCATGTTAATGTACTTCTGCGCTCGTTCTTGTACTTCATCTAGGGATGTCGGGTATCTTTTTGATATAGATTGGCTGAATGGTCCTTCTCTCAGGCCATTTATGAGGCCCATGATGGCAGCTTCTGTTGGTAGATTTTTTTATGTCCATGCATGTTTTGTTGAATCTCTCCATGTAGTTGCGAAGACTTTCTCGGTCTCCTTGCTTGATCCCGAGTAAGCTAGGTGCGTGTTTGGCTTTGTCCTTTTGTATGGAGAATCGAGCCAGGAACTTTTTGGCCAGGTCGTCGAAACTCGAGATGGATTGTGGAGGTAGGTTGTCGAACCATTTAATGGCTGTCTTGGTGAGAGTTGTTGGAAAGGCTTTGCAACAAACTGCATCTGAGGCATCGGTGAGGTACATTTTACTTCTGAAGTTGCTGAGATGATGGTTGGGGTCGGAGGTACCGTCATATAGAGTCATATCCGGAAGCTTGAAATCTTTCGGAATTTTGGTTTTCATAATTTCTTATGTAAATGGATCTTGATCTTTCTGAGAACTATCCTCCGTGGATGGTCGAGTAGCTTTGGTTTTGAGATCAGCTTCGAGTTTTATAAGCTTATCTTATAATTCCCGGCGCCGCCTTATTTTTCGGCATAGATCTTCTTCTTTTTCACGTCGATGTTGGGCTTCTTTCTCAAGTTGCTCCAATCGATTTTGAAGTGTTTCTATTACTCCTGGATTTGATGAATTTTTGTCTCCGTGGGTTTCTGGAGTAGCTTTGAGTATTGTGTCCGCGTTTTTATGCGGCGTTCTGTCTTCCAAATCTGGATCATGGTCGTTGTCATGGTCATCCGCCATGTTAATGGGATGACTTCTAGGTCCCCGGCAACGGCACCAATGTTCCGAGGGTTACCTGAAACTATAGGTCGATCTCGGATGAGATCTTCTGTGTTGGTCAGAGCCGACGTGTCCGGCAGGTGTACGGCAGTCAGAACTGATGTGTCCGATTTGTTGGACTTGGTGGTGGTGCTGATCTTGTGTCCCCAGAGGGTGGGGGGTACCTGCAAGGGACTCCGATGCTTAAGTTAGCAAGGGTATTAAGCAGGTATTAAGTAGAATCAGAGTATGAGTTATACCTGGGTGCTCCAGTATATTTATAATGGTGAGAAGTGACCTTTCTAGATAAGATAAGTTAGTTATCATATCTTATCTTATCTTATCTTTGGGTGAGGTCAGCTTATCGTCAACGGAACCGCCTTTATCTCTGTAGGCTGGGATTGCCTCTGGATTTGGGTCGTGTTCCTCTATTTGGGCCCTTTATTTGGGCTTTCCTGTTGATTTGGCCGAGCTCTTTGAGAAGAGGTCAGATAGTCTGACCTGAAGAGGTCGGTCGCCTTGTCGCTAAACATCCCGGGTCGGTCATCTCGACCCAGGGTATGAACACCGGCCTCAAACAACCAGGCGGAATATGAAGCATTATTAGCTGGTTTGAAGCTGGCTAGGGAAGTTGGAGCTCAGAAACTCAACATCTACAGTGACTCACAAGTCGTTACCTCGCAAATAACGGGAAGCTACCAAGCCAAAGATCCTACCATGAAAAAATATTTGGATAAAACCAAAGAATAGCTCAGACAACTCGGGGAATATAGGATCTGCCACATACTCCACGAGCAAAATGCCCGAGCTAACGCGCTCTCAAAGCTAGCCAGCACCAAACCAGGGGGCAACAATAAAAGCCTCATCCAGGAAATACTGCAGAACCAATCAATATCGGAAGAAGAAAAAATCCTAGCCATAACAGGTCGGGATCAAGGATGGATGACCCCCATAATTAACTACCTCAAAACAGAAGCGTTCCCCATAGATGAAAAGGAGGCAAAGAGGTTAAAAAGGGAGATGCAGTACTACACTATCATAAATAACATCCTATACAAAAGAGGGATCTCAACACCATTGTTAAAATGCGTACCGACCTCCAACACAAAGGAAGTCTTGGAAGAAATACACAGCGGCATTTGTGGCAATCATCTCGGAGCACAAGCTCTCACCAAAAAGGTACTCCGAGCATGATTCTATTGGCCAACTCTATGAAAGGAAGCTACAGAATTTGTAAAGACATGTCCACCGTGTCAGAAGCATGCCAACTTTCACATCGACTCGCCTGAAAAACTCATTAGCGTGACCTCACCCTGGCCATTTGCAAAATAGGGACTCGATCTTCTCGGACCCTTCCCACAGGGATCGGGACAAGTAAAATTCCTCATAGTAGGGGTAGACTATTTCACGAAATGGATCGAGGCAGAACCCCTAGCCAATGCCACTGCTCAAAGAAGCCAGAAATTCCTATATAGGAATATCATTACAAGATTCGGGGTCCCATACTCCATCACTACAGATAATGGCACCCAGTTCACAGATGCAGGTTTCAGAAAATTAGCGGCCGACTTGAATATAAAACACCAGTTCACCTCCGTCGAACATCCCCAAGCCAATGGACAAGCCGAAGCAGCCAGTAAAGTCATATTGGCCGGGTTGAAGCGGAGATTGCAAGAAGCAAAGGGGGCTTGGGCCAAGGAACTTCCACAAGTCCTATGGGCGTATCGGACAATCCCCCATTCTACTACGAATGAATCACCATTCCGACTAGCATACGGAGTGGAAGCAATGATTCCAATAGAGGTCAAAGAAGGATCTCCCCGCGTAGTCCACTATAATGAACAAACCAATTCTCAACTCCAAAGAGAAGAGCTCGACCTACTTCCAGAAATCCAAGAAAGAGCTCGGATCAGAGAAGAAGCACTAAAGCGGCGAATGGCTTCCAGGTATAATCAAAAGGTAGTGCTAAGAGATTTCACGGAGAACGATCTCATCTTAATCCGAAATGATAATGGAACAACTCGACCTGGAGAAGGAAAGCTGGCAGCTAACTGGAGAGGACCCTACTGAGTCACAGAAGTACTTGGGAAGGGCTACTACAGACTGTCCGAACTCGAGGGATGAGAACTCCCCAGATCATGGCACGCCTGTAACCTAAGAAGGTACTATAGCTAGGAAAGGTAAAAGATCTCAAGATGCACTCTTTTTCCTGAAAAGGTTTTTTAATGAGGTGTCAAGATTGAGATTTAAATCTGACTTAAGGGTATGAAAAAATCCCACCTGTATATATTTGCACTTTCTTTAAATAAAATACATTTTAGATATTCTACAAATTCCCAAGACGCATTAATCTGAAGTATTCATCGTCCGATTATAAAGCAACGGAGCGAACAAAAGTGAAGAACAGATTCACTGTACGATCTCGATAGGAATGATCGACCGACAAAGGTGAAAATGTGATTCACCTAAAGGTCGATTAAACCAGGACAGAAACCACCATCTACAAATAGGCAAAGGATGAACACAGAATAATGCAAGAAGTTATCGAAAGTAATCCCAAAAAGAACCTAACGAGGTCTTATGGATTGCTATATAATAACTTAAAAAGACTGGCCGACGCTAAAAAGTCAGACCAAGTCAACCCAAGTTATCAGCAAATCCCTGGAAAGAGGTTTGGCCAACCCTATTAAAGAGGAATTGCTATAACTTAGAAGAGATCGACCTAACGAAGTCGGTCCCCTACAAAGACAAGTTGTAAAGTAAATCCCTGAAAGAAACCTAACAAAGGTCTAAGAAAGAGGATTACAAAAAACAACTTAGAAGAGATCGACCTAACGAAGTCGGTCTCCTACAAAGACAAGTTGTAAAGTAAATCCCTAAAAGAGACCTAACAAAGGTCCAAGAAAGAGGATTAAAAAAAACAACTTAGAAGAGATCGACCTAACGAAGTCAGTCTCCTACAAAGAGAAGTTGTAAAGTAAATCCCTGAAAGAGACCTAACAAAGGTCCAAGAAAGAGGATTACAAAAATAACTTAGAAGAGATCGACCTAACAAAGTCGGTCTCCTACAAAGACAAGTTGTAAAAATAATCCCTGAAAGAGACCTAACAAAGGTCCAAGAAAGAGGATTACAAAAACAACTTAGAAGAGATCGACTTAACGAAGTCAGTCTCCTACGAATATAAGTTATAAAAGTAATCCCTGAAAGAAGACCTAACAATGGTCCAAAAAAGAGGATTACAGAAATAACTCAAAAGGGGACCAACATAAAGAAATCAGTTATGAGGCGCTAAAAATACGAACAAAAGCAAGGAAACCGAGAAACAAGTCGGGCCCCCCACAGTCATGGCCTCAAAAAGATCCAAGCTGCAAACCATAAATACGAAAGAAATCTAAAGAGGCCAAGCAGCAAGATCTCAACAGATACCATAATAAAAGCATAGTACGATAAAGCTTCAAAAGGCCACCAAAATCAACCTCAGAAAGCTACCTTTGTTTTTCAAAATAAAAGTTGCCAGGCAGACAACTAAAAGCGTCAGCAGTTAAGAAGAACAATAAACAAGTTCAAAAGCCCACAAATCGGGCTATTTACACAAATATTCAGAAAGAAGATCAGCTAAGATCGGGAGCCTTCCCAGCAGCATCAGTACAGGGAAAAGGAGGGCGATTCTGAAGGGGCACAGCATCTACAGTTCCATCATCCCGGTTCAGAATCTGGCAATCCGGATCAGACGTAACGGGAGGAACCGATGAGGTCGACACCTTAAGAGAAGGCACTGGGGGAGGATCAGCCTGATCATCTTCCTGGTCATCAAGGACAATCTTACCATCCCTCACAACATTGTCTAGGCTGATGAGAGTCAAGTCGGCATCAGGAGCAACAATTCGGAACTGCTCCATCAGGTTCTCGGAGGCGGCAGTTACGTTGCCCACAAGGTGACCCTGAAGCTCACCATAATTAATCCGAGCAGTTTCCAAATCAGCCCGGAGATGCATCAACTCCCTATAAGTCGAGACATAGCTATCCTTATGTTTCAGTGCCATGTCCTCAGCCAACTTCAAAGAAGCAGCCAAGGCAATAGAACTAGCCTTCTCACCCTCAAGCTCCTTCTCCACCTTTGCCAACTTCACCTCCAACTCAGACCCTTGATACGATCAAATTCTGACTTGGCCTCCTCCATGAATGATTTTGTGGCATGAATCGGAATCTCCTGAACTGTTCGGAAAATAGCCGCACCCATATGAGCCATCTTCACACTACTTTTGGTGATAAAATCCAAATGCTGAAGAAGAGACACGTCGTCCATGGAAAGCCCACCATAGGGGGCAATTTGCTGGTCAACAAACTCGATAACATCAAAGTCCGGGGCATCCAGGTTAAAAGGCTCGGATGTTTTTTGCTTTTTCAAGGGAGGGACACCAGAAGCAACGGCAGAAGTCTGTGGAGGATCGACCTGATGAAACCGAGGAGTAGGAATTACTTTCCTCGACTCGAGAGAACTTGGCACAGGAGGCTTCACTGGGATCTGAGAAGATCCCTCGCAGGTCACTTTGGCCGAGATGTTCAGAGCAGCAG
This sequence comes from Arachis hypogaea, assembly GCF_003086295.3. Classification (NCBI taxonomy): domain Eukaryota; kingdom Viridiplantae; phylum Streptophyta; class Magnoliopsida; order Fabales; family Fabaceae; genus Arachis; species Arachis hypogaea. The sequence goes on from NC_092045.1 coordinate 61,685,639, forward strand.
TTGCCTTCTTTGCCCTTTTAAAGGCCTTCATGGAGTCGTTGTTCTTAGACATCTCTGCAAATACAGAATTAGCCACAGCAAAGAGTTATGGTCACAACAAAGGGAAGAAAAAATTAAGAAATAAGTATAAGAGACAAGTCAGACAAGTACCCAAAATAGTCCAAACCAAGGACGGGTCATTCAAAAACCTTTTTGTATCAAGATGGGGTGGTTTCCCCCACAAATCCTCAAGAACAACAACAAAAGCACGCTCGACATCATCAAGCATCTCCCAGGTATAACGGGACACTCTCACATCCCTCTGCCACTCCAAAGGAAAAGAAGGCTCATCATTTTCATCAAGGAAAAAGGGGCGGGCCCCCTCAACAGCTCGAACTTTAAAGAAGTAATTCTTGAAGTCCTTAAAGGACTCATCATACATTGCAAAAACTTTATGGCCCTGGGCGGACTTGAAAGAAACCCAAGAAGCTTTCTTTTTCGAAGAACCGCCAGGCTTGGCAGAAACAAACAAGTAAAGGAAAAGAGTCTGAGAAGGTGTTACATCTAACTCTCTACAAGAAGCTGAAAAATTTTAATAAAACCCCAGGAATTTGGATGAAGCTGGGATGGGGCAATGTTACAAGACCACAACAGGTCGGTCTCAAAAGCAGTAAAGGGAAAGGTAACGTTTAATTGACTGAAAAAGTATTCATAGGCGTAGAAGAAGGGACGCTCCCCCTCGACGGAAGTCGGAAAACAAACTCTCTCATCGGCCTCAGGAGCAACACATAATCCCCCTCACAGGCGCTGTTACCACAAATCCTATGGCGCTTCCTCAGCTCTGTGCAAAATTCGGCATCCACAACAGAAACACACAACAAGACAAGGGAGTCCAGCCAATCGGACATGCCCTCAGGAACTCTGGAAGACATCTCTACAATGTTATTGTGAGAAGACATGAGGCCAACTAATCCTACAAGTAAGAAAAGAAGATGGGGTTACTAAAAACATCTCGGACAAGGGAGAAAACAACTCAATACGATACAGGCGAAACAAACAGAAAAGGAAAAACCCCAAGACTCAAACCAAAAGCCTTGGGGCATTCTTTGGAGGCAATAATCAAGCAAGGTTTCTAGGAAAATCTACAGCTTCCACCCCAGCATTTCTCAAACAAGAAAAAAACTTCAAACAAGCAAGCATTTTCAGAAGCATAAGTCATCACAGTTTACCAAGCAAAAAGCATTCCCAAACATCAAAACGCGCCAAGTAGAAAACGTTAAAGGTACGAACTTTCTTAAAATCAGAAATAAAAAGCAATCAAGCAAAGCGAGGAACAGATGCGGATTCTCTATCAGAAGCAACAAAAAAACCCTAGAAAGCCTCGACGGAAATGCCAAAAGAGCGCACAAAAGAAAGCCAAGGAAAAACACATTTACAGCGACAAACAAACGCAAGATCACGAAAAGGTTCAAACTTTCAAACATGAAAAATCAAAGCTTCACCAAAAAACTAAAAGTGAAGCCATGAAAGAAGCAAGAAAGTTAGTACCAACCTGAAAAAAGCAGCAGGCTTCAAGGAAGTTGGAGAGGGAAGGTGAAATCTGGAATTGCTCTCTCAAAGTAAAAGCGAAGACACGAGCAAAAGCAACGTCCCGGGGCTGAAACGCGAAACTGCAAAACTCTAGGCAGAGGCTTCAGAAAAATCAAACAACGCCGCAACACAAAGAAAAGTTGAAAGCGAGAGAATGAAGGAAGAAATGCGAAGAAGTTATGAAAAGGGCGAAGGAGAGAAACCGTTTCTGGGTTTTCAAAATCAAAATAAAAGAGCCAAAGGGAAATGGGGCAATTAATGTTAAAATTAATGTAGGCATTAAACCCTCGCACGTTTCCAAAGCGCCGATATAAAAGCGCGTGCTTTTAGAGGAAAAATGTTCTACATTCAAAAGCTTATACAAAGGAATCGACAAAATGCTTGAGTTCGGCTTCACTAAAGAAGGACCGAAGTCAAAGAACACGGCCTCAAAAAGAAGACCGAGCTCAAGCAGGGGCACTGTTCATACCCTGGGTCGAGATGACCGAGTCGGAATGTTCAGGAACAAAGTGACCGACCACTTTAGGTCAAGCGGACCGACTTCTTTACGAAGAAGTCGGCCAAAGCGACAGGAAAAGCCCAAAGAAGGGCCCAACTCAAGGAATACGATCCAGATCCAAAGGCAGCCCAAGCCGATAGAGACAAGGGCAGTTCCATGGAAGATAAGCTGACCTCAACAAGAGATAAGATAAGATAAGATAACTAACTTATCTTATCCACAAAAGGTCACATCTCACCACTATAAATACACTGGAGCACCCAGGTATAACTCATACTCTGATTCTACTCAATACCTGCTTAATACCCTTGCTAACTTAAGCATCGGAGTCCCTTGCAGGTACCCCCCACCCTTCGATGACAAAGGATCAGCAGCACTCTCAGTTCCACAATTCGGACACACCAGCTTCGGCCGCTATACGCCTGCCGGACACTTTGGCTCTGACCAACCCAGAAGATCTCGACCGAGATTGACCTACAGCTTCAGGTAATCCTCGGAACAGTATCCAAATGGGTGGAAGCTATTGCTACACCCACTAATGATACTAAGACAGTGTTAAAATTCCTCTAGAAACACATCTTCAGTAGATTTGGCACCCCTAGAGTACTAATCAGCGATGGGGGCACCAATTTCTGCAATAAACAGCTTTACTCTGCTTTGGTTCGTTATGGAGTTAGCCACAGGGTGGCCACTCCATATCACCCACAGACAAATGGGCAAGCTGAAGTCTCAAATAGAGAACTCAAAAGAATCCTGGAATGGACTGTAGTTAACCGTAGAAGGGATTGGACAAGAAGCTTGGATGATGCTCTGTGGGCATACAGAACAGCATTCAAGACCCCTATAGGGACCTCTCCATACCAGCTTGTGTATGGAAAGGCATGTCACTTGCCAGTGGAACTGGAACATAAGGCCTACTGGGCAACCAGATTCCTGAACCTCGATGCCAAGTTAGCTGGAGAAAAACGATTGCTCCAGTTAAATGAGCTAGAGGAATTTAAACTCAATGCTTTCGAGAATGCAAAAATTTACAAAGAGAAAGCAAAAAGATGGCATGATAAAAAATTGTCATCTAGAGTCTTTGAGCCAGGGCAGAAAGTTCTGCTATTTAATTCTAGGCTCGGATTATTCCCCGAAAAATTAAAATCCCGGTGGAGAGGACCATATGTGATTACAAGTGTGTCACCATATGGATACGTAGAGCTCCAGGATAATGATTCTAACAAAAAGTTCATTGTTAATGGACAGAAAGTCAAACATTATCTTGAAAGCAATTTTGAGCAAGAATGCTCAAAACTGAGACTTAATTAAAGCTCAATAATAGTCCAGCTAAAGACAATAAAGAAGTGCTTGCTGGGAGGCAACCCAGCCATTTACAAAGTTTATTTGTTAATTAATAGATTTTTACAGGTATATGTCAAGTATCTTCAAGGTAAAATAGCAATTGTTTGAATTCACAGAGTTACAAGGGAATTTGGAAGCTCATTGGCGTGAAAAAGCCAGTAAGAAATATTTTGGGCGTTAAACACCCAAAAGAAGCATTCACTGGGCGTTTAACGCTAGTAAGGATAGCCATCTGGGCGTTGAACGCCAGAAAGAAGCTCCTTCTGGGCGTTTAACGCCAGAATTACAGCATCCTGGGCGTTCAGAAAAACGCCCAGTGACAAAGGACTTCCTGGCGTTCAACGCCAAAAAGAAGCAACAGCTGGGCGTTGAACGCCCAGGAGAAGCAGCAATTGGGCGTTAAATGCCCAAAACTTGCAGCGTTTGGGCGTTTAACGCCAGAATGGTGGGGAGGAGGTAAAATTCATTTTTCTTCACAAATTTTCTAATTTTTATGTTTCAATTCATGATTTCTTGCATAAACATGTTTCAAAATATCATCCTTCAATTCCAAAATTTTAATCCTAATTTCTAAAATCCCTTTTTCAAAAATATCAAATGTATCTTAATCCATAAACACAAATCTTTTTCCAATCCAAATCTTTTTCAAATCTTTTTCAACTCATCATATCTTTTGGATTTCGAAATTGCCTCTCCCTCTATTCCGCTCCTATCCCTTCTTTTGCTTGAGGACAAGCAAACCTCTAAGTTTGGTGTGATTTGCCATGATCACTGAGCTAAAACTCATCAAGATCATGGCACCTAAGGGAACAGGAAGAGCAAGGATGTGACTTGAAGGAACTGAAGCGTCAGAAATTATCTCTTGAAGGATCAAGCATCCCACAGACTTGAGGAACACCCACTTCCCAAAATAAAGGTTGTTGAGTCCTAATCTTTGTCTTAACTCTATGATAACTGTTCTTATTATGAATTTACCTTAGAAGTTATATATTAGTAGTAGTAATTAGTATCTCTATTTTGATTTTATCTCCAATTAAGCTATAATTTATTTTTCTCATCATCATCAAACAAGAATAAAATAGTAGATTTTTAGAATAAAGAGGCAATATTTTTTCGAGTTCTTAATAAGGAAAATTCTAATTATTTATATGTGGTGGCAATATTTTTTGTCTTCTGAATGAATTCCTGAACAGTGCATATTTTTTATATTGAATTTTATGAATGTTAAAATTGTTGGCTCCTGAAAGAATGATGAACAAGAGAAATGTTATTGATGATCTGAAAAATCATGAAAGTGATTCTTTAAGCAAGAAAAAGCAGTGAAAAACAAGCTTGTGAAAAAAAAGAAGAAAAGTGGCGATAAAAAATAGAAAGAAAAAGAAAAAGGAAGCAGAAAAAGCCAATAACCCTTAAAACCAAAAGTCAAGGGTAAAAAGGAACCAAGGCTTTGAGCATCAATGGATAGGAGGGCCCAAGGAAATAAAATCCAGGCCTAAGCGGCTAAATCAAGCTATCCCTAACCATGTGCTTGTGTCATGAAGGCCTAAGTGAAAAGCTTGAGACTGAGTGGTTAAAGTCGTGATCCAAAGCAAAAAGAGTGTGCTTAAGAGCTCTGGACACCTCTAACTGGGGACTCTAGCAAAGCTGAGTCACAATCTGAAAAGGGTTCACCCAGTCATGTGTCTGTGGCATTTGTGTATCCGGTGGTAATACTGGAAAACAAAGTGCTTAGGGCCACGGCCAAGACTCATAAAAGTAGCTGTGTTCAAGAATCAACATACTTAACAAGGAAAATCAATAATACTATCTGAATTCTGAGTTCCTATGGATGCCAATCATTCTGAATTTCAAAGGATAAAGTGAGATGCCAAAACTGTTTGGAAGCAAAAAGCTACTAGCCCCACTCATCTAATTAGAATCTGAGCTTCACTTAAAACTCTGAGATATTATTGCTTCTTGATTTCTTTTTATCCTCTTTTATTCATCTATTTGCTTGGGGACAAGCAACAGTTTAAGTTTGGTGTTGTGATGAGCGGATATTTTATACGCTTTTTGGGGGTAATTTCATGTAGATTTTAGTATGTTTTAATTAGTTTTTAGTAGAATATTATTAGTTTTTAGGAAAAATCATATTTCTAGACTTTACTATGAGTTTGTGTGTTTTTCTATGATTTCAGGTATTTTCTAGCTGAAATTGAGGGAGCTGAGCAAAAATATGAGTTAGGGTGAAAAAGGACTGCTGATGCTGTTGGATCCTGACCTCCCTGCACTCGAAATATATTTTTTGGAGTTACAGGAATCCAATTGACGCGCTCTCAATTGGGTTGGAAAGTAGATATCTAGGGCTTTCCAGCAATATATAATAGTTCATACTTTGCGCAAAGATAAATGACGTAAACTGGCATTCAACGCAGTTCCATGTTGCAGTCTGGCGTCCAGCGCCAGAAACAGGTTACAAGTTGGAGTTCAACACCCAAAACACGTTACAACCTGACGTTCAACTCCAGAAATAGCCCAAGCACGTGAGAGGCTTAAGTCTCAGCCCCAACACACACCAAGTGGGCCCTAGAAGTGGATTTTTTCACCAATTATCTTAGTTTACTCATTTTCTGTAAACCTAGGTTACTAGTTTAGTATTTAAACAACTTTTAGAGACTTATTTGGCACCTCATGACATTTTTATATCTGAATTTTATACTCTTTGATGGCATGAGTCTCTAAACTCCATTGTTGGGGGTGAGGAGCTCTGCAGCGTCTCGATGAATTAATGCAATTACTTCTGTTTTCCATTCAAACACGCTTGTTCTTATCTAAGATGTTCATTCGCGCTTAACTATGAAGAAGGTGATGATCCGTGACACTCATCACCTTCCTCAATCCATGAACGTGTGCCTGACAACCACCTCCATTCTACATCAGATTGAATGAGTATCTCTTAGATTCCTTAATCAGAATCTTCATGGTATAAGCTGGAATTGATGGCGGCATTCATGAGAATCCGGAAAGTCTAAACCTTGTCTGTGGTATTCCGAGTAGGATTCTGGGATTGGATGATTGTGACGATCTTCAAACTCGTGAGTGTTGGGCGTGGTGACAAGCGCAAAAGAATCAATGGATTCTATTCTGACATGATCGAGGACCAACAGCTGATTAGCCGTGCTGTGACAGAGCATTTGGACCATTTTCACTGAGAGGATGGGAAGTAGCCATTGACAACGGTGACACCCTACATATAGCTTGCCATGGAAGGAGCCTTGCGTGTGGGAAGAGGAATACAAGAGGAAAGCTTAAATGAGAAAGACAAAGCATCTCCAAAACTCCAACATATTTTCCATTACTGCACAACAAGTAATTATTTCACGCTCTTTTATTTTTCTAATAATTCAAACTGATAATTATAATTGATATCCTGACTAAGAATAATCAAATAAACATAGCTTTCTTCAAACCAACAATCTCCGTGGGATCGACCCTTACTCACGTAAGGTATTACTTGGACGACCCAGTGCACTTGCTGGTTAGTGGTACGAAATCATAAGAAATCTTGATTTTGATATTGGGATAAAGATTTCGTGCACCAGACCTCAACAAGGCACGCCCTAAAGACCCATATCTTCTGCCAAATATTGATACCCTAGTGGATTCCAGCTCAGGGTATCGATACTTATCGTTCATGGATGCTTACTCGGGATATAATCAAATCCTGATGTATAAGCCAGAGCAAGAAAAGACATCGTTCATCACACCCAGAGCAAATTATTGCTACGTGATCATGCCATTTGGATTAAAGAATTCAGGGGCCACATATCAAAGGCTGAAGAATAAGGTGTTCTCATCTCACTTGGGAGAGTTGATGGAGGTGTATGTAGACGACATGCTGGTGAAAACCAATGCCAGCCTCCTAAACGATCCTTCACAAATCTTCCACACCATAAGATTGCACGGGATGAGACTAAATCCCGACAAGTGCACCTTTGTAGTAGAGGCTGGAAAATCTCTAGGATTCATGCTAACACAAAGGGAGATTGAAGCTAACCTCGACAAGTGTAAAGCGGTTCTGGAAATACAGAGCCCGACCTGCTTAAAGAAAGTCCAGCAGCTGAACGGCTGACTTGCAGCTCTATCCAAATTCTTGGCAGGATCAGCATTAAGATCCCTACCACTTTTTTCTCTACTAAGAAAAGGATGCCAGTTCGAATGAACTCCTGAATGCGAAGAGGCATTCCAAGATTTCAAAAGGTACCTGAGCTAACCTCCCATTCTTTCCCGACCAAAAGGAAGGGAAGAACTCGTATTATGCTTAGCTGACATCGAGAAGGCTGTGGCATCAGTCAACTGAAGTACAAAACTCAGACAACAATAAAAGCCCAATGCCTTACCGACTTCATAGCCGAATGCGCAGGAGACCAAGAGGAGGCCCCCACAACTTGGGAATTATACGTGGATGGCTCCTCCAACAAAGTCGAAAGCAGTGCAGGTATAATACTGGTCAATGAAAAAGGAACTCAAATAAAAGTCTCCTTGAAGTTTGAATTTCCGACCTCCAACAATCAGGCAGAACATGAAGCCCTAATTTCTTGGCTAAAGCTAGCCCATGAAGTCGGAGTAGCCAAAGTAGTGGTCTTCAGTGATTCCCAAGTGGTGAATTCCCAAATCAATGGAGAATATCAGGCCAAAGACCCAAATGTGAAAAGGTACTTAGAAAAAACTATAGAGTATTTTGGGCGATTCCCTGAAACTGAGGTGAGACACATAACTCGGAAACTTAATAGCAAAGCAGACGCCCTCTCCAAGTTAGCAAGTACCAAACCAGGGGGAAATAATAGAAGCCTAATTCAAGAAACTCTCCAAGAACCCTCAACCACAAAGGCAGAAACCAAGCTAGACGTTTTAAAAGTCTCCAGATTGGACCTCGGATGGATGACTCCTCTAGTCGAATACTTAAAATTCGACATCCTACTTGAAGAACAAAAAGAGACCAAGAAGATCCGGAGGGAAGCACAAAACTACACCTTGGTGAGGAATGTCCTTTATAGAAGAGGGATATCTACACCATTGTTGAAGTGCGTCCCGACTTCAAATACGGAAGAAGTCCTTAATGAAGTACATGGTGCCATTTGTGGAAATCATCTGGGAGCAAGATCTTTAGCCAGAAAGGTCATCTGAACTGAATTCTTCTGATCAACCTTGCAAACTACAGACTTTGTAAGAAAGTCTCAACCATGCCAGATGCATGCAAATTTCCATGTCGCTCCCTTAGAAGAACTCATTAATGTAACTTCTCCATGGCCCTTTGCAAAGTAGGGACTGGACCTACTCAAGCCTTTCCCACAAGCGCCTAGACAAGTAAAATACCTTATAGTGGGGATAGATTACTTCACAAAATGGATTGAAGCAGAACCTTTAGCCACCATTACAGCACAGAGAAGTCAGAAGTTTCTTTACAAGAATATCATTATTAGGTTTGGAGTCCCCCACTCCATCACCACGGATAATAGTACTCAATTTACCGACTCTACATTTAGGAACCTTGAAAGAGCATTTTCATCGGTTAGGAATTTTGCACAAAATGATTCCATTGATAGTATAGTTCCCAACCAACAAACAATACTCAAATTAAATTTTAATTGTTTAGTTGTCACATGTACAAACATTAATGAAAGTTAACCGAAGTATTCAAACCTCGGGTTGTCTCACAAAGAATTGCAATGAAGTGATCAATAATTGGCTATGAAGGAATAAGGGGGTTTGATTTGTAAAAGTGCAAGAAATTAATAGGGCAAGAAATGTAAATCAAACAATTAAAGAAAGCAAGTGATATAGAAAGACATTCATGACAATGATTGAGAATAGGCTTTCTGGGGCCCACTTGGTGAGTAGTTGGGCTGAGCTTTGATGAGATCCACGTGCATTGAGGTATCTTGGGCATGGAATGCCAGCTAGGGGGTCCTCTCTGGGCCTTTGGACGCTAGGCTCTACTCTTTGGTTGCTGGACGCTTGGAAGGGGGCAGGAAGCTAGCGTTGGACGCCAGTTTTGGGCCTTCTAATTAGAAGTAAAGTATGAACTATTATATATTACTGCAAATCTCTGGAAGTCAGCTTTCCATAGCCGTTGAGAGCACTCTATTTAGATGTCTGTAGCTCCAGAAAAGCTCTTTCGAATGCAGGCAGGTTAGATCTGGACAGCATCTACAGTGCTTTCTCTGTCTCTGAATCAGACTTCTGCTCCAGCTCCTCAATTTCAGCCAGAAAATACCTGAAATTGCCCAAAAACACAAAATCTCATAGTAGAATCCAAAAATGTGAATTTAACACTAAAACCTATAAAAACTCAATAAAAACTACTAAAAACTATATGAAAATGATGTCAAAAAGCGTATAAAATATCCGCTCATCACAACATCAAACTTAAACTGTTGCCTGTCCCTAAGAAACTAAAAACAAAGTAAGATAAAAAAAGAAAATTAAGATATAATAAGTTTATAAGTTTCAAATGAAGCTTAGTTAAAGTCAGATGAGCGGTTCTTAGTAGCATTTTACCTCTGAATAGTTTTGGCATCTCACTATCCATTGAAACTCAGAGATGTTGGCATCCTTAGGAACTTAGAGTCCAGATGATATTATTGATTCTCTTAGTTAAGCTTATTTTGATTCTTGAACACAGCTTTTTGAGTTTTGGTTGTGACCCTAAGCACTCTGTTTTCCAGTATTACCACCGGATATATTTATGCACAAACACTTTACCTGGGTGAACCTTTTCAGATTGTGACTCAGCTTTGCTAGAGTCCCCAGATAGAGGTGTCCAGAGTTCTTAAGCACACTCTTTTTTCTTTGGACCACGACTTTAACTGCTCAGTCTCAAGCTTTTCACTTGACACCTTCACACCATAAGCACTTGGTTAGGAACAGCTTGGTTTAGCCGCTTAGGCCAGGATTTTATTTCTTTGGGCCTTCCTAACCACTAATGCTCAAAGCCTAGGGCCCTTTTACCCTTGCCTTTTGGTTTAAAGGGGTATTGACTTTTTGCTCTTGCCTTTGGTCTAAAGAGCTTTTGACTTTTTCTGCTTGCTTTTTATTTTTATTTTTTTTGCCACTTTTTATTTTTTTCGCCACTTTTTTTCACATGCAAGCTTCTTCTTTTTCTTTTTGCTGCTTTTTCTTGCTTCAAGAATCAATTTTTAGATTTTTTATATCACTAATAATACTTTTCCTTTTTTCTTATTCTTTTAAGAGCCAACATTCATAAATTTCAACTTCAAATATGCACTATTTATTTCATACATTTAGAAAACAAAAGCAAATGACACCACATCAAACTAATTAAACTAATCTTATTTTAAAATTGAAAACCATGCATCTCTCAATTCTTTTAAAAAAAATCTTTTAAGCATGGTGAGAGATACATGGAATATTTTACAACTTAAAGACATCAAATGCAAATGATCATGCAACTAGAATAAGAGAACAGATAATAAAAGAGAAAATAGAAAAATAATAAAGGAAGAGATAAAGAGAATGAATCCACCTGAATGATGGTGGCTAGTGCTCCTCCTTGAGGATCCCATGTAGTGCTTAATCTCATCAATGTCACTCCTTTGTCTTTGTTGAGGCGGCTGCTCTGGTTTATGTGCATGCTCCCTAGTTTTCTCTATCCTCTTCTAATAAACTTAAGAGTGGTAGAAGTCACAAAGTAAAGCTTTTTGCAACACCAAACTTAAGAGTTTTGCTCATCCTCAAGCAAATATGATTACTGGGGAAGAAGATGGGATAGGTGGAGCTTCCATGGGACCTCTTGGTCCTGAAAGGCTAGGGAATTACAAATTCCCTGCTTCTCTGCACTGGCGTTTGAACGCCTAGGGGCTGCTCCCTAGCTGGCATTCAACGCCAGTAATGCTCCTCTCTTGGGATGTTGAACGCCCAACTCCTGGCTGGCGTTCAACTTTGACACTCCACTTAGAGTGTTCTATTTTCACTGCTGTGAATCCTATTTCTTGACTGATGCACATGATCATGACTCTAAAACTGAAAAAAAAAAAACAAAAGAAAATAAATATGGTTGAGTAATGTTGGGTTGCCTCCCAACAAGCGCTCTTTTAACGTCACTAGCTTGACCTTTAGTCTCCTTACGGAGGTGAGTATGGGCTCAGATTTTCGCCACTGACAGTGAATTTTCTGCTTGTCCTCTCGTGAATGAGCTCTACATACTCTAGAAAAAGGACACGGCTCATTGTTTATGGTTAGGTTGGCTTCTTAGTAAAGATAACTCTCATGCCAGGTGAGAACTTTCTTGTCCCTCCAACCTTTAGGTACTTTCTTTTTAGTACCTTTGTGCTTAGAGCTTGTTGAGGGCTGCCTAACACCAAACTAGAATTGATGTCTGGGTGCTCTGCAGAGCTCTGCATAGAAAGAGAGGGCTGGCAGACTAGGTGTTGCACAGTTATCTCTCTTTTAGAGGGAGAATGGGGGTGAGGCATCTTGAATGAGATGTGATCCTTCCCTAATTTTAGGGTTAGTTCTCCCTTAGCCACATCAATGATAGCATTGGCTGTGGCTAGGAGAGGTCTTCCAAGGATGACACAATCATCCTCATCCTTTCCTATGTCCAAGATAATGAAGTTTGCAGGGACGTAGTGGTTCTCAACTTTAACCAACACATCCTCCACTAAGCCATATGGCTTCCTCATGGTCTTGTCTTCCATCTCTAAAGAGACGTGTGCAGCTTGTACCTCAACTATGCTCAGGTTCTCTATTACAAAGAGTGGCATGAAGTTGATGCTTGACCCTAGGTCATATAGAGGCTTTTCAAAATTCATAGTGCCTATGGTGCAAGGAATCAGAAAGCATCCAGGGTTTGGAAGCTTCTGAGGTACCTCTTGTTGTACCAAAGCATGGAGTTCTTTGGTAGGCAGTGGAGGTTCTTCCTCCAAAGGCTTTGAACCAAATAGTTTGGCATTCAGCTTCATTAGAGCTCCTAAGAAAAGAGCAACTTTCTCTTCCCTAGTGTCTTCATCCTCACTTGAGGATGAATAGTCATCAGAACTTATACACTGCAGGAGTGCATTCAAAGGAACCTCAATGGTCTTTATGGTTTTCTTTGGTTCTGAGCTAGAGGGTTCTTGAGTGGGCTTTAAGCACTCAAAGGGTGGGCTTTGACTGGATTTCAACGCCAGTCCCTCTAGCATTCTGGGCGTTAAACACCCAATAGAGATGTCCTTGCTAGCGTTTAACGCCAGCTTCCCTAGGCTGGTGGGCGTTGAACGCTCGGTGAAGACTTCTTCACTGGCATTCAATGCCTTCTCATTCTCCTCTAATTTGGCCTCAACCTCTAGGGTTATGGCCTTGCACTTTTCTCTAGGATTAACCTCATATTACTGGGAAGAGTGTTAGGATGGATCTCAGGGATCCTCTTACTCAGTTGACCAACTTGTACCTCCAAGTTTTTAATAGAGGACCTTGTTTCATTAATAAAACTATGAGTGGTCTTAGTGAGGCTGGAAACTATAATGTCCAAGTCAGAAAGACTCTACTTAAAGGTTTCCATATTCCTTTAAGAAGGTGGGAATAGTGGTCTATTGGTGAACCTATTCTGGTTCCTACCACCTTGATTGAAACCTTCCTGAGGTTTCTGTTGATCTTTCCATGAGAGGTTAGGATGATTCCTCCATGAAGAATTGTAGATGTTTCTATAGGCTTCTCCCATGTAATTCACCTCCCCCATGGTGAGTTGATTAGGATCATAAGCTTCTTCTTCAAGAGAAGCTTCCTGATTACTGCCAGCTGCAATTTGCATCCCAGTGAGATGTTGAGAGATCATGTTGACCTATTGGGTCAGGATCTTATTCTGGGCCAAGATGGCATTCAGAGTCCCAACTTCATGAACTTCTTTCTTCTGAGAGGCACTATGATTTACAGAATTCCTCTTAGAGGTGTACATGAATTGGTTGTTTGCAACCATCTCAATGAGTTCTCTTGCTTCTGCAGGCATTTTCTTCAAATAGACAGATTCACCTGCAGAGTTGTCCAATGAAATTTTGGACATCTCAAACAGACCATCATAGAACACGCCTATGATGGACCACTCTGAGAGCATGTCAAAAGAACATCTCATTATCAGATGTTTGTATCTTTCCCAAGTTTCATAGAGAAATTCACCTTCTCTTTGTCTGAAGGTCTGAACTTCCACTCTAATCTTGCTCATCGTTTGAGGAGGAAAGAACTTAGCAAGAAAATCATTAACAAGCTTTTTCCAAGAGTTAAGACTCTCTCTAGGTTGGGTATCCAATCAAAATTTAGCTTTGTCTCTTAAAGCAAAGGGAAAGAGAATAAGCTTGTAGACTTCAGGATTAACTCCGTTAGTCTTTACAGTATCACAGATCTATAAAAATTCTGCTAAGAACTAATGTGGATCTCTAGTGGAAGTCCCTGGAATTTGCAATTCTGCTGCAGAAGAGACTAATTGAGGCTTAAACTCAAAATTGTTAGCTCCAATGGCAGGTACAGCAATGCTTCTGCCATAAACGTCAGAGGTAGGCATGGTGAAGTCACCAATGACCTTTCTAGGCTCCTCTTGTGGTTCGGACATATCCTCTCTTTCTTGTTCAAAACTTTCTGAAAGGTCTCTTTCGGAGTGTTGTGCTTTAGCTTGTTGTAAACACCTCCTCAAAGTCTTTTCAGGTTCAAGATCAGGAGTCAAAAGAGGTTCTTTATCCTTGTTCCTAGTCATAAACAAGTAGAAAAGAAAAAAGATGGAAAGGAAGAAAACTTTCTATGCCAAGTAGTAAGAAGCTCCTCCTTAAAGTCAGAATAGAAGAAAGAAGAAGAAGATAAAAAATAAAAATAAAAATAAATAAAAGAAGTAGAAGAAGATTACCTTAAAAATAGGAGTAGAGTGAATTAGAAACAAGAAAGTGAAGCTGGAAGAAGATGTAAAAGAAATCACAGGAAAGCTTTCTGTGCCAATTGGCAAGGAGCTCCAAGTGAGATGTGAAGAAGAAAGGAAAGAAGATAAAGAAGTTGAGCTAGACCCAGAGTGAAAGAAGTAGAGTTTAATGAATAGAGATTAGAAGAGAAGAGGTATAAATAGAAAAAGTAAATAACATTTAAAATATTTTTATTTTTAATTAATTAATTAATTTTCCAAAAATTAAGTTAAATTAATTTAAAAAGTTTTGAATTTTAATTGTTGAATTTTCGAAAACAGAGGAAGGGAGAGAAGAAATTTTCGAAAATTGAGGGAGAGGAGAGTTAGTTAGGTAGTTTTGAAAAAGAAGAGAGGGAAGAAGGAGATATTTTCGAAAATTAAGAGAGGAAGAAGTTATTTAGGTGGTTTTGAAAAAGAAAAGAGAGAAAAGGGAGAGATGTTTTCAAAAATTTTGAGAGAAAAAGTTAGTTAGGAGGTTTTAAAAAATAAGGGAGAGAAGATAAGATATTAATTAAGAAAAGATTTTAATAAAAAATTAAAATAAAAATAAAAGATAAGATAAGAAAAGATTTTGAATTTAAAATTTGAAATTAGAAAAACATAAGATAAGATTTTAAAAAGTTTTGAAAAAGATATGATTTAAAAATTAGAAGTTAGAAAAGATAAGATAAGAAACAAAAAAGATAAGATTAGAAATTTAATTTTAAAAAAGATATGATTTTAAAATTTGAAATTTGAAAAAGATAAGATAACATTTTAAAATTTTGAAAACGATATGATAAGATTTTGAAAAAAGATATGATTCTTATTTTTGAAAAATTTGATTTTTGAAAACTTGACAATTAAGATAAGATAAGATAAAATTTTGAAAATCAAAATCTGAATTTTTTTTTGAAAAAAATTCGAAAATTATGGGAAAAATTATGTTACAAATGATATTTTTTGATTTTTTTGAATTTATTGATGAAAGAGAAAAACACAAAAAAGACACAAGACTTAAAATTTTTAGATCTAGCACCCTTGTTTTTTCAAAAATTTTGGAGGGAAACACCAAACTTAAAAATTTTAAGATTAAAACACAAGCAAGACTCAAGAACACTTTGAAGAAACACAAGAACACAGAATAAAATTTAAATACTCAAAGAACATAAGAACAAAACAAGAACACCAAACTTAAAATTTTAGAAAACCAAGACCAAATTTTTGAAAATTGCAAGAAAAATAAAAAGGAAACACCAAACTTAAAGTCTTGACACAAGATTAAACTAAGAAAAATTATTTTTGAAAAATTTTTAGAAAGAAAGACTTAAAGAACATGAAATTACCAAGAACATAGACACATTAAAAAAAACAAGTATTAAACAAAAAAAAGAAAAATAATTTTGAAAAACTTTTTAGAATTTTTGAAAAAATAGAGAAGAAAAAAATAAAAATAAAAATAAAAATAAAAAACTCAAAGACTCAAACCAAAAACAAAAATTGAACAAATAAAAGAAAAATAATATTTTTGAAAATGGATTTAAAATTTTTTTCGAAAATTTTGAGGAAGAAAACAAAAATTAAAAGATTCAAACAAAAATAAAAATTACCTGATCTAGGGAGCAAGACAATCCGCCAGTTTGTCCAAACTCAACAATCCCTGGAAACGTCACCAAAAACTTGGTGCGCATGTATGCAAAACCCACACTATTTCGCACAATAGCAGCAGTACCAACAAGTGCACTGAGTCATCCAAGTAATACCTGAGCGAGTCAGGGTCGATCCCACGAGGATTGTAGCTTGAAGCAAGCTATGGTTGTCTTGCAGGTCTTAGTCAGGCAAAATCAGAAGGATTGCGAAGTATGATGATCATGAAATAATAGGAATTATATGCTGGGAATTGGAATAGAGTTGAGAGTTGGAGTTGCTTTGTCTTTCTGAAGTAACTCTGGTACTATTGTCTTCTTTGCTTGTGAAGATCTTCTTCTATGGTAGGCTGGAAGTGATCAAAGCCACACCAATGGTCCTTGATCTCCTCTGCTATAGAATGAACACCAGGGCCCTTTCCATTCATTCCAATGGAGGGTGAAGCTCTAGCAGGCTATTCTCTTGGCGATCCTACTCAAAACACCTCAGACAAGGTCGAATCTTTTGAATCAGAGAATGCTGCTTCTTTGGAATCTATCTTATACCACCGGGACCTTAATCTCCCCGGAGATCGACTGAACTGGTGTCTCAAGAAGTCCCCAACAAAATCGTGGATTAACCATCTAAGAGATGTAAATCCATAGCTGTTGGCTTGTGCTTTTCTTCCAGGTACTCACATGAACCCAAGTAGACGCGGGTGTTTGTCAGGCACGTTCATCTTAATGTGATGAACAGAGCCAATTTGTCAAATCGTCCTGTTCATCACGATGAAAGTTGGGATATAAAATTTAGAGATAGATCAAACACGGATTGAAGAAAAAGAAATAGTACTTTTATTAATTCATAGGATTCAGCAGGGCTCCTCCCCTCAACCTAGGAGGTTTAGAAACTCATACTGAAATAAAAATAATGTAAAAAAGAAAATAATGGCAGACCTCCCTCAGCGGGAGGTCTCCCCTAATGGAGAATTCGAAGAAGGTAAAAGTTTTTCTCCGGTCGAGAGTCTCTGATACCACGTGTAAAAGGTCTTTAAATGCTTAAACAAATGACTAATAAGGGTGAAATAGTCTATTTAGTGCTAAAATCCACTTCTGGGGCCCACTTGGTGAGTGTTTGGGCTGAGCTTTGATGAGATCCACATGCATTGAGGTCTCTTGGGCGTGGAATGCCATTTAGGGGGTCCTCTCTGTGCCTTTGGATGCTGGGCTCTGCTCTTTGGGCGTTGGACGCCTGGAAGGGAGCAGGAAACTGGCGTTGGACTCCAGTTTTGGGCCTTCTAATCCGAAGCAAAGTATGGACTCTTATATATTGCTAGAAAGCTTTGAAAATCAGCTTTCCATAGCCGTTGAGAGCACTCCATTTGGACTTCTATATCTCTAGAAAAGCTCTTCCGAATGCAAGCAAGTCAGATCTAGACAACATCTGCAGTGCTTTCTCTGTCTCTGAATCAAACTTCTGCTCCAACTCCTCAATTTCAGCCAGAAAATACCTGAAATGGTCCAAAAACACAAAAGCTCATAGTAGAATCCAAAAATGTGAATTTAACACTAAAACCTATAAAAACTCAATAAAAACTAAATAAAAACTACTAAAAACTATATGAAAATTATGTCAAAAAGCGTATAAAATATCCGTTCATAAGACTTCCCAGAATCTTATATCTTTACTATTTGGGCACTGTTACTATATTGAGAACCCTTGGTTCTCGTTCCATACATATTCTATTATTTTTCAAATGAAGGACCTGAGACACCTCATTGAGCATGCTAGAGACTCTGTTGCAAGGAAATATCTTTTTTTGGGAGTTTCTTATTATGTATTTAGTTATATATGTAGATGTATATTCTCCATCATTGTAAGGACATGGATATTGACCTTAAACATGAAAGGTATTCATCAAATGTTGATAGCTATTATGATTTGGCATATTCGGGATATAATTATTTGGTATACCCATTGGAGGGTAATCTAGAGAATATTCAGGATTATGTATATACTTTTGAAACTCTTGTTTTATATGTATTAAGTTTCTTCTATTCCACTCTTACCTACGCATTTTATTCTTAACTGTTTGAGTGCGACATGATTTTCTGTTTGTTCTACTTACCTTTTTCTTTCAAGGATCATAGTTAAACTTCCTTTCATATATATCTATGTATGTACTTTACTTTTAGAGTTCGTAATACCTGATCACCTCTTATTTACAAACTTAAGCGTAAAGCTTTGTGTGGTAAAGTTTTACAAATGGTCAATTGATTGCTCCTGTAATATCATCGACTCATTTCTATCATTTGATTTAATGTTGTAGCCATTTGCTGAGTAAACATATTCACCAGATTTTGATTACTATCTTCAATTTATTGCTTAAATGCAGCTAGAATTCAATTGTATTAAGAGACATTGTTCCGACAGAAACCTATCTTGATATTTCTGGAAATATTGATCCTCATTCTACACCTGTTGGCAACCTTGTAGGAGTTGCCCCTGTGCCTTGTGTCAGAAAAACATTTTGCATCATTAGTGTGAGTTGTAAGGACATGGATATTAACCCTAAACATGAAAGGTATTCATCAAATGTTGATAGCCATTATGATTTGGCATATTCGGGATATAACTATTTGGTATACCCATTGGAGGGTAATCTAGAGAATATTCAGGATTATATAAAGGGAACCACTCAGATAAAGACGTTTAGAAGGTCTTTTTTTAAAGATTTTTTTTAGTAATTAAAATTTAACACATATAATTAATTAAATCGTGTTATTTTTGTCAAAATTAGGCCAGAAAAATTAATTTGACTAAAAAATGGTGAATCAAATCTTGAACTGGTCTAAATTAATATTTTTTTATATAAAAAATGACTACAATACTCTTATTATAGAAAATAACTAAAATACTTCTATTATATATATTATATATATTAATTTTGAGAATCCTAAATTCTAGTCATTTACTTCTTGCCGTCATAAGATTAAGATTTAAAGTTTTAAAATATATATATATATATATATATATATATATATATATATATATATATATATATATATATATATATAATAGGAGTATTTTAATTATTTTCTATAAAAAATAAATTTAGATCGGTTCAAGATTTAATTCACCATCTTTTCGATTAAATTAATTTGTCTGACCTAATTTTAACAAAAATAACATGATTTAATCAATTATATATATTAAGTTTTAATTACTAAAAAGCATCTTTAAATATATAAAAGATTATTTCTAATTGTGGTTACACCTCTTATACCTCCAATTTTCCAAAGGTGGAGAATAGTTTAGTGACAACCCATACAAAAGCCATATAATAGCCGTAGTCGAAGGAGTTTCATCTGTTATTAAAGGATTCATCCTTCGACTTACAGTACCTCATAAAGGCTTTCAAAAGAGTAAGTTTTGAACCTAAGTTGTCAAATACAAAAAACATGCCTTTGTGTAAGTCCCAAGATTTTTAAAATTTTATTATAAATTAATTTTAAGTTTAATTATTTATTTATAGGTTTAATTTCAAAAATTTCTTTATTAAAGATAATTAAAGTAAGTTTTGATTAATTGAGTTTAAAAAAATTAAGATTCTTATTCAATTTTATAATTATTGAATTATTTTCTATATTTAAATTATAAAGTTTAGTAATTGTAAAATAATAAGAATTTTATATGATTTGGTTTAGATAATTGAGATTTCGGAATTTAATACCTTCAATTTTTATAGATAAAGAAAATTAATTATATTATCTCTAATTTAAAATTAAAATACTTGATTGGAAGTCAATTAACAAATTGATAACTAAATAATATTTAAAAAAATAATTTTAAAGGAATAAACTAGATTTTTAATTAATACTCTATACCCCTAATTTTATTAAAATTACCTAAATTACCCTAGTCCTAACCATCTACCTCACCACCTTCCCTTCCTTTCCCAAGCCTAGACCTAAGTGTTTCAGAAAAAAGAAAAAAAGAAAACGTTGAGGGAGGGAGAGATAAACGGTGACAGAGAAGAAAGAATAGGGTGAAAGGGAAGAGAGAAGAGGGAGATCCGAGAGAGGGGAGTGCCGGTGGAGGAGGTCGCACCATTCTCGCATACTGTCACTGCCGTTGCATCCTGCTGCTTACGCCGCCGTCGCCGTTCAGGAAGCTGTGGCTTCTGCTCGCCGTTGCCGTTGAGATCGTCAAGAGAGATGGCTCGCGAGTGAAGGGAGGTCGCGGGCTTGGAGCCGCCGTGCCTTTGTCGCTGCTGCTCGCCTTTCCTGTCGTCGCCGTCCAACGCGAAGCCAGCTGCGGTCGCCGTATCTCCCAGCCGTGTCTGCTGCCGCCGTGTCGTCGAGGGAGAAGTCGTCGGGTCGCACAGAGTGAAAGAGAGAGAAAGCACGAGAGCAGAGGAGAGAAAGAAGAGACTCACGCCAGCCACCGCCGCTTCTGCAGCTCGAAACCCCGCTGCCACCGTCGGAGTGTGCACTACCGGTAAGGGTTTTAAGCTTGGCTTCTATTCTTTTGGATTCCGGGAACCTTTATCATCACTGCATGTTTATTTCAGCTATCCGCCGCCGCTGCTTGTTGTTCTGAATTGTTGAACCGTCGTTCCCACCGTTCGGGTCACTGGGAATATGGCAGTGATCACCGGAACCACCATCGGAGTTACCATTGTTTCAGTTCAGCCATTCGCCCTTGTTTGGGTAAGCGATGCCTTCCGAAACCTTTAAATTAGTATTTCTGATTTATGTTATTTGAGGATCTGAGGTCTTGGTGTTATAGGATCGAGTTACGAGTCTTAATTGCTGAGTTCTATGGCTGTGGTGTACGGCATCAAGGTGCTGCATCGTCACCGGAGCTGCTGTTGCTCTATTTTCTCGATTATTCATAAGCCCAGTAAGTTGTTCCTTGTTCCAAACTCTTTTAGTTGCTATTCTGCTATAGATTATTGAGTTTTACGCGAAATTAATGTTTTAGGATTGAGCTAAGGCAGTGTTTAGAAGCTGTGGCTGTTGCGGGGACGGCCAGTATTGATGCTGTTGCTGTGGGATAAGAATAGAAATGCAATTTGTCGCGTAGTTGAATTTCGAACGAGGTATGCGTTTTCTTAAAATTTATTTTATCTTACAGAGCTGTTATAAATAGATATTAATATGAGAAACATATGTCTGTGATTATGATTATCTAATAAATGTGGTTGTTTGCTGGACTGAATGACTGATTGCTCGATTGTTTGAGTAGTTTATGATTGCTGAAAAGAAATTAATTTGAACGGTTATTTAGTTGATTATTATGAAAAGTGGCTTTCTTGGTTTTGAAGCTATTTTTAATAATGTAAATGAATCGGCTCTAAAAATGATTTGAAATATGAAATTGAATTAATTTTGGAAACGGTTTAATTTTGAGTTAGTCTGACTTTATAAATGATTTAGTATATGAGCTGGTTTGATTTTAAAAAGAGATTTATTATTGGCATTGATTCGCTTTGAAAATAATTTGATATTGGAACTGGTTGAATTTTGGAAATGATTGAGATCTGGAAATGGTTGAGAAAAGGTTGAGAAATGTATGGATGGGACCCGAAAAGGGTGGCAGTATCCGAGTTTTAGAGAAGATGCTGCCGAAATTTTATAAAATTAGAAGTTTTATTTGAAGTAATTAATTAAAAAGATTTGTTTTTAAACATTATATGTTTCAAGATTTATTTATTTATGAGAGAAAGAATTATGTTTTGAATTGGGATTGTTAATGGATGGAATGGAAAGAAGGATGATGAGGATTTTCTTTAAAAATAGTTTTTGAATGAATTTGGAAATGAGATTTGGATTGATGAATGATTATAATGTTGGGAATGTTGAGAATGTTGAGATATGAACTTTGAGTTATTCACATGGCTTATGAATTTGAATTATCTGAAATACGAGGTTCCTTGGATAAAGTACCATGACTTGCCACCACGTGTACCAGCTTGAAAACTCGATACTCTGTTGACCCTACGACGTAAGTGTGACCGGGCACTATATAAATTCCCAGGAATGTTACCCCCATTGAGCAATATTGATTATTTGAGAAAAAGCTATGCATAGACTCTTGGTGATGAACGTCGGGGGAAAGTCTAAGGACAATTCAGACTTGTCAGGTTGGCTGGATAACCGACAGATGGGCCTCATCAGCCATAGGAAAGGCATGCATTATATGCATTTGTATGCTTTGCTTGGGTTTGAACTTGTTTTGGTTTGCCTAATTGCTAACTGTTTTTAACTGTTACTTGAACTACTTGCTGTAACTGCTACCTACTTGTGCTTTCCTTCTCTGTCTTGCCTGTGTTTCTCCTGGCGTGCTACATTTGAGAATGAACTTTGATGCTGAATTAATGATTGTGTTGTTTGATTGCGTGGTTGGTTTTTTATTGGGATTTTCTTATAAGAAAGGAAAAGTTTTGGATTTCTGAAAGATTAAACATTGTTTCTTCGAAAAGGTTTTGAACAATTACCTATTGATTTTTTTAAAAGATTCATAAGGCAATGATAATCACTGAGTTTGAAAATAGTTTTCTTATTAAATATTTTCTTATGACAACTTTGAAACTCTGTGGTGAGACCGTGTGGTTTGGTTCTCACCCCCTACAGCTTTACCTTTTCAAGAACCAGATGAAGAAGCATTAAGAAGAGTTCTACTGCGTTTGCGCACTACAACATTTTGGGTCTATGGTCACGGTTTTTTTGGTCACGGTAAAAAACCGTGACCATAGACCCTCTATGGCCACGGTTTTTCAGGGTGACCAAAAAAAAAGCTATAGTCATGGTTTTTTTGGAAAGGGTGACCATAGAGTACCTATGGTCACGGTTTTTTAAAAAAGGGTGGCCTAAAAGGGTCTATGGTCACGGTTTTGAGGGGTGACCTAAAAGGGTCTATGGTCACGGTTTTTTATAGTAACCAAAAAGGGTCTATGGTCACGGTTTTTCAAAAAAGGGTGACCTAAAAGGGTCTATGGTCACCGTTTTCGGGGGTGGCCTAAAAGGGTCTATGATCACAGTTTTGGGAGTGGCCTAAAAGGGTCTATGGTCACGGTTTTTTACAGTGACCAAAAAGGGGCTATGGACACGGTTTTTCAAAAAAGGGTGACCTAAAAAGGTCTATGGTCACGGTTTTGGGGGGTGACCTAAAGGGGTCTATGGTCACGGTATTGGGGGTGGCCTAAAAGGGTCTATGGTCACGGTTTTGGGGGTGACCTGAAGGTGTCTATGGTCACGGTTTTTTACAGTGACCAAAAAGGGTCTATGGTCACTATTTTTCAAAAAAGGGTGACCTAAAAGAGTCTATGGTCACGGTTTTGGGGGGGTGACTTAAAGGGGCTTATGGTCACAGTTTTGGGAGTGGCCTAAAAGGGTCTATGGTCACGGTTTTGGGGGTGACCTAAAGGTGTCTATGGTCACGGTTTTTTACAGTGACCAAAAAGGGTCTATAGTCACGGTTTTTCAGAAAGGTGACCTAAAAGGGTTTATGGTCACGGTTTTTGAGGGTGACCTAAAGGGGTCTATGGTCACAGTTTTTTACAGTGACCAAAAAGAGTTTATGGTCTCGGTTTTTCGAAAAGGTGGCCTAAAAGGGTCTATGATCACGGTTTTGGGTGGTGACTTAAAATGGTCTATGATCACAGTTTTAGGAGGTGACCTAAAGGGGTCTACAATTACAATTTTTAATCATTTGAGTTTTAATTAATTAAGATTTTTCTGTATTGCTTATTAATTTAAATATTTTTTCTTTTTAAAAAATTTAATGATTAAAAACTAATAATTATACATGATTTACTTTTAAATATTAAAATTTGAAATCTAATTTTATAAATAAAAAATTAGGTTGAATACTTTTAATAAATTTAAATTAAAAATAATTTAAAACTTAATAATAAAAAAATTAATTTTTTACACTAAAAATTTAACCATTAAATAATAGATTATTAAGTTTTGTGGATTAATAATTAGGGAAAAAGCATAGACGACGCCGTTTCTTGTTTATTTGAAATGCATGAGAACCGAATTGAAGGAAATTGAAAACCCCCGCGGCCCTCTTCTTTCTTCCCCCAATTCATAAAACTGTGACTGATGGAAATCGAAACTTGAAAACCCTAGCCCCTTGTTGCTGCCACCGTCCCAAGCTCTTCAGCGCCACCGCCGTCCCAAACTCCGCGGCGCCATCGCTTCTTCCCCTTCCCTGTTTTGCAAAACCTAGAAAACTCAGCACGTCGTCTTCATCTTCGTCGGCTTCGCTGTTCATGGTTTGGAGTAGCACGCCGTCCGGTTGCCGCTTGCCTTCATCTCGCATATCGCCTTGTCTCGCCGGTTGCCGTCCGTCGAAGGTTAGTAGCCTCCACTTCTTCTTTTTGGTTCACTGAAACATGTGTTGGATTTTGGTATTTTCTTCTTTTCAGTGCGTTTCTCACGCCCTTTTGATGGGAAAGAAAAAGTGGAGTCATGTGCCATAGATTTCGTAGGTTTTGAGTTTGATATTGTTTCTATTATTTATGATGCCATTTTGGAGTATTATTTTAAGCTATGCCCCTACGTGTGCTTGTTGAATTCCCTCGATAACCAATTGGAATTCAGGGCGCGTACCGTTTTCGTGCGATGAGAAGAATCAATCAGTAAAACAGGACAAGTTAACATATGGTATAAAGAATGAATGAATGGGATCAAACCATGGAGGAAACAATGAGACCCTGTTCGTTGGGAATGCTTTTGCCATACCTCAAAACCCAGTATCGGTTCTTTGTCAATTTTACACCTACCATTCTTTGATTACCCTAAACTTGCGGCTGCTAGTGCCACACACACTTTGCCCGTGGTCTCTTTCCCTACTACTACCCTAATTCTTTTCTTTTATATCCAAATAAGAATCATTCTAACTAACAACTTAACTACTACTCGTCCCATCAAAATAGATTAATCCATTTATTTGTCATAAATACACAAATTTTTTCCAAAAAAATTATGTCCGGTTAAATTTTACTCAATCTGATCAGATCTTATTGAATATGGTTAGCTAATTAGCTTGTCTGTTCAACCAAACCTGTCAACCATTTATTTTTTAATTTTTATTTTTTTATTTATCCTTTTGGCATTTATAAGTTCTTTAAATATCCTTTTTATAATTATTCTTAACAACTCAAATGTATAAACCAAAATAGTTGCTTATATATTATATATACGTTATGTATGTGCAGTGTTAACACTTGTCATCATAACGAGTTATACTATGTACAAAGTGGTGATATTGCCAAACTTCCACTACTTTGTCATTATCCTGTTAAGGTACATACCTTGTTAAATTAATAGTTTCATTTTGTTTTATTTTATTTTATTTTAAGTAACTAATTATTAATTAATTATGGTCCTGCTTGACTTTTGCTGAAATCATATGCCTATCTGAATGTGATAATGATCTTTATCTATATGTGAGGAGAACAAATCCCATGTGCATAAGATTTTATACTCTATTAGTGGTGCATGAATAATGCATTTTCTGTACTAGTTTTTTTTTTTTTGACACTTTATCGATGCTGTTAATAATTAATTGTCTTCAAAGTTGCTTGAAAAATAGCTCATTATACAAGGCGATGAAAGAACTTTAATAATTAACTGGTGGTTTGAATTAATTTAGAGTTGATTATTTATTATGCTGTTGTATACAAAAATTTTTAAATCATGTATAGAAAATTCTTATTCACAGGTCTATTTCATGAGTCTTTACCTCCACAAATTGACGATGTTTTTGGTTTCTAAAGTCTAATCTGTCCCTTTTTGAACTCGTCAGTTTTACAACATTGATTCGGTAATTTAAAGCTCAACCTTATGCCCCATTATTACACTGCATTATTAGTTAGCACTTAGCATTGCTACTCTATATTATGTATATATCAAGATTATGGGACACTAATGGAAATTATTCTGCCTATTTTATATGCGAACCCATGTTAATACAAAAAGTTAACTTAATAAGTGCAAAAAAAATGTACATTAATATAGGAACTTAAAATTGGGCATTATTTGGTATTCCCTTTCTGAACTTAATTATTTTGATCAAAATGATGTTGCAACAAGTTAATCCTGATATGAGTGCGGAACAAGTGCAAGTAATGATAGAAGCTGTCCAACAATCTCCGCCTGATGCAAGTAGTGCACCAAATGATGCGAGGCGAAGTATTCCTCCTTCACTGGGATCGAACCATGTGTCAAAAGATATGGAAGTAAGCACTGTCAAAATTAGTAGTTAAATTAATAGTGACTGATTGTTGTTGATGTTAATTTTATTGTTGATTTTATTGGTTAATTGGCTCCATGAGTACGTATTGAATAGAAGGGTAAGAAACTAATTACGAAGTAAGATGCATAACCTACCATTGTTTCTCTTCAGAAGGTATAGAAAAATAGATAAAGCAATAATAATACATGAAGGTGAAGGGGTAGCAATCGGCATTTAATTAGTACTTAGTAATATATAGCAATCAGCATCATTATTATTTTAAAATTTACTTTGTCTATTGATTTCACACTCAATCTGGTTTTTCTATTTCGCTGGTGTTGATTAATTGATTTATTTGATGGGTTGGAAGGTAATAATAGTATTTCGGTATTACCTTGTTTTTTAAGCTTCTATTTTGGTTGTGGTTGTTTCTTTGTGCTGGATTTTTTTCAATTTTAAGCGACTTCAACAGGGGACTTGAAGTTCCACTCAAAGATAGATTAAAAACATATAATCGTTACCAAATGGCTCAAAACCACATGCAAATGCTCCATGTTATTTAGTGGTTGAAATTTTCATATTGATTGACTTACTTAACTTGTGCTCCATATTCATTACTCAACTACACTGCATGCATCATCAAAAACATTTTTGTTCTGTTCTAACTTCTTTATTTCTTTATTTCTTGATTTGTTGATGTGTTCTTTACATTTTGATAAGAGACTTTATCTGATAATACATGTAATGGATAAATTACACCCTATTTTGATTAGTGTTGTAATGGATATCTACTTTTTAATGAAACTTTTATGATTCACATTTATTGAATTCTCATTCTTAGATTTATTTTGTGACTATCATCATTTTGGAATGTGATTATGCTTTAAAAAAAATTCATACAAAAAAACAGGTTACCATAGATAAGTTATGGCCACGGTTTTAAGGAGGGGTGACTATAGATAAGCTATGGCCATGGTGAAAACAGTGACTATAGATAAGGTTATGGTCACGATTTTAAGGTGGGGTGACCATAGATGCTATGGTCACGGTTTTTGATAAGGATATGGTCACGGTTTAAGGAGGGGTGACTATAGGGGCTATGGTCACGGCTAAAACTGTGACCATAGATAAGGCTATGGTCACGGTTTCTAGGTAGGGTGACCATAGATAAGGCTATAGTCACGGTTTTGGGAAGGGGTGACCATAGAGGCTGTGGTCACGGTCAAAACCGTGACTATAGATATGGCTACGGTCACGGTTTTAGGTGGAGTGACCATAGAGGCTATGGTCACGGCCAAAACCGTGACCATAGATAAGGCTATGGTCACGGTTTTGGGAAGGGGTGACTATAGAGGCTATGGTCACGGTTTTTGGTGGAGTGACCATAGAGGCTATGGTCACGGCCAAAACCGTGACCATAGATAAGGCTATGGTCACGGTTTTGGGAAGGGGTGACCATAGAGGCTATTGTCACGGCCAAAACCGTGACCATAGATATAGCTATGGTCACGGTTTTGGGTGGAGTGATCATAGAGGCTATGGTCACGGTTTTATTGCGTGACCATAGATTAACCTATGGTCACGGTAAAAAAACGTGGCCTAAAGTGCCCGAATTTGAACATAACAACCGTGACCATAGAAACCGTGACCATAGATAAAAAAACCGTGACCATAGACCTATGGCCACGAGAGAATAGGCCACGGCGGAAAAACCGTGACCATAGGTCAAAAACCGTGACCATAGACCTATGGTCACCTTTTTCACTAGCTATGGTCACGGTTTTTCACCGTGACCATAGACCTTTTTTTTTGTATGCTTTGCTTGGATTTGAACTTGTTTTGGTTTGCCTAATTGCTAAACTGTTTTTAACCGCTACTTGAACTACTTGCTGTAACTGCTACCTACTTGTGCTTTCCTTCTCTGTCTTGCCTGTGTTTCTCCTGACGTGCTACATTTGAGAATGAACTTTGATGCTGAATTAATGATTGTGTTGTTTGATTGCGTGGTTGGTTTTTTATTGGGATTTTCTTATAAGAAAGGAAAAGTTTTGGATTTCTGAAAGATTAAACATTGTTTCTTCGAAAAGGTTTTGAACAATTACCTATTGGTTTTTTTAAAAGATTCATAAGGCAACGATAATCACTGAGTTTGAAAATAGTTTTCTTATTAAATATTTTCTTATGACAACTTTGAAACTCCGTGGTGAGACCGTGTGGTTTGGTTCTCACCCCCTACAGCTTTACCTTTTCAAGAGCCAGATGAAGAAGTATTAAGAAGAGTTCTACTGCGTTTGGTTTATATGCTGTTGTATTAATTAGTTTATTTTCTTTCCTCGTCTTTGTTATTATAAATTTGTAAGAGGGATAGGAATTGTATGTTTTATAAGTATATTATATTATGAGTTATTATGTAAGGAGTTTTGTATATGAATTTATATCTGCTTGTATTTTTCTTAAAATAAGGTATTAATTTCCGGTTTTGAAAGAAATCAGCGATACAATGTCGAGTTACAGGCTCCTATTTTAGTATTTAGTATGTAAAGTAGTCGTAATACTTCTTGCTATCAGAGTAGCGCAGCTAAAAGCGTGACTTCTGATAGTGAGGGTGTTACACTTTGCACCAGGTTATGTTGCATTTTTTATTGTATTTGTTAATCAATTTATATATTATATAACAACTTCAATTAAATTGTTTTATATTTATTTAACTTATTTTAATTTTAGTTTTATACTCTCTCTTTATATCAAATTATCCATATTTTTTAAATTATAGATAAATGTAAAAATAAATATTAAATTTTTTTAACTATTTCAAAATTATAAAATAGACAAAAAAAACTCTTTATTAATGATAACATATATTATTTAATGATTATATAATATGTTTTAATAAATATTTGAGGTACATAATAGGTATAAAGTACTTAATAAATTATTGAAATAAAAAAATTATTTATTATGAAAAGAATCAAATATAATTTTATATTATTATCAAATTATAATCAGATTGATTAGTTTAACAAATAATTTAATAGTTGAACTAATAATCTAGTGAATCAATACTCTGATTGGATCTATTATTAATTTGATTCCTATAATTATGATTGATATATATGAAATAAATTATCAAATTATAAAACAAATATTTAAATAATTTATAAAACAAATAATATCAAAATTTATTAATTAATAAATAAATAATACTTAAAAATATTGAACAAAATGCATATTTTACCTTAATTTTAAAAAGAAATTGTTGTCTCTTTGCATCTAAATAAGAAAAAGATATGAGATCACCGTATACAGTAGATACTTCTTTTGTCATTAGGTTGGACTTATCAGGTGGGGTCCTACTTTGCAAAAAGAACCTACGTAGAAATAATTTAAAAACATTAAATGTAAAGTCATCAAACTAAATTGTGTATTAATTTGTAATTAAGACATTATTACAATTGTAATGCATGATAATTTTTTTATGAATAATGATTTTTCATACAAATTTACTGTGTGCCAAATACCATGCTAATTTTCTTTCACTAAAATTATTATGAATGTAGATGTATAAAGCTAATTATCGTCGGTCAATCATGATTCGTATATTAGTAATAAAATATGAATGATTATATATTTATATTTGTAAGCATGTTTTATAAGTAATTGTTTTGTTTGATTTTTGTTAAACTCGACAAGTGTTGATTTAAGTTTGTATAAAAAATCTCAATTTGTAGAGCAGATAACAAGTGGATGTCAAAAAATTATTGAGGATGTCAAAAATTATTTGTAAAATATGAAATATAAATTGTAACGAATAATATAAATATTTATAACAAGTGGAATATAAAGATGAATGAGAAAATACTAAATAAATAAATAAGAGAAATTGAAAGAAAATAGAACTAAAGAAAAATAAAACAATAAATAAATTGAAAATAGACTTAAGACACTCTCAGATGCACTTGCATTTCATAAATTTTTTGGGCATCAGTGTAATTTGAAGTCCTGTAACTCTTTTAAACTTCTCTATTTATAGATAATAATATTGAGTTGGTAAATGCTTCTCTCTTTCTCCCGATTTAATTACCCTTTTTTTTTCAGACTTTCACACCCACGTCAGGACCTTGCCTTGATCATGTTAGACTTCGCTTTCCAAACTAGATCTTCCACGTTTTCTTCTTTACCTTGGTCACCAAGCATTTACCCCTACGTTCTTTATTTACCATGATCTTAGTAATTACTCCACGTTTTATTAACAAAATTTGACTCCAATCATTTTTCGACTCAAACCATGCATACTCGACGTTTTGATTGGTGTAGTCAAAACTTATAAGGCGTCGAATTTTTGTGCTAACAGTAATATAATCAAAATTGATTTACACTTGTATTCAAATCGAAAATGTTGGGCGACCAATTTTTTATATGGATTCCACTAGGGAGACAATGGACTATTTATATAATATGTATAATGGGTTATTGAGTTACAAAATGAACATCTTTCATACTATCTAGAATAATCATTCTAAGTACTAGAGATAATAAACATCTCCTCAAAAAATTAAATTAATTTTGAGGTTCACCAAAGATCAAATTTTTGACCTTTCGAATATAGCACTTTAATACTATATCATGATACCACTCATCCCAAAATCTTCAACTGATAAAATAAGGTAATATTAATGATTATATCTCTAATACTCTATAAACTTTCATTGTATATATTATACAAGTATTCCATTAACTTCTCATACTTTCCCTTTCTATATAATCAAGTCCGACCAAGTTATGTATATTAATGTGCTCTATTTTACCTTCTCTTTTACAAAATTTTTTTTCTTCTTTTTCTTCATTTTTTTTTTATTTCTTATTTGATTTTATCTCATTTTTTTTTTACTCTTCCTTCATCATTATCATTATTATCTTCTTATATGTTTTTATTGTTGTTATGTATCTTCTTAATTATATAAATATAAAAGCTTTCATTGATCAATTGACTCAACCTCTGAACTAAAATCATCTTTTCTTAAAAAACAAAAGAATTTTACAAAAAAAAATACTCAAATTCAAATATTTTAAAATATTTTTAAATATTATACACTTATAATTATTCCAATGAAGATGTTATTATAAGAAAAATTTTTAATGATAAAATGGTTTAAATTAAAGGTAAAGATCGACCAATGTTTTTTATGATTTAACTAAATGGTAGTAAGGTGAATTGCCTTAATAACAAATTCTGAAATTTTGTAAATTAATAAAAAAATTCTTCCTGAAAATAAAAGAATAAAATAAAACAACGCTCAATCTATGCTTCAATTCAGACTTTAATCCATCCTAACAAAATTAAGGTAAAAAATTGGATATTCATAGATTTAAATCATACTGTCGTTTAAATTTAAAATTAACACTTTTTGACATATTAAAAAATAATAAGAATAATACTAAAAAGTTAATAGAAATTTTTTAGATAATTAAATTAAAAAAAATTAAACTGATAGCTAAAATTACTGATAAATATAATAAATTTTATACCCTTTAACTTTTCTCAAAAAGTAATTTGTGAAGGGTATTTACAAATTTGATTAAATAATATTATTAATATTATTAATATTATTATTAATATTATTAATATTAATAAACGGTTACTAACCGTTTTGTACCATTTGGTTGAAGGGACACAACCTTTTAAGGATTGTGTATGTTCAAAACATTGTGTCTATTGGCTAAAGGGACACAACTCTTTAAGAGTTGTATATGTTCAAAACATTGTATCTATTGGCAATAGAAATGACACAACCATTTGTATACGTAACTAGTCATAATTGCTACGTGCAATATGTATAAATAAGTCCTTGTCCACTATTTCAGAGACGCAGTACTAAGCGTACAATTTACACTACTATTAAGAGATTTTCTTTGTTCAAAAGAGTTGAGAATTTCTTACTATTGCTAATTAAGAAATTCTTAGGTTTCATTGTATCCTGGGAGAGTATTGTCATCAACCCTATAGCAACTAAGTGTGGGGACAAATATCTCTCTAAAGAAAGCGATCTCATCGTGCCTTGAAACCACTACACAAATATAAGATTTTGTCATCTTCTCATACCATATACACAACAATTTTAGAGAGATATTATTTGAAGATGGCACAAGATCAAAACACCACGTTCAAGGTCATGAATCAAGAGTTTGTCAAGTTAGATCGCTTTGATAGAATAAACTTCAACCATTGGAAAGACAAGATGATGTTCCTTCTTTCGGTTCTCAATCTTGCATATGTGATTGACCGAAAAACTCCACCAATTGCCAATGCTGCTGGAAGTTCCACAATGGAAGAGGAAGAAAAGATTGTTGAATTGAAGAAGAAACATGATGCAGATACTATTGTATGTCGATGTCATATGTTAATTCAATCACCATTGGAGATTTGGAAATATTTGGAAGAAAAGTACAATACTAAACGACAAGGAACAGATAAGTTTACTATGATGAAATATTTTGAATTTATTATAAATGATATTATTGATCAAATTCATGAATTACAAATCCTTGTAAGTAGACTTCGTGATCTACAAGTGGTGATCCTTGAATCATTATAAGGTGAAGAATATTTTTCTAATAAATTTGATCACTTTTGTGAATTACATGGTATTGTGCATGAATCTTCTGCTCCATATACTCCGCAACAAAAATGGTTTGGCGGAAAGGAAAACCGTACCTTAGTGGATATGGTAATTCAATGTTACTAAATGCAAAATTGCCTTACAATTTGTGGGGTGAAACATTATTGACATCATGTCATATCCATAATAGGATATCATCAAGACATAGAAAGGTTTCTCCTTATGAAATTTGGAAAGAAAGGAAACCTAATTTATATTATCTTAAAGTGTGGGGGTGTTTAGCCTTTTATTGAGTTCCTTATCAAAAGAGAACTACATTGGGGCCAAGAGGCATAAAAGGCACTTTTATAGGATATGCTTAAAATTCTAAAGCATATAAATATTATATTAGACTTAGTGTCTAATGTAGTTGTTGAATCAAGAGAGATAGAATTTATTGAAAATAAATTTATCAATTATTCAACTTCTAATTTAGAATATCCCCAAAATGATACTAATGTTTCACAAGAAATATATATGGAGCAACCGAAAAGCTATGTGCTACCCGAAAATAAAAAGAAAGTTTTCAAATTAATTAAGTCTTGGGCTAAAACAAGCGCCTAAACAATGGTATGAGAAGTTTGATTCAGTGGTGTTATCAAATGGCTTCTCACATAATAGTGCGAATAAATGTATTTACTCAAAATTTACTAAAGATTATGGAGTAATCATTTGTTTATATATTGATGATATGTTAATCATCGGAACAAATTTAGAAGGAATTTGTATAACGAAGGAGTATCTAACTTCTAAATTCAAGATGAATGATTTGAATGAAGTTGATACAATATTAGGCATAAAGGTGCATAAGAATGAAGTTGGCTTTACTTTAAGTCAATCTCATTATATTAAAAAGGTATTGGAAAAGTTTAATCATCTCACAATTAAAGAATCCAATACGCCGTATGATCCTAATCTTAAATTAGAAGGAAACATGGGAAGACCTATAGCACAATTAGAATATGCTAGTGCTATAGGAAGTTTAATGTATGCAATGCATTGTACTAGACCTGATATAGCATTTGCTGTGTGCAAACTATCAAGGTTTACAGGAAAGCCTAGCAATCAACATTGGAAAGCTATAATAAGAGTTCTTGGTTATCTCAAGAAAACCATAAACTTGGGATTACATTATAGTGATTATCCCGCAGTTTTAGAAGGTTATTCCGACGCAAGTTGGATTACAAATCTTAGTGATAACAAATCCACTTCAGGGTGGATTTTCACCATAGGTGGTGGAGCAATAAGTTGGGCCTCAAAGAGTTGTAATAGAAATTAATTTGTGAAGGGTATTTACAAATTTGATTAAATAATATTATTAATATTATTAATATTATTATTAATATTATTAATATTAATAAACGGTTACTAACCGTTTTGTACCATTTGGTTGAAGGGACACAACCTTTTAAGGATTGTGTATGTTCAAAACATTGTGTCTATTGGCTAAAGGGACACAACTCTTTAAGAGTTGTATATGTTCAAAACATTGTATCTATTGGCAATAGAAATGACACAACCATTTGTATACGTAACTAGTCATAATTGCTACGTGCAATATGTATAAATAAGTCCTTGTCCACTATTTCAGAGACGCAGTACTAAGCGTACAATTTACACTACTATTAAGAGATTTTCTTTGTTCAAGAGAGTTGAGAATTTCTTACTATTGCTAATTAAGAAATTCTTAGGTTTCATTGTATCCTGGGAGAGTATTGTCATCAACCCTATAGCAACTAAGTGTGGGGACAAATATCTCTCTAAAGAAAGCGATCTCATCGTGCCTTGAAACCACTACACAAATATAAGATTTTGTCATCTTCTCATACCATATACACAACAATTTGTGATCCCATATCTTTCACCTGCTGTCTCCTTTAATTTCTAATAAGCACCCAAAAATAACACATGCATTATGGAAACAGAATGAAATTCTACATAATATTAATAATAATATGGTTAAATGATCCACCATGGAGTCAGGACCAAATTTGATATTGGAGAGCGAAAACCATTTGAAACAAGACTAAATAAACCATAAAGATAAGCATTTGTTATATATTATATGCACATCTCTTTGCTCTAACCATCCAAGTTTGGCCGTAAAGCTAATAAGATGACATAACTTTTTAGGGAAAAAAAAATTCAAATTAAACAGAACAACAACTAGATAAGTTCTTTAATCATCAAAAGCTTTAGCCGAGCCACATCATAATCTCCTCAGCTGCACGCTTGAAAGTTTCCTCCACTGTATTTGCGTCTGCAAATTGAAGTAAAGCCCTACTTGCCTGTAACATCATGGACATCCCAATTGAGTAAAGTTTAGATTTGCAATCTATTATGAAATTACTTATTCTAAAAATGTATGTTTATTAAAAAAAACACATAAATAATTCTATTTTTAATACGTTTTCTTAAGATTTTTTTTTAAATTTGTATAAATTTTATATAAGTCTTTTTTTTATTTGTTTTATGTTAAACCTTTTTTTTGTCTGTAAAATCAAACTCTTGACTTTTTATTATAGTAATTTTAAAAGTATATTATGATATCATTTATTCTAAAAGATTAAACTTATAAGAGAAGAACATAAATAATTATATGTTTAAAACAATACTTATATTTATTATATATATATATGCACTATGCTGATTAAGGATATCTTGACAACCGTTTAACTTAGATTTAATTTATTATTAGTATAAAATCACTTATCCTAAAATTTTAAATGAATAAGTAAATACTAAAAAGACATAATTGATTATATATCTAATATGTTTTCTCAAGTAAAAATAATTTTGGGGGTTTAATGTCCAAAATCGCATATGTCCTTTTTGTTAGTGTGATGCTAAAATTTTGTCTTTTAGAATAACAAAAATTGAACATAAAATTTTAGACCTTAGTTATGTAAAATCTGATACCACATGATCAAACTATTTATATATCTTGACCATGATTATTTATTAAAGAAATGCTAATGTATATAAAGTGTAGAGATGGAATTGGGAACTTACATGAGTAAGGACCATGTATCTATTGACATTATGGTTGCACAAGATACTAGCAGAAATGACGTCAACCTTATGCTTCTGGAGCACAAAAGCAATGGTGGTGAAGAGACTAGGCTTCTTCTCTGCACATATGCTGAACTGTGCTTCCTCTCCACACATGTTCAGTACCACATTCTGTGAAGCCCAAGTCTTAAAAAACGGTGAATTATTTGCAACAGCAGCAGAAACAAAAGATGGATTCGAAGCATGTTGAGTGGCGGTTATAGTTAATGCATTATTATCTCTTGACAAGGATGATGAGTCGTAAGGGTTCCACTGAGGGTCGGTCACAGCAGATTCGCACACAATTGGTGACACAGAGACAGAGAGAGATTGAATCCTCTGTCGCTTTTTTTTCTCGAGATTCTCAACCGTTTGTTGCAGAGTTTTGATGTGCCTCACTGCTTCATCCACAATGGATGACTTGTCTGCCTGCAAGGACGTGCAAATCCATCAAAATCAGAATCATTCAAAACCAAATTTAGCCATGTGCGAAAACAAATTGTTTACAATAGGATCATAAATAGAGCAAAATGTACAAACATTTTAATACATCGACTTTATAAATATACAAATAAATTTAGGTAGAAACTCAAGTGCAGTCGGTTTCAGGTGAAGTTGATAGTTGAGAGTCGTTAGATAATTTGACTATTTGACTAAATTTTTATCTAATGACTCTCAACTATCAACTTCACGTGAAGTCGACTGTATCTGAGTTTTCACCATAAATTTAATACAAATAGGCAATTATTTCAAAATAAACACATATACTTTTTTTTTACATATATGTATGTTTTAAAACGAAACACACAGAATATTTTAACAAATAAAAATATAAATATTTTTTGAATTATGGATTATATTTTGTAAAAAAATTGAAATTAAATTTTCTAAACAGTTCATTTTCTATAATGACAATTCAATTCTTAATTTTTGTTTATCCTCTACTTTGTTAATTTGTTGTTGATTAAAGAAAAATTAGTTCCGTAGAAAATTGATTTTAGAATTCGTATAATAAGTGAAACGCTGGTAAATTCACATTGTTCGTGTTTTATATAGATAACACAACCCTAAAATTACCTTATAGGGATCATTGAAAATCTTAAAGATGGTAATAAAGTCAGAAAAATCTTTCAATTGGATTAAATTTCAAATCTGATTGATAATATTTAATGGTGTTAAAAAATAAATGGTTTTATCGTATAATTATTTAACCTCTTTTTATAGGTTCATTTAAGGAAATAGAGTATATTACACAAGCAAAAAAGTATTTATTTATTGTATTCATTTTTATTATTATTACTATTTTTAAACCTTTCAAAAATTTAAGAACAAAATGTGTATTATACCTTAATTTTACTAAGAAATTGTTTTATCTAGATTTTTCAAAAAAATATTAAAAAAAATTATTTTAAATTTAGACAAATATGCAAATAAAATAGGGAGCCACTTAGATAAAGAATGTCTTTTTTTAAATATATTTTTTAGTAATTAAAATTCAATACATATAATTGATTAAATCTTGTTATTTTTGTCAAAATTAGATCAGACAAATTGATTTGGCGAAATAATCGACGAACTAAATTTTGAACCGATTTAAATTAATATTTTTTATAAAAAAAACTACAATACTCATATTATAGAAAATGACAAACCACTCTTATATATATATATATATATATATATATATATATATATATATATATATATATATATATATATATATATATTGAAAACCCTAAATCCTAACACTTCTTTTCTCTCAATGCTATCATGAGATTAAGATTTAAAGTTTTCAAAATATATATATATATATATATATATATATATATATATATATATATATATATAAAATAAGAATGTTTTAACCATTTTCTATTATAATGATATTAAAGTTATTTTTTATTAAAAAAAATATTAATTTAGACTGATTTAAAATTTGATTAATCGAATTTTTTGTTAAAGCGGTTTGTCCGATCTAATTATGACAGAAATAATACGATTTAATCGATTACATATGTTAAATTTTAATTATTAAAAAATATCTTTAAAAAAATTTAAACATCTTTTATCTAAGTAACTCCCATAATAATAATAATAATAATAATAATAATAATAATTTTTGTCAGAAAAAACCGAAAGAAACACACCCTTTTATTGTAGAACAACTTTTATATGTGAAAATTTTATGACTGTGTTATGTTGATTTTAATTATTATCCAAAAATCATCAAATATTTATTTTTATTCAAAATTTCAATAATATTTAATTCTTTTAGAAAAAAAAATCAGCTTTTCAGTTAATTTTTAATTCCCCTCTAATTAATAAAGGAAGAAGAATACATGGAAAGATGGCAGAAGGATTTCTGTCCTTTCTACATTCCTAATTGTCCATTTTGGAAAAAGATACAGATCCAGCTGATACATGACAAAGCTAAACTTAATGGGAGAGAAGAAATATATAGATTAATTAAAAATAAAAAGAAAAAGAGAAAGAGAAATTAAATACACACTATATATATATATAGAAAAATAAAGAGGCATATACATGTCGATCTAAATTTAGCCGAAGGAAAGATAACCATGAGAAGCTTGATGGAAAAGCATTCACAAACAAAAGAGATGAAAATTTTATATGTTTTGAGAGTAAAACAAAAATTTAGGTAGATATTATTCATGCATGGTTTAACATATTCACTGTTACATAAAAAACTACACAAGAAAGTGAGAGAATAATAATCTACCAAAATTGATATGTTAAAAGCTTAAAATGGTATAAATTTTTTTATCTTAATTAGAACATGCAAAATTTGTTTACTATTTTATTTTTATTATTTTTTAAATTAATCAATCTGATAGGAAAAATTGAAGTTGAATAATTATTTTACCTTAGGAGGAAGTTGAGGAAGCATAGCATGAAGATTAGCAAACATGTCCCTCATTTTCTTCCTTCGTTCTCTCTCTGTCCATATATGGAGATCATGATCATTACCATCATTCTTCATAGGCCTCTTGCCATCTTCGTCAGCTCGGCGTCGCTTCTTGTTGTTTGTAACCGGCGTCGTGAATTCTTCATTTTTCTTCTCTATTTCTCCCTGTGTGAGGTGGTTGATAGGAGCTGGTGGCAGAGGAGGCATTTCTATATGTAGGTTCTCTTTCGTTTCTCTTTGACCTAAGTTATCAAAATTTGAGACATCCCATGGTTGGTTATCCCAAAAGAATCCTATGTCATTAGGGTCTTGATTCTCAACACTCATGGCCATAGTAAGAGACAGACTAGAGAGTGTGTCTATGTGTGTGGGGGGAGAGAGAGAAAGAGTGATTGTGAGAAACTTAGCAATGAAGAGAGGGAGATACGTTTATATAAAGATGGCAGTGGCATTGCTTGCCAGAATTAAGTTTAAGCTATGTAGAAGGAAAAAATGCGTAGTGCTAAAATTATTCATGAAAGATTATATTGTTGACAGAATTATTAATACAAGCAAAAAATTTATTCAATATGTTTAGAAGATTCCATTCATTAAATAAATTTATACAAAAAGTAAATTTTTTTGTCATGATATGTATAATTTTCATGAACAATTTAATTTTTTTGATCTTTCTTTTAAATTTAGTATTTTTTTATTACAAATATAATCATTTATATGTTTTTTGTTAACTTAAAATTTTAGGATATGTAATTTCATGACATGATATCAAAGTTTTTAAGATTTAATGATTTAAAATTCAAAAAAATTTTAACATACGACAAATAAAAAGAAAAAAATTGTACGGGTAAAAATTCATTCAAATTAAAAAAGAAACTCTTATATAAAGAGGTGTGCTAAATATATAATTATTTATGTGCTTTTTTTATTGTCTTAAATTTTTTAGAGAAATAATTTCGTAAAAAATTTTCTCTCCTCTTTAAAATGAGATATAAAATAAATCTAATTCATTTAAATTTTATACTTCATCTAATTAATAATAAAAGAAGATGATTCGATTTGGTGTAATAAAAACAATTCTCCTTAATAATATATATAACAACTAAAACAATAAGAAAGGGAAATTAAAATGAAGTGAAATTGGCAATGTAAGAACAAACCAAAATACAATTATAAGGTAATTGCAGTCATTATTGTGTATAACAGATACTTCCTTTGTCATCAGATTAGACTCATCAAGTGAGAGCCTACTTTTTGCAAAAAAAAAAAAAAAAAAAAAAAAAAAAAAAAAAAAAAAAAAAACTTCACA
Organism: Arachis hypogaea; assembly: GCF_003086295.3. Lineage (NCBI taxonomy): Eukaryota > Viridiplantae > Streptophyta > Magnoliopsida > Fabales > Fabaceae > Arachis > Arachis hypogaea. The sequence continues at coordinate 61,725,767 of NC_092045.1, forward strand.
GAAAAATATAATTTAAAATCATTAAATGTAAAATCATCAAAACTAAATTTTGTAATAATTTATAATTAAGACATCATATGAATAGTGGTTTGTGATATAAATTTTACTGTGTGCCAAATACAAAAGCTGGTTTTCTTTTTTTTTTTTTAATTATTATCTGTTTTATATGTACGCGTGCATGCGCGTACGTCCACGTCCACATTTATATAAATATAAAAATTTAATTACCATTAATTACAATTGGTATAAAAATACATATCAAAATAGGATTGATTATACATTTATATTTGTAATTAAATTTCATAAGTAATATAATCTTAATTGATTTACACTTATAATCAAATTTCACAAAATTATAATAAAATTAGTTTTATGTTATAATATAATTAAAATTTTAATAAAAGTATAAAAATATAATAGTTAATTTTTTATTCATAAAAGTTTACTGATATTTCTATAAAAATATTTGATTATTTTATTATGAAATATTTGATTATTTTATTGTAAAAATTTGTTTAGTTTCATGGTTAATGATTACTTTGTTAATATATACAGACATAAAATAATAATAATTTTTCTTATTATATGTTATTTATTAAGCAAAATAATAGTTCGAACCTACAGAATATGTTCTACTTACACAATATAGGCATGCATACACTGATGCACACTCTTCTTATTATTAGGAAATGTTTCAGGAGTGACTTTTTTAAAAAGAAATTTTTATTTGATTTTTTAAGTTACTTATTTGTGTTTTTAAAAATAGGTAGCAGCAAATGGTAAACAGATTTTTTTTCGAGGAGGGGAGGGGGAGGGTTGGAAAAAAAGGATAAAAATATGCAAAAATGAATGAAGATTATAAATTGTTACGGCCTGGTCTAAATCACCAGCAGTTTGGGCCGACTCGAATACCATCCGACCCGAACGGTTAGGGACGAGATGCTCAATCTCCGACCCGGATACGCGTCCCTGACAGCTGCGTTACAGCTGTGGAAAGGAGGCATCAAGAAAGGTGGGCATGTCCTTGATGGGCCCACCTCTGACATGGTATATATGGGAAAGGTTTTGCCCTTCCCCCAAGGTACGTCACATGCTACCTTATCTCCTTTTCGCCTGCACATTCGACTAACTTGAGCGTCGGAGTGTCATTGTAGGTGACACCCCCCTCCTCTTCGAGAGCTCGGGACGTCGGCTTTCCGCCTTCACCCTCGCAAACCATCTCCAGGTTGTGCCCCACCTGTCCTTACGAGGATCGTTTCGAACCGTTCGGTACCCAACTCATCGAACATTGGCGCCGTCTGTGGGGACACGCTTGAATGGAGATCGTGCCAGGTCCAGGGGACCAAGGCCACCCGGTGGGTCTCGAAGGGGTAGCCTCCGTTGCCTCCCCACGCGAGCGGTTAAGATCCCCTCCACGACGAACCGAGCCACAATCAAGAGCCCGTGAAAGACGCCCCTTCGGGGGAACAGGTAGCGACAGCGCTAGGATAATGCAAGAGCTGCGCCATAGGGTGCAGAACCTAGAATGCCAATTAGCGAGTCAGGAACGTCATCAAGAGACCTCCGACCCCGACTACTCCCAGTCCCCCGAAAGTCGAGGGAGAACCTCCCACCGAAACAGTCGCTCCCGACTTACTCCCGTCTCGAGATCTGAATCGGGAAGTAGCCGGGAGGACCAGGAACGCCCTAGGAGACGAAACGACACAATCATTTACGCCCGAGGTAAGCGGGTAGGCATCATGAGGCGAGACCGCGGAAACGGAGAAGAGAGGCCAAGAGAAACACGACAACACGTCATTATGGGCACCACCCCATTCCATCGTTCCATCCTCGAGGTCCGGTTGCCAAATCACTTTGACAAACCAACGGACATGAAGTATGACGGGACTCGAGACCCCCAGGAGTACCTCACGGCCTTTGAGGCCAGAATGAACCTAGAAGGAGTTGGAGACGAAGTAAGATGCTGCACCTTCCTGGTTACCCTAGCAGGCCCTGCGATATAGTGGTTCAATAGCCTCCCGCAGGGATCCGTGGCCGCTTCTCGGATATCAGCTGCGCCTTCTTAGCACAGTTCACTACCAGAATTGCAAAGGCCAAACATCCGATCAATCTGCTCGGCGTCACTCAAAAAATCGGCGAAACGACCAGGAAGTACTTAGATCGTTTCAATGACGAGTGTTTGGAAATCGAAGGGTTAACAGACTCGGTCGCTAGTCTCTGCCTGACAAACAGACTCCTTAACGAGGACTTCAGAAAGTACCTCACCACAAGACCGGTCTGGACGATGCATGAGATCCAAACGGTAGCCCGCGAATACATTAATGACTAGGAAGTCAGCCGAATCGTTGCTGCCAACAAACGGCAGCCCTCCTACCACCAACCCAGGCAGCACGGCAACGGAGAAAGAGAAAAGGAACACGCCAGAGATGGCGGTCCAAGCAAGGCACCCAGGCCGCTTCCTCGCGTGGGAAAATTCACCAATTACACCCCCTCACCCTACTGCAATTACCACTAGGGCTATGGACACAAAACGCAGGACTGTTTCGACTTGAAGGACGCACTGGAATAAGCGATCAGGGACGGAAAACTAGCCGAATTTTCCCATATCATCAGGGAACCGAGGACACGAAGTCGTGACCACGACGGAAAAGACAAGACCCGAACGGCGAAGCGGCGACAAGAGCCAAAGGACGAGGATCACGGTCTTACCGTGGTAAATGTAGTAACCGCTAGGAAAAGGTAAAAATACTTAACAAAAGGTAAACAGATTTTTTTAGGAGGGGAGGGGGAGGTTGGAAAAAAAGGATAAAAATTTGCAAAAAAGAATGAAGATTATAAATTTATTATATATATTTTAAAAATTTAATTTTGATACACTGTTAATATAAAATTATTTGTTTTATATTAACATTCAATCACATAACATCATACTAGTAAAAATAATTATTTTTTATATTTATTGTGTGAATGGTCATCCAAAAAAATAATTATAATTATACAATAATATAAAATATTTTACACTTTCAATGTATTAAAATTAAACTTATATTTTAAAAAGATAAAAATATCTACTTAGAAAATATAAAACCCTATTTTCATGAGATTTTTCTATTGCAATAGTCTAAAAATGAGATTAAATTATATTGCAGTTGTCATTGTTAAATCTAAAAGTTTAATTTTATTTTAAAACAAAAAGGTGCACTAATATTTATACACATTAGGAGTGTATATGGAATCGGGTGAAGTTGGAGTCGTCTTGACCCAAATCCGACCCTAAATAATGACCGAGTCTATTCTTAAGACCTTTATCCGTCTCTAAATTCGGTAAAAATGTAAAATCACACTACTTTCGGGTCATACTAAAATCGGGTCTAAACCGGTGAAATCCAAATTTTGATAATTTTTATGTCAAAAATTTATGATGTACTTATTTATAAAGAAAAAAAAAATACATTTGTTATCAAGAAGTTGATATATGTATTTGAATTTGAATTTTTCCATAAATTCTAATTTCATGTTTTTTTGATCTATTTTCTAATTCAACAAGTGTGATCAAAAACAAAATAATAAGCTTATAATTAATATAATATAATATTAGAATTAATTTAAAACATATATGTTTTTTTTTAGTCTTCTTAAAATACATATGAAAATGAGTCAAACTAAATTTGCTTTGACTCAAAACCTAATCTTAAATAATGATTCTTATTCAACTTTAAATTCAATAAAAGCACGTCAAATTAATTTTTAAAGTGTTTAAATTCTAGTCGAATCTTTGTACCAGATCGAATTATATACTCCATAACACACATATACCATTTAAAAGATAATATAGTTAATGTATTGTATTAAAAATTTATGTAATTATTGTATTTTAAACGACCAGATAGATTAAGACCCTATATATACAAGCATCTTTATGATATTATTATCAAAAATATTATTTATACACTAAAATTAGTTATTAAAATTAGTCATCAATATATTTATGAATAAATATATATGTGATTTAATTTAGTGTGTATTATTTTAACATGTATTTTATACTAATAATTGATTTTAGTAATCAATTTTGATGTACACGTAGTATAACTCTATTATTATATATTATAAAAACATCCACTAACAAACTAATTAGAAAAAGCCCGCAAATTAAACAAAGTACTTTTATCTTATGTTGATATATTATCATATTAGCATAAAATATATTATCATATATTATATTTATTTTTAATAATTATGATATTTTTTTCACCATTAATTAAAATCGTCTTAATATGATATACGTAATTAATTCTGTGAGTTGCGTCTATTCATAGAACATAACCAGCTTCCAGAAGCAAGTAATTAATACATATCATGAATAATCATTAATTTATAAAAAAAAAACAATTTTAAACCTATATATAGATGATAAATTATTTAAAAGTTTATTAACAGTAATTAATCCGACCTTATCTTTTAAAACAATGAGATGATTTTTTTTTTTTTGTTTCACCTCATTTTTTAATTCCACCTACTAAAAGATTAATTCACTGTGTAAATATGTGTTCTATTTAAAATTTTATCATAAACTATATATAGAATTGCTGCATATATAGACAGAGGATTCCAATCTTCTAACACTTACTTACAAATAAGTTAACCACTTGAATAATTCAAATTAATTAACACTCAAATGATTTGGCATAATAACCATCTTTGTTCTTATCTTAAAGTTCGAATGATCTACCTAGCAAGCTTCTTGAGGAGAAATAAAGCTAAGGATGACAGCATTATATATATGCAATGGCTTATTATTAGATACCATTCTTCAAGTAACTTATAGATTACATTGAGCTTTATTAATGTAACACCTAAATTACTAGCATTATTAGTAGTCATATTCAGCAGAACCGTTGTTATTTAAAATTTTCATATTTCCCTAATATATACCCTTCATGAACAACAACAACAACAATAATGAAGTTAAGCCTCTGCAGTAAGGAGGGTACAACTACATGACAATTTATATGCTTTTTTAAGCTTTAATGAAGTAGTCAATTTAGCTGTGCAAATGAAGCTAAGTTTATGCATGTCATGGTGGGAGCAAATCAGCAAAATTTGCTGTAATATATATTCTCTTTACACCTTTGGCAATTAGTGGAAAGAAAAATAAGTTTTCTACACTCAATTCCTTATATACCGTACGTGGGTATATATTCACTTTATCACTAGGATTTTAAATTGACACGGTACTATTATTCTAATATTTATAGTCAGTCATATAGTATTATTTTCTATGTGAAGTTTTCTATTGTTTCCAAATTGCAATGGCAGTAACGCTTATACATCCGTATACTAAAATAAGAGTAAACTAATAGTATTTAAAATTCAGTGTTCTGCTAGGATTTTATTAGTGTTTTATTTAGAGCTTTGATCTTTTCACTTTTTTTTTATTTTTTTATTTCTCGATCACAATAATTTGTATTCTTAATTTTTGTTACTTTATAATCAACTTCTCTTCAATTAACACTTTCAATCTAATATAAATTTCGGTCAAAAGAGAAACTCTAAAATTGATCTAGGTGGTGAGGAGGATGAGGAAGATATTGTGGTATTGAAAACAAAAGATAATATTGAAGGATGGAGGCTTGTATTAAGAGTCTTTTGGGGAGACTCTTTGCAGATAAGGTGTTTTCGATTGGCACAATTGACAATGCCCTAAGGACGACGATATGGGATAAATCAGAGAGATTCCAATCGATTGAGAGAGGTCCTAATCAATTCCAATTATTCTTTGAGAATGATCTTGATGTTCTCAGAATCGAAAAAGGATCTCCTTGACTCTTTAAGGATTATATCTTGCATGTGAGAAGATGGGTTGAATCGGATGAACAGAACCAGAAAAGCATTATTTGTTTTCTAATCTGGATCGAATTCTATGGTCTGTCTGAGCAGTTCAAAACTATTCAGGTTGAAAAAGACTTGGGGAGAAAATTAGAGAGGTGATAGACATTGATTTTTTCTCTATTTGTGGAAAAGAATTTCGAATTCTCAAGACCAAAGTCTGGCTGGATGGTCATAAAAGGGTGAAAGACAGTATTAGTATGGCTGAACTGAATGGTAAGGTGCTGGAAATTGGATTGCGATACGAGAGGATTAGAATTTTCTGTACCTACTGTACTCATTTAGGACATGATTCCAAACACTGTTCTAAATTCATGGAGGATTCATCAGCGGGCGCTATTAAACAGGATCGTATTGGCGAGTGGGTTAAAGTAGATCAAGTGGCTAAGAGGATCGATTGTAGAGGAACTAGTGATAACTCCAGCTTCAATAACTTAAACTCAAGCACTCCCCAACCGAGAAAAAAGCCAATCCCAAACTGGTTGATAAATAATTTTGCCAGCTTGAGTGTCAAAAGGACAAAAAATAACTCTATGAAGACATCTGAAGGAAATAAGAAGGATGATAATTTTTCAGAAGTGGTTTGGCAGTCAATTGAAAAGACTAGTGAGGCATTAGTTCTGCAAGATATTACTAGTACTATGAACACTGATGGATTTATCCTACAGAACTTACCTAATAAAGGAATGACCAGCAGGGGTTCTAAGTGGAAACAACTTGCTAGACAAGGGACTGATTCAAGTAAGCTGTTTTGAGGAATAAAAAGAAGAAATCAAGGGAAGAAAAATGAAAATGAGGCTAAGAAGATCTGTATGGTTGATGATATGATTGCTAAAATGAGGGTGGAGGGTGCCAGCCATTCAATAGCACCCGAAGAGATATGAAGCTTATTACATGAAATTGTCGGGGTTTCGGGTAACTCCTGATAATCCACAATCTCAAAGAGATGTCACAATCCCACTCTCCGATTGGATTGATTCAAAAACGATTGGATATAATCTTAGTAGGAGAAACATGGCAGTAACTGTTCTATAATCTAGCAGTTCTTAGATTGTCCGAGACTAGTTCAGACCATCCCTCTTCTTTTTTACACTAATCTACAAACTGAATGTTCAAAAAGAATATTTAAATTCCAGACCCAATGGTGTGAGGAGGATTCAGTCCAAATTTTGATTAATGAGATTTGGAACACAAAAGTCGAAGGATCCTCCATGTTTCGACTAGCTCAAAAGTTTTAACTCGTTCGACATTGGCTAGTGATATGACAAAGGAGTAGTCTTTAAAACTCTAAAAAATAGATTGATGAAATTATAAGGCAGCTAGAAGAAATGAGGACATCAGGTTTAATGGGAGGTCCTAAAATCATAGAACTTGAGCAAAAATTAGAGAGGGCTTACTTGAATGAATAGCTCTATTGGAAGGATAAATCTAGAATTAAATGGCTAAACAAAAATACTAGCTTCTTCCATCGAAAATTTAAGATAAGATCTAGGAGGAACATAATTTAGAGACTCAAGGCTAAGAATGGAGAGTGGGCTACTATTAATGCAACCATCGCCAAGGTGGCAGAGGAGTATTTCAAGGGCATCTTTACTTCCACCAATCAGACGGATCCTGGGCCTTTTTTGTTAGACTTTGAGCCTAAGGTTACAGCTAGCATGAATCGTAGGCTACAACAGCCAGTCTCTTTTGAGGAAGTAAAGAAAGCTACTTTTAGTATACACCTGCAGAGTGCTCCAGGAGAAGATGGGATAACAGCTAAATTCTTCAAATTTTACTGGGATACTGTGGCCGAGGATGTATTCAAGGCAATTAGAAGTTTCTTTCTAAGAGAGCGCATTTTAAGGAGTTTCAACCACACTAACATCTGCTTCATTCCTAAGATTCTTGATGCTTGTGACATGTTCCAAGTACGACTCATTAATTTATCCTCTGTATTATACAAAATCATCTCTAAGATACTGGTTCATAGATCATAAGGGTGTAAGAATAAACTTATTAGCCCTAATCAGAGCGCATTCCTAAAGGAGAGACTCATTTCAGATAATATCCTGATAGCACATGAGTGTATGCACTACCTCAAGCAGAAAAAGAGAGATTTAGAGTATGAGATGGCCCCTAAACTTGACATGAGTAAAGCATATGACAGGGTTGAGTGGCAGTTTTTGTGGTTTATCATGAAGAAGATGGGATTTAATTCTACGTGGATAGGTTGGATTGAATTGGTAACAACGATTTCTTACTATGTAGTTGTGGAAGGCCAACCATACGGCTTTTTAAGGTTAATCATTTTCTTTTTGCAGATGATTCTATATTATTTTGTAAGACATCAGAAGACAATTGTGGAAGGATCTTAGATTTATTAGGGGACTGTGAAAGCTTTGGTGACCAAAAATTTAACCTTAATAAATCTGCAATCTTCTTCAGCAATAACACTCCTCATGATATATGCACATCACTTGCTATTACCATGAATATTTCATACATTGGAGTTCAAGACAAGTATTTAGGACTGTCTTTTTTAGTAAATAAATCGAAAAAGGCTACATTTTCTGCTGTCAAAGAAAGAGTTATCAAAAAGGTCCAAGGCTGGAAACGATGTCTTTTATCTAATGGAGGAAGACAAGTATTACTAAGGGAAATAGGAGAAGCAATCCTGATATATACCCTGTCTTGTTTCAAACTTCCAGATAATCTAATCAAGAAAATCCATCACATCCTTAATCAATTTTGGTGGGGTCAACAAGCTGTGGAACATTGTATGGTTTGGATTAGTTGGGATACAATGATAACGGCTAAGAAAGAAGGAGGGCTTGGTGGTGGGCGAAATTGTGAACAATACTTTTCACAACTCTCATAATCCCCGGTCATGAACCCCAAAAACTTGGTAGCTCAGTACCATGGCATTACACAACTTCGCACAACTAACCAGCAAGTGCACTGGGTCGTCCAAGTAATAAACCTTACGCGAGTAAGGGTCGATCCCACGGAGATTGTTAGTATTGAAGCAAGCTATGGTCATCTTGTAAATCTTAGTCAGGCAAACTCAAATGGTAATGGTGATGAACGAAAATAACACAAAGGTAAAGATAGAGATACTTATGTAATTCATTGGTAGGAACTTCAGATAAGCGCATGAAGATGCCTTCCCTTCCGTCTCTCTGCTTTCCTACTGTCTTCATCCAATCCTTCTTATTCCTTTCCATGGCAAGCTTGTGTAGGGTTTCACCGTTGTCAATGGCTACCTCCCATCCTCTCAGTGAAAGCGATTGCATATGCTCTGTCACAGCATAGCGGAATTCATCTGTCGGTTCTCAATCAGGCCGGAATAGAATCCATTGATTCTTTTGCGTCTGTCACTAACGCCCCGCCTTCAGGAGTTTGAAGCACGTCACAGTCATTCAATCATTGAATCCTACTCAGAATACCACAGACAAGGTTAGACCTTTCGGATTCTCTTGAATGCTGCCATCAGTTCTTGCCTATACCACGAAGATTCCGGTTAAAGAATCCAAGAGATATTCACCCAATCGAAGATAGAACAGAGGTGGTTGTCAGTCACATGTTCATAGGTGAGAATGATGATGAGTGTCACGGATCATCACATTCATCAAGTTGAAGAACAAGTGATATCTTAGAACAAGAACAAGCGGAATTGAATGGAAGAACAATAGTAATTGCATTAATACTCGAGGTACAGCAGAGCTCCACACCTTAATCTATGGTGTGTAGAAGCTCCACCGTTGAAAATACATAAGAACAAAAGTGATCATTGGTTTCGGCCCCAGAGAGGGAACCAGAAGAACCCCGATTCAAATACAGTAGTAAAAGGTCCTATATATATAGAACTAGTAGCCTAGGGTGTACAGAGATGAGTAAAAGACATAAAAATCCACTTCCGGGCCCACTTGGTGTGTGCTTGGGCTGAGCAATGAAGCATTTTCGTGTAGAGACTCTTCTTTGAGTTAAACGCCAGCTTTAGTGCTAGTTTGGGCGTTTAACTCCCATTTGGGTGCCAGTTCCGGCGTTTAACGCTGGAATTCCTGAGGGTGACTTTGAGCGCCGGTTTGGGCCATCAAATCTTGGGCAAAGTATGGACTATCATATATTGCTGGAAAGCCCAGGATGTCTACTTTCCAACGCCATTGAGAGCGCGCCAATTGGGCTTCTGTAGCTCCAGAAAATCCACTTCGAGTGCAGGGAGGTCAGAATCCAACAGCATCTGCAGTCCTTTTTGGTCTCGGAATCAGATTTTTGCTCAGGACCCTCAATTTCAGCCAGAAAATACCTGAAATCACAGAAAAATACACAAACTCATAGTAAAGTCCAGAAAAGTGAATTTTAGCTAAAAACTAATAAAAATATACTAAAAACTAACTAGATCATACTAAAAACATACTAAAAACAATGTCAAAAAGTATACAAATTATCCGCTCATCACTTGGCTTTAAAGACCTGCGTGCACAAACTTTGGCTCTCCTAGGTAAATAATATTTGAGAATTGCCACTAATCTTGATTCTTTATTATCTAGAATCTTAAAAGAAAAATATTTCAGATATAATTCTATTCTAGATGCAGAGTTGGGGTCCTTACCTTTTTGGGGATGGAGGAGTATCCTTGTAGGTAGAAATGTCATTGAAAAGGGGTTAAACTGGAGAGTTGGTTCTGGAACAGCAATCCGAATCTTTAAAGATCCATGGCTCCCACCTCCATATCCATTCTCAGTACCAGCTCTTACAAGTCAATCCCAAGCTAGACATTCAATCTTCTTAGATCGTGATCTATTCTCTATACATAAGCAATGGAATTAGGCCCTGATTAATTCAATATTCTCTGAAGATGCTGTCCAGAGAATATTATCTACAGTACCAGAAGAAAGAGAGGATGAAATTTAATGGACACTCAACAAATCCAAGATATATGATGCAGTTTCAGGATATAGAGTTGCTTACCTTTCCACCATGTTTCTCTAGAATTTTGTCCAAATATTATGCAACAACCAAAAATCTTGAATTTCCTTTAAAGTCTGACAGCCCCACACAAGATTCAGGTATTCGGGTGGAAGTTCCTCCATGCAAAAACTTTCCGTCATGCAACTCATAAATCAGCGATTCCCAAGTACTTCACTAACTTGTCCCATTTACAATGCTGAACCAGAATCCTTGTTATATTACATCTTCAACTGTCCAGATACTTTAGAAACTTGGAGCAAGAGTCCAATAACGCACCTAACCCCAAATCTGAACTGCATCTTTTTTCGATTGGTGGATACTCCAAATTGTTTTCACGGGTTACCGATCTATGAGTAAGAACTCGGCCCGTTTTACTTTAATTATTGCCTTGCATATATGGAAAGAAAGATGTATGAGGGTGTTCAAACGCCAATTTATAAATCCTGAAGAATTTATGGCAATTGCTACCAAACAAAATCAAGAATTTGTAAACTGACCCATTGAAGCCCCAACTTAATTCAAACTTTGCTTTTTTCTTAGTTTCATTCTTTTTACTGTGCCTCGCTAATGTTTAAGTGAAAGATGGGAGAACACCACTTTCTTTTATGTAGTCCTGAATTTTAGACAAAATATTTTTTTATTTAAAATAAAATAACCTATAACCTTTGAGAAAAAAAAAACTAATAATATTTAAAAGTGTCTGCTGTTAACAAAAATAATTTTACAAAGATATGAATAATAAATAAGTTTTATAAAAATTTAAAAGTATTATAAAAATAATTAAAGATTAAATATATATTTTAAAAAAATTGAATACTAAATTTTTGTATGATTTTTTACAAACGATATTAAAAAGAAACATTTTTATCCATTAAATTTAGTATGTCTACACTAAGTAAATTTTTCTTCAATTTTATTTTATGTAACACCGAAATTATTAGAAAAAGGCCAATAATTACCAAAGGTATCTATAAAAATTTGAATCAAATATAAAAGTTATTTATTAAATATAAAATTTGTTTATCACTTATACAATAAAAAATATTAAATTTATTATTATTTTTATCATATTTTTAAATTATTTAAGACTTATTTTTGTTTTTTTCAAAATTTATTTTAATAGTATATACTTTTAAGTATTATTTTAATAATTTACTCTTAAAATATTTACGAGTATAATCATTATTTAAAATTATATTTTATTTTCAACAAAGCTAAGCATTCAAACCTTTTTTAAATTAAGTTTTCAACCAAATCATCGCACGCTCCTTTGTACGTACTCGGTGTTGTTGGTTCTTCTTCTTCTACGCGCTTCTTTCTTCAATATCGTTGTGGTCGTCGATCGCTACCGCCACCACTGTCGTCGTTGTCGCGACCGCCACCACCACTATCCTCGTCTCTGCCGCCACCTTCTTCTTCTTTAATTTCTTCTCTCTTTTTTTTTCTCTCCATCCTCTTTTATTATCATCATCGTCATCTTCGTCGTCTTTATCTTCTTCTTCTCTTATATATGTTTAGAAATTAGAGCATATAAATTTTGATGTACAACATATAAATTTTGGTGCACAACACAAACATTTTATTATACAACACAAATTTTTGAAGAACCACATGCCTAGAATATATACACCAACCAATAAAATACACACAGTATAAAAATTTTGGTGCATAACACAACACAAATTTTTTAAAGACCACGTGCGCAAAATATTGACATTTAACCAACAAAAATACACACAACACATAAATTTTGGTGTACAACACAAAAATCTTAGTGTATAGCACTTTTGATGTACAACACAAATTTTTGGAGGACCACATACTCAAAATATTAACTCACTTAATTAATAAAATAAATTAACAAACAAAAATTTATGTGATATACAAAAATTTGTATTATGTGTAAAACTTTCCATATTTTGTCAATAAATTTGTATTATGTACAAAAATTATACTATATTAAAAAGTGTATTTTCTAACAAAAATTTATGTACTACAATACTTAAAAAAATGATATATATAATATTTTTTTTTTGCTAGACTTATATTAATTTAATAAGATTTAATTAAAAAAATATTTATATAATATCATCATTATTTTTTTAAATTATAATATTAGTTAAAAATTTATTTATAAATATTTTTATATAAAATTATTAATTAAAAATTATTAAAATATTTAATATATTTAACTAAATTATTATTTAAGCATTTTAATTAATGAAGTTATATAAAAAAAACTGCCCGTGAAATTTCACACTTCAATAAATACTTGCTTTTAAATAAAAAATATACAAATAGTACAGCTCAATATATTTATTATTTAGAAACCGCTCACTATTGAAAACCGCAACGCGCAAATCCATTACTGAGGTCTATCCCTCTCTAATCCATGTCCATGGATTTTGCTCTGATCTTGAGTCCATCATTAGCTGGATGCATGTTTCAAAACCATCCAAACCCAGAAAATGCGCAACACGCAAATTAAAGTGAACTCTTCTTGAAACCGTTTCTATTTCTCTCTGTTGCGTTTTGCCACTTCTTCTACATATGCTTCCGTAAAAAAAGGGATCTTTTAGAAACTTTATTGACATGCTAATCATTGTTATTTGTTAAAGAACAAACACAGTATGAAATATATCTGTTAATAGAGTCAGTATTCATCAGTTTTAAAAAGTAACGTAGAGTAAGTAATCACTGGCATAAAGCAAGATTATATATATATACCTAAAATTCTGGGAAGATGATGATGATGATGATGAAAAGGGAGATTCTCTTATACTTTTGAAGAAAAGAGAAAGCAAAGGAAACGTTGGCGTCACAAAAAGGATTACCCTTAGTACGTATCACTAGTACGAAAGAAATGAGCATTATTATTTAGTTATTGATTATTAATGAGATATTTTTCATAGCGCTTTTTATTTTTGATACGGAAGAGAAGATTGAGTATACTATAGAAAAGAGTGATGCTTTTCATATATGTGGTGTCAATAGTGTTTTAGTAGAAATTGGAAGATCCATTTTGAGTTCAGAAAAAAATTAAAAAAATAAAAATTCTAATCTGAGGATCCGTTTTATTTAAAAAAAATAAAATAAAACAAAATTAATCAGACAATCCGACTTGTGATTTCGAAAATAAAAAAATTAATGTTAAAATCGGACTGTTTAATTTTTATTTTAACAAATAAAAAAAAATAAAAAATACAAATCGGACCTTTTGACTTGGGGTTTATTTTTTTCTTCAAGCAAATCGGACCCTCCGATTTATAGTTTATTTTTTTCATCAAACAAATCGGACCGTCCAATTTAAATAAAACACCATATAAAAAAATATCTAATCTTCCAATAACAATATATTACACATATATTTAATCAATATAAAAAAAATTAGCCTTTTTCATAGTTATTATTTATTTATTGAAAAAGTGTTTAAAACATCATACGAATGATTGTCAAATTAAAATTTTATAATATTTTTATCGATTCTTGAAAAAAGAAGATAATAATAAATAAAAATAAGGTTTAATTATTCGATTGATTCTTATAGTTTTATCAAATTTTTAATTAGGTTTTTATATTTTTTTTCTTTTAATTAGATCTCTATATTGTTTTTAATTTTGTAATTATGTCATTTTCATATTAAAATTAACATAATGTTTTTACTAAAATATATGCTGTCAAAAATTTAATTAAGTTTTTAATTATAAATACCTTCAATTTGCGAAAAAATATTCAGTTAATTCTAATACTTTTTATACTAAAAAAGACTTAATTACAAAATTAAAGCAATATAAAAATTTAATTAAAAAAATATAAAAATCTAACTAAATATTTGATAAAAACTATAGAGACTAACAAAATAATTAAATCTAAAAATAAATGAGTCATTAGAATTTGGAGTAAAAATTTCGTACTCGATAAAGAATAACAGAATCTCTCTCATTTCTACTGTTATTATAGTATAAAATTTGAAAAATACTTGCATTATCATAAAATATTATTATGAATATCGACATTCAATAACATGTTTTTTAAAATATATAATTATTTTTTATTTAATATTATATAATTAAATATATATATATATAAAATATTTTTATTATGATAATACATTAAAATTAAATTTTAAAAATATATAACATACACCTTGACACAATAATGTATAATACAGAATTTCCAATTTTCTGAAAATACGGTATCAAATGAAAAAAGTAAAAATAAAAGAATACACGGGATAAGGACTTGATAGTTGGTTAATTAAAAGGGAAAAATATATACTTATTAGTAATTACATCCCATAAATATTTGAGTTGGCATTATCACGGACCAAATCTCTATAAGCAATTCTAAATTGTTTGGCACTGGATTCGGTGGTCTCAGAATATTTGGACTATTAAATGAGATGTTTTTTAAATTTTTTTAATAATTGTTAAATAGTCATTTTTTTAATTTTAATTACAAATTAATCCCATGTATTTTATTTAATTATAAAAACTATTGTTTATTTTATAAATAATTATTTTATCATAAATATATTATGTTTATTAACAATTAAGAACAAAAACAATAACGAATTAGATCTTCCATTGATCCTAATAAATTTTTTGACCATTCCAATCGATTAAAAATTATATTTGATCCATGACGTTCGTGATGAACCATAAAATCGTGTTTGATTGAAAACCAATCGATTGGTTGGGATACACAATCGATTAAATTCATGAAAACAATATGGATATGCCAAATTCAATCGATTGAAGTGTGCTACCCAATCGATTGAAATGTGTATTAGCAACTTGAAGTCTCACTATTCAATCGATTGGTTATGTTACCCAATTGATTGAATTTTGCACGTGACTTCCAATTCAATCATTGGTATGAGAATTCAATCGATTGGGAAGTGATGTAAATGTGTTTTTTTTTTTCATTCAATCGATTGGTAATGTAATCCAATCGATTGAATTCATGAAAACAATATGGATTTGCCAAATTCAATCAATTGAAGTGTGCTACCCAATCGATTGAAATGTGTACTACGCCTATTTTAATCTTGTTATTATTTTTAGAAATTATCTTGTTATTCATCTATCTTATCTTTAAAATTCTATCTTCAATTTTTGCGATTTTATTTTGATTAGATACTCTAATCTTATCTTTTTCTTAATATTAACATTATAAATTGGTGAATAATCCATCACCAATTATTCAATCCCACAATTAAAATTGTATATCATTTTCTTTGATTATAAAAAATTTAGCTACGTACATTTCTAATAAAAATTAAAATTATATTCTTACTTCGATTCATCTGATGTGTAATACAGAAGTAACCATATAGATTTATTTGAAAGTATGTAAATTTCTTAATCGATACCTTATCTCCTAAACTATTTCTCACCGCGATGACGCGATCCTTTCTGTCCAAATAAATATTATTATTGAATTTTTATTTAATTCAAATATGATAAACGATAAGCTAAGACTAATGCTCAAAAGGATCTATTTTTTATAATCAAAGAAAATGATACACGATTTTAATGGTGGGATTGAATAATTGGTGATAGATTATTCATCAATTTATAATGTTAATATTAAGAAAAAGATAAAATTAGAGTATCTAAATCAAAATAAAATTGCAAAAATTGAAGATAGAATTTTAAAGATAAGATAGATGAATAACAAGATAATTTCTAAAAACGATAACAAGATTGAAATAGGCGTAGTACACATTTCAATCGATTGGGTATCACACTTCAATCGATTGAATTTGGCAAATCTATATTGTTTTTATGAATTCAATCGATTGGATTATATTATCAATCGATTGAATGCCAAAAAAACACATTTACATCACTTTCTAATCGATTGAAATATCTCATACCAATGGATTGAATTGGAAGTCACATGCAAAATTCAATCGATTGGGTAACATAACCAATCGATTGAATAGTGAGACCTCAAGTTGCTAATACACATTTCAATCGATTGGGTAGCACACTTCAATCGATTGAATTTGGCATATCCATATTATTTTCATGAATTCAATCGATTGGATATCACAACCAATCGATTGGTTTTCAATCAAACACGATTTTATGGTTCATCACAAACGTCACGGATCAAATATAATTTTTAATCGATTGGAATGGCAAAAAAATTTATTAGGATCAATGGAAGATTTAATTCGTTTTTGTTTTTGTTCTTAATTGTTAATAAACATGATAGATTTATGATAAAATAATTATTTATAAAATAAAAAATAATTTTTATAATTAAATAAAATATATAGGGTTAATTTATAATTAAAATTAAAAAATGACTATTTAGCAGTTATTAAAAAATTTAAAAAATATGTTTTGTTATGAGACCATTTAATGATCCAAACATTCTGGGACCACCGAATCCAGTGCCAAATTATTTTCACATGTGAAATGTTTTTCGGTTAAAAGTTAAAACTTATCTTCCAATTATATTGTCACTTAATTAGGACTTAGAGTAAATCTAACCATTATTTAAATTCTTTTCAAAATTTAGTTTGCTGTTTGAATTACGAATTTACAATGTTTATTGGTGATGCTTTGTTTGTTTAATGACTAAATTTTTTGGGAAAGGATCGTTAAATGGTCTCATAACAAAATATGTTTTTTAAATTTTTTAATAATTGTTAAATAATTTTTATTTAATTTTAATTACAAATTAATCTCTTATATATTATTTTATTATAAAATCTATTTTTTATTTTATAAATCATTATCTTATCATTCATCTATCATGTTTATTAATAATGAAAAACAAAAACAATAACGAATTAGATTTTTTATTAATCGTAATAAATATTTTGCAATCTTAATCAATCATAATTTTATCATTGATCCAATTACATACGTTTGGGTTAAAAAAATCGTGTTTATTAGAAATTCAATTGATTGGAATTGATACACAATGGATTGAATTTTGTAAGACATGTAGAGTTTTTTCTTATTCAATCGATTGGTTCTGTAACTCCCTTGGTAAATTATTATTTTCGAAAACCCCATTTTTAACTTTAATTCCCCAAATACGAATTTTTTTATGCAGCCGTACTATAATTTTTATAGAGTTCGCCTAACCTCGACAAACTTCACTTCAAATTCTAAACAAAATGGCTAACTTAAACATAATAGTTTTTTTTAATTTATAATGAGAAAAAAATTCTTGTCAAATATGGCTTATTCTCATGTATCCGTGTATTTCTAGAGACGATGATAATGGTTGTCATTAATGTTGAAAAAGTCATGCTTATTGTATGTGTATTTTTGTGTACTCCTATGTACTCTTGTAGACGATAATGGCTTAAAAATAAATTTGAATTTCGTTGGTTTTGAAAAACATTTGAGTGAAGTTCGCTGGGTTAGGCGAACTCTATACAAATTATAGAGTTCGGGGGTCAGGCAAACTCTATAAAAGTATAGAGCACGGCTAACTCGCTCTAAATTAAAAAAAAATCATATTTAGAAAATTAAAGTTGAGAAATAGGGTTTTGAAAAATGATATTTTTTTAAATGATATTTTTTTAAAAGATCTTTTACAAAAGTAAATAATTTTAGCGTTATAGGACGTAGTGTACTGAAAATATTTTTCATTAGTAAATTTTTAAGATGCCAAGTATATTCACGGACACTGAGATGTATGAGCAATACCATGAGGATAATGACATTAACCAACCATGTGACTAAGATATGATGGGTGAATAATATGAATCCAAATAAGATTTTGGAGATTAATTTACTGAAAGAATAACGGAATCAATCGATTGAATTAACTAATCTCATATTGTTTTGATAATTTCAATCGAGACCAATCGATTGAATAAGAAAAACCCCACATTCCTTGCAAAATTCAATCGATTGTGTATCAATTCTAATCGATTGAAGTTTGGGAAGCTTGAGTTTCAATCGATTGGTTTGTGCATCTAATCGATTGGATTTTTAACAAACACGACTTTTCCAACCCAGTACGTATGTAACTGGATTAATGATAAAATTATGATCGATTAAGATTGCAAAATATTTATTACGATTAATGGAATATCTAATTTGTTATTGTTTTAGTTTTTGATTCTCAATAAACATGATAAATGAATAATAAAATAATAATTTATAACATAAAAAATAGATTTAACAATTAAATAATATATAAAGGACTAATTTATAATTAAAATTAAATAAGGACTATTTAACCATTATTAAAAAAACTTAAAAATATGTTTTATTACGGAATCATTTAATAGTCCAAACGTTATGGGACTATTGAATTCAGTGCCAAGTTTCTTTCAATTTTATATATTTGTTTCAACTATGTTTTAATTTTATATTCTTGGAGGCTGCGCTGATGATTAACAAAGACATACATGACCACCACAGTATACTATATTGTATAACATCACATGCAACAAAAACCAGTTTGAAAATAATAATTGTTGCGAAAAATTTATATCTCAAATGACATAATCTTTTTATATTTATTTAAGAGGTGATAGATTTGAATCTCTTATCTTTGGGAAAAAATATTATTATTATTATTATTATTATTATTATTATTATTATTATTATTATAGAATAAGAACCAAGTTAAAAATGCATAAACATAATATCATTAAGTTTAATTTTGATGTACGAACCGTCTAAAATATTTTATCAAAAATTCAAAAATTAGACTGATTATCAAACCCCCTAGCTATTGGTTCATTGTTTAATTAGTTTAACTGTGATTCAACCAAAATAACTGTTTTATAATAAAATATAAATAAACGCACTACAACATATTATAGTCTAATATAAACAGTAAAATGTCATCTATATTATAATCTAATATTGCGGAGGACGGGCAACGACAACTAAATTGGTGTTGCGACGCGACACAAAGAAGCTGCCGAGTGAGCAAAGTGGTTGGAGGCTATGGTAGACTGGACGGTAGAGGGGTTGGAGCACGACGAGCATGATGAAGAAGCTGGCAATTGGTGAATGAGGAAAGGGTTTGGAGCACGATGGCCAGACGAAGACGACAGATTCTGAGCGCGACGGACGACAACAGTGAGAATAACAGCCATGTCAGCGGTGGAGGCTAGTTTGCTAGAGTTTCTTTCGAGAGAAGCTCTGAACTATTGAACTGAACAGAGGTGAAAATCAGACTGCGCAGAGGAAAATCAGAATGAGACTGCTTTAAGATTTTTTTTAACACAAAACCCAAAACGGTGTTGTTTTATGAAAATCGATTGGTTCTCGGTTCGGTCTGACCAACTAGTTCCAGGCCAGTTCAGTGGTTCTTATTAGAGACATAACCATTCATGTTATTTTTTTGTATTAGTTTAAACTTTTTGAATGAGTGGTTTCATGACGGTTCTAAAGCGATTTCTAGAATAAATATTTTTCTCGTTGCACCGAACCACAAAGGCTTCCGATTCCCTGTTAGTGTGGTCCGATTTTTAATTAGAACCATATAGTTTACACAATCGTTGAATCACATTTGATCTTTTAGATGACTATTCACGTAATTAATAGAAAAAACAGTTATTTTTTCTAACGTGATAATATACAACTAGATACACGTAGGGGTGTTCAAAACCGATCCGGACCGAACAAAACCGATCAACCAAACCAAAAAAATTGAAAACCGAACAAACCGATAACCGAAAAAACCGAAAAAATCATATTTTGCTGTTTTTTATGCGGTTTGGTTCGGTTTTCGGTTTTAACACTAAAAACCCTAACCGAACCGAACCGAACCGGTCAACTTTAAAACCCTAAAATCTATTAGCCCATTACCTCACCGGCCCATCCCACCCCCATCAGATAACCTAATGTTCCTAACTCCTATCCTAGCGCGGCCACTCTCTCTCTCTCTCAAAGAAGCCCCATTACCCCCAACCCCTCATAGTCGCGTCTCCCCATCCCAGCCCCGCCTCCCCATCCCAGCCCCGCCTCCCACTCTCCCATCGCCTCGCGGCCCCTCCTAGTCCCACCAACCAGCCCCTCCCAGTCTCGCGAAACCAGCGCCTTGTAGCCCCTCCCAGCAGCGCCTCCTAGCCCCTCCAAGCAGTGCCGTGCCGGACCAGCCGCCCAGCAGCGACGTTTAGCCCTTCCTAGTAGCGCGAACCCATCAGCGACGTTCAATCCCTCCCAGCAGCACGAACCAGCGAAACCAACCCCTCCGAGCAGCGCCGAACCAGCACCTCCCAGCCCCTCCGAGTGCCGGACACCAGATTTGAAGCCTCCAAGTAAGGTATTAATTTGAATAATTTATGTTCCATGCATTATCTATTTGTCGTTGATTGTTGTTGATTGTTCATTTATTTGTTTGAATTTCTGCTTCTGTGTGAATAATTTATGTTCTATGTTCACTGTTTAGTGTATTTTTGAAATTGCTAATTGTTGTTGATTGTTGCATTTGTTTTTGCAGTTTGTTGTATTTGGGGGTTTTAGCTTATGAATGTGTATTATTTTTAATTGTTAGGGTTCTAGGTTCTGATTGTTAAAAAGGTGTGTTTTTTATTGTTAGGATTCTAGGTTCTGATTGTTAGAGAAGGTGTAAGGTATATTTAACTGCATTTTATATATAATTAATTGCTAGATTTTAGATTTGGGTGCTGATGTAGTTGCCATAAGGAATTCATTTGGTGCCACAAATTACCCAGCAGCGCCAAAGCCTTCTTCCCAACAGCGTTTCTGGCCAACGTCTCCGAGTCAGGTTTGTAATTTGACTAATTTTTGTTTAATAATTATTGATTCATTGTTTTATTCTGTTCAACAGCTTTTGATTGTTGTTCATTGTGTTATTTATTGTTCATTGTTTATTGAAATTGCTTTTGATTGCTGGTTCACTGTTCATTGGTTTATTTGTTATTCATTGCTTCTGATTGTTGGTTATGTGGTTCAATGTTCAATGTATTTGATTAGGGAAATTGCTTCTTGTTGTTGGTTATGTGGTTCAATGTTCAATGTATTTGATTAGGGAAATTGCTTCTGATTGTTCAATGTATTTGTTTAGGAAAATTGGTTCTGTGGTTCACTGTTCAATGTATTTGTTTAGGAAAATTGCTTCTGATTGTTTAATGTATCTGTTCATTGTTGATGAGCATATTGAGAACTATCACTGCCACTACTGTTGGCTTTATTAATCTGGTAGAACTTGAAAAGCTTAGGAGATGCTCTGTCCAAGAATTATGTGACTGCCGGAAGATGTGTAATCTTGAAAACCTACCTTGGTCAAATAGGTTTTATCATACTCTGAAGTAGCTTAGTATTGTTTGATGTCGAAGGGTAAGTGTTCCATTTCTTCGATTAGCTAGACATACTTGTTCAATGATACAGTTAGCTTTGGATCTCCTAATTGCTTGAAATGTTTGGATCTTTGTTTGCAGATTTTATGCATTCAGTGAAAAGAGTTCATATGAACAACTTTGGAGAACCTATCAAACTGCAGGTATTTTTAATGTTTAGTGAATCATGATATTTATGTGCTAGAAATATCATTTCTTATTGTTTAAATTTGCAAAAATTTACAGGATACCAAAACAAAAAATAGCATATAAATGGTCATGAAAGAGATTGTGTTATGATGCATTGGTGCTGTGCCGGTTCCTCTTCCAAATGAATCTACGAGCATCAGATCTCCGACTGCATTGCCTGTTGCGCCAATCCTAGTAGAAACACTGAAAATTTGTATTTATTTTATGTTGTGTTGACTACTAAACTTTTAAACTTATTTAATTATCGCTTGTTAATTTTTTTGTCATTGAATTTCATGGATTAAGACTTTGTTAGTTATTGTATATTTGTTTGTTGATTTCAATTTGATGACTTTGTGAAATAATATGGTAAGTTTTTTTTTGAATTGATTGAAAAACCGAACAAACCGAAGCAAACCAAACCGAATTTAATTGGTTTGGTTTGGTTCGGATGGTCTCGGTAAAAAACCGAACCAAACCGAACCGCATATTAATTAAACGATTGGATCGGATGACTTTTCTCTAAAAAACCGAATCAAATCGCACTACGAACACCCCTAGATACATGTATTAAACTATTTTACTTTGATAATGGCATCAAAATTAAATTCCAATATTATTACCTAAGATACATATACCTAATTAATGAATTCTATGATAATACTTTTGATGAATGAAAATGCTCCACAAACCACAAAATTAATCCCCACATATTTATGTATTTATACATATTATTTTATATATTTTTT
Organism: Arachis hypogaea; assembly: GCF_003086295.3. Classification (NCBI taxonomy): domain Eukaryota; kingdom Viridiplantae; phylum Streptophyta; class Magnoliopsida; order Fabales; family Fabaceae; genus Arachis; species Arachis hypogaea. Next base: position 61,748,843 of record NC_092045.1, read on the forward strand.
AATAAAATAATAAATACTTAGAGTAATCAAATATTTCACACACAAATAATTAAGCATATTATGATAGAATAATAAAACATTTTCATAGTAATATAATCAAATATTTTTATAAAAGTTAAATTGCTCATTCAATTCTTAATGTTTCATTAAATTTGTAATTAAAATTTTTAAATTAAAAACTTTCAATTAAGTCTCAGTTTGTAATTAACTTCTTGTCAAGCCGAAAACGACATGGTTAACAAAATATTCTAATATTGAGAATACTTTCAAAATTTGGGATTTAATTCTAGCTTTTTTTGTTTTGCTAATAAAAATCTAATTACAAAATTCAAAATAATATAAACACCTAATTAAAAATTTTTAAATTATAAATACCTAATTATAAATTTAGTAAAACTGCATAGAGTAACGAAATAATTTAAAATTTTACAAACACTAAATAAGAAAAAACTTAGTAAGATCACAGAGAACGGAAAAATGTTAAAAGATTTTACAGAACGTATATGTTGAAAACTTTTTTTTTTTAATTTTTCCTCTACGATAACTTTCTAAGGCACTTATCCACTAAAGTATTAAACTATAATAAAATTAACGATCTTTGAAAATAAAGATAGCTATAAAATCTTAAAATGAAGAAGTCTTGACCCAAAGAGACAGCGAAAAAGTGAAAAACAAATCAACTTCAGAGCATTTTGGTAAAGACCTACACACAATTGAAAAGATTAATCCAAAAGTACTAGCTCCTCACTTCGTAACTAATCTCCATTGAGTCAGTTCAAACAAGCATTAGGTGAAACTAACAGAATAGAATTACCAGGTATTGTAACAAATATTTTGCAAGCAACTAAAGGCAATCACTAATCACTTAATAATAATACTCTTGGCAGCCACCAGTCTTAAATTTATGTTGAAATTAAATAAAATTCAAGTGCTTGTTGCTATCATAAATGACATGAAAATAATCCATTACGACAGTATAAACGAAACTATTATAAGTCACCCACCAATGTTTCTTGATTACCATTTTTCTTGTCTTTTTTTCGTCTTTTTTTTTCCCTCTCCCAAACGATGACAAAGGAGAGGTCAAGTCCTCATAAGGAAGAGGAAGTTCATGACGGTAAACAAGTCATAGATAGAGCCATATAAAGATCAAACTTAGACACAATAGGGAAATTTCCTTCCAGGCTCACATGATAGAGCCATAGAGGCTCCCCCTATCATGTAGCTAAGCCTGTTGTTTTGCAAATGGGGCAAAGGTTCTTCTGCATTAGCCATTGCTTGATGCAATTACTGTGAAATTCATGTCCACAATCTAGCGAGCCAACATTCTCTCCTTCAGTATAATCCTCCTGCAGAACATTGGAGAACAATAACAAATGTTATAAGAAGAATCCCCTCTTTACTTTAAGGGTGTGTTGGGGAGTTTGGGTCTTGGAGGAAAAGATAGAAGAAGAAAAGGGCTTCAAGAGTAAGACAGACTCCCTTTTCCTCATTGAGCTGTTTCCTTCCGAACTTGCAATTGCACCTTAATTAGCTGAGACTATAACTCTTACCTGACAGATACAACAAGGCTCAAGATCTGTAGAAGACTCCGCCATAACAGACATGTATATTTGCTGTTTCATCGACTTCAAAATGACATCCTCGCTCAATCCAGTGCTGACATCTCCAATTCGCTCCTCCAATGCCAACAATTCCTGCAGTTCGACTTTAAGTCAGAAGAAATCGCAGAAACATTGCCAATGTAGAGGAATAACAATCATTTGTTTTTTACCTCATAAGACATGTTATCAACATCAAGGCGCATTTCTCTGTGCCTGTCATGCAGTTCAGCCATCCCATGATATATGAAAGGGTCAAAAAGCATATAATCCTGACATTTCACAAGTGGCAAAGGAGAACGTCCTTAAGTTAGCATTTTCAATAGAGTAATACGAGGTCCACAAGAATATGGCAGCTGCCACAAAGCAAGTTACCAATTCAGCTTGTTCTTGCTTCAAAAATCAAAAGCAAATGTTTGTCTTGTAACTTGACTATAGGCACAAAAATGCATGCGAGAGAATCAACAACAAAATAAAGTAAACATGGAAGGTGTAGCCTGTAATTTTTCTTTTTTCTTTTTTTTTTCTTTTTTAAGCATTTCTTATCTACATTCAATGATAGGGTATGCTTGGTGATAATTGCTCACATACAGTCCAAAATCCAAATGTAACATACTTTTTTTTTTTTCTTTTTTTTAAGCATTTCTTCATCTAGATTCAATGATAGGGTATGCTTGGTGATAATTGTTCACATATAGTCCAAAATCCACATGTAACATAGCATTTCCTTCTTAGATATCCATAAGATGAAGGAGAAGTAGGGACATTGATATATCATTAAGGGTGATCAACCAAAGCAGATAAAATTTCCAAGATGGATTTCACAACACAACATATGATCAAGAGATATGCTTATGCAATAAATTTAGAACCTCAGCCCTTAAGTTATCACCCCTCCGCATTGCAATCAAGACTTGGCGAATCTGGCACAGAGAACAATTAAATTAGGTCAGTTAGACTGATGGTTGCATCAAGATGACTGTTAGTTGGCTAAAACAGCTAAGCAATCCTGTTGACAAGACAAGAATACTGAAAGAAAATGAAAAGATGAGAAAGAACTGCATACATAATTAGATGATAACATCAAGTCAACAAGACCATAAATATTTTTACACAATGGTACGAATCTTGAAAATTCGAACTGCGTATAAACCAATGCATATTCCTAAGGTCTAAATTCTTAATTCATGGCTAAATGAATAAACTTTTACGGGAATTCCAGCATACCTGCATCATGGTGTAGCCTAGAAATAATAGTGCAAAATATTCCATAAAAAAGAATATGAAGCCAAGATTATACCTCAGATATTAGTCGGCGTCTTCCCTCATTGTCAACGGTTAATGCTCGCGGAGTAGAGAGTACATCGCCACCCCTCCTTTCCATCAACAATGCTGCTCTTAGATATGGTTGATTGTTGCGGGACCCCTGAGTAATAGAAGAAGATCCTGAAGAGGATGGAGCAGAATGACCATTCTGAACACTGGATGCTGAGCTAATTGATGGAAAAAGAGACCAAGGACTGAACTCTGACAATCTTTGCAGATTATCTGTAGGGACTTCAGGGTTAACAATCCAGCTGGGATTAGGTAATGGAACGATGTTTGAACTAGATCCCATCCAAGATGTAGTAGGTACACCTCCAGAATTGTTTACATTAGCAGAGGATGTACGCCATGGTGTTGGTTCATGTACTGTGGGTGCAGGTACATTCGTCGGGTGCCCAGAACTCTCTCTTGGAAAAATTCTTATATTAAAATCTTCCTGTACGACTCTTTCTACAGAGTTATGAGAAGTTGAAGATCTAGCCCCTCTAGGGTTAGAAGCTCTATTCCAAGGAAAAGGAGGCATGTTAAGGGGAGGTGACTGGTTCTGAGGAGCACCAGAATTAGCAGCATTTACTCCAGGCGTTAACCTCAATTCCAAAGAATCATTAAATGAGTGGGAGCCAGGTATTTGATGGGGAGAAGAATGATTATGATGCCTAGAACTCACTGTTGATGGTAAATTGAGAGGTATAGATTCCTGATGCTGTACATGGGCCATTCTCCTATCAAAGTTTCTGAGAGGCCTTTCCACATTTTCTGGGACATTTATTAAGGGAAATGCATCAGTTGCTCCTTGGCTCACTTCACTTCTCAAGTTCAGCTGTAATGGAGGAAGAGTGACAGGAACATCCTCTAAGGGCATTGAAACATTTAAACTGCTTGAAACATTAAGATCAACAGGATTAGTGGGCCAACATCCATTTTCGGATTGTAAAAGAGTGTTTGAGCTTCCTCCAGTACACAGTTGACCAGAACTACCTTCAAGGGCCTTTCTCTTGCAGGAAGAACCCCAATTAACTAAAGCGGAACTTGAACTGCCACTATTTCCCCAAGTCATGAATCCAGGGTTTTTGGATGAAGTTCCAGTATGACGATTGTATGAAGCACTGCTGAATGCTGTTTGCTCTCTATCATATCCACCACTATCATTGTGATTCACACTGCTACTTGCTGCTATGCCTTTCCCACGGTTAGCAGCTTGTGCTGTGTGCTCCATATCTAGATTACCATTCTGGGTTATATGACTGGAGCTGGATCCTCGCAAAAAAGAAGGCTGAATTCTAGAATGATTTCCATGTAGATTAGTATTTGAACTAACTGGAAAAATCATATTATTTGATTCAAATGACCTTTCCTCTGTTCTGAGACCATCCTCGGCAGTAGCACTACATGATGAAGATGGACCATGTTCAGATTTTAGACCTTCATCATTGACTTGGTTGATCAGATTCAGTCTAGAACTCGGTTCACCAGTATTCCAGCCACTAAAACTCTGTATGTTAGGACCAGTAGCTCGTAAACAAGCAGTCTCGCCAGTGGACCCTCTATAATCTGACAACCGGAAATCTACGGTACTTTGCACATGATTCAAGGAAGACTGATGATTCATATCAGTGCCGCTCGAGTTAGGCCCTTGCATCATACCAACAATAGCAGGGAATGATCCAGTTGTCCTTCTTTGACCTTGCATCAGAATCAAGCTATTACACCTAAATTGATCACCAGAAAACATATATTAGGTTCTCATAGGCTACAACAGAGCTGCATAAAGTGGCATAAAGGGACCTTTGGTTATGAAACTGTAGAGCATAGCATGCTTTATCACAGACCCGGTCAAAATTTAGATTTATTCAACCAATGATTAGAATGAGGTAAAACACACAAAAATACAATGGGACCAATATTATGCATTTCAGAAGAATGGATATCAATAAAGAAAAAAAAAAAAAACAAACTCTTTTATAGGTTAAGATATAAGAATGCAATAGTATTTTATTACTATGCGCTGAAAACTTTCCTGACAACTTATATTTATTTTTCTGTCATTTAAGAGGTAAAAACAACTGGTATGGGGAGGAGAAAAGGATCTCCTGGAGGGTGAAACCTCCAGTGTCAACATCACATAATCTACAACTATATTAGCATAATGCCATAGCTCTGATAACAAATAAATCTTAATGCAAGCACATTAGACAGAAGCTTGTAATTATAAGAGAGATTCACTAGAAAAATATACTAATCATTTGTTAAGTTGAGAAATGAACACAGGCAATTTTACCTTGTGCTGACTACAAACACTAAAGCTTAGGTGTTAGGAGAAAACCACGAACAGTTTTAAAATTTTGCAATGATGTCTCAATGCAAAGCTTCTACTCCCCTTCTTTCTCAGCTATACCAAAGAGTGCAGTATGCAATGGTCAATGTTTGCATCCTAAGAGGTAAGGCACCGAAAAGCTAAGACACTACATGAGCCTCACAGTAACCAGGTGAAAATCGAAGACCATCATGAAACTGAGTGGAACTTTACAACACCCAAATTCTAAATTCCCATGCTTTCTAAGACAACCAAAAATAATTAAGCTTAGGTTAATCCAGCTGCGAAACTAAAATTAGACAAATAAAAAATGAATTTTAAAAAAATACTTATTGGAAAATTTAACAAAGACAATCAAGCCTTAGAAATTAGAAAAATCGATTATATCTTCCGGAAGAGCAGGGTTAGAAAATAGCGAAATTGGGGATGAAAACCTAATTGGTGAGCGCGTTCCTCCACCCACATAATCGACACAACGGATTAAAGAAATGACAGAAAAAACTCGAATTCATACATCTCTATAACCTAAAAAGGGGGAAAATTCATTAGCATAATCGAGTAACATAGGATTTGACGAAGGAAAATTCGGTAAAGATGAAACCAGAGAGAGAGAGAGAGAGAGAGAGAGAGAAATCGAAGTTACCCGAAAGGGATCCCTGGATTCAAATTGGGGTGGGTACGTCAGAAATCGAGGGTTTGATTGGAGAACCGTTTCCAACTATGAATATGATGATGGTTATCTTCTTCTTCCTTCCTCCCTTCTTTTATTTATTATGTTATGTTATTTTTCCCTTAACTTTTATTATATAAATATTTATTAATTATTTATTGTATTATTAAATGAGTGAGGAGAAAGAGGGCAACAAAAGACGACAAAAGGATGATGGAAGGAAAGCATGAGAGGGAGTGATTAAAGGGAGAGAGTAGGAAGCAGGCAAGCACAGTAATCGATCCATAATCCCTAAATTAAGATTTGTCAGAGAGAAAGAAAGAGTGGTGTGTGGACCAACCCTCCCTCCATTGGGTACCATTTCCATGGCAGTGAATGAATGGCTCATGCACCTTTTGTTAGGTCGCATATAGACTTGTTAGTAGTTTACCTTCAAATCACCACATTAAATGTCCACTAATCCACTAATATCATAATGTGTTTCTTTTGAAATTGTATATAATTTAATTAAATTACATTAATTCAACTTGATAACATAGATACCTAAAGAGAGCGCATAAATAATTATAAAATAATATTTGTATATTAAAAATTAATTATTAAATTAATTATTATATATTAATATATAAATATATTAATAATAAATATATATTGTTTAATTTATTTTTAATATATATTTTATATTTTAATATATTTTATACAAATGATCAATTTAATATTTATTTCTTGCATATGTTTAGTATAATTATAAATAATATTTTGTGTTATTATTATTTGTGCATAATTAATATTTATTGCTTCAAATTAACTTCATAACTTAAGCAATTTTTATAATTGATATATATTTTGAAAATATTTAATTATTATATACATAGTATATAATCATTTTTTAATGGAAAAAAAATTATAACCAAGTTTTATTTCTGCATAGTCATCAAAAAATAAAAAATTGGTCCAGTTCTAATAATCTTTTGACATTATATTCAAACCCTTAGGATCAGGACAAAAATTTATTACTTATTTAAATGAGTAGATTATTAAAATAATATTGAAAAAATTTTGACATCAATAAAAGTTTAAAAATACTAGATAATCAAACAGTTTTTAAAATAAATCTAATTAAGTTGAACAATTAAAAGAAAGGAGAGAGATGAGAGAGAGAGAGAAAGCGTGGGTGGGAAACACAGAAAGGGGTAGGAATAGGAAACATGACGATGATCCGAAAATTTGGAATCGAGAAGAGTATCGAAGGCTGGAGCATGATTCTTTTTCCATCTTCATGGATAACCTTCCTCAAGACATCTCAAAGAAAGAACTTTTTCAGCTGTTCAATTAGAGTGGACGTATAAATGACATATACTTATCACGCAAACAAAAAGGTGATAACATATACATTTTTACTTTCGTACGATATACTACGAAGGATGGGGCATTGAAGGCAATAAAGGAAATGAATCGTATGAAGTTGAGAGGAAAAGTTGTATTCGTGGGGGAAGCAAAATACAGAAGGATATCGGGTACGAAAGACACGAAGAGACCTCAGAGAGGAAAAGATGATCAGAATAAGTTGGGTTGGCAGCCAGAACGCGAGGAGGCTAGCGACGTGCGGTTGAATACTTTGGAGCTCAGAAAGGCGAAAAAAAAACAAGATCCCAATATAAAGGGGGGGACTAAGAAGAAGATCGAGGTAACGGTGGCAAAAGAAAATCTCGATTGGTTGCAGAGAAGTCTAATAGGAGGGACGAAAAAGGCCATTGATTTTTGTTCTTTGAAGGATATGATCGAGATAAACATGCCTCAAGTCATCCAAGTACGAGAGCTGGGTGCATATAAAGCCCTACTGACTTTTGATTCTGTGCTGAGCGCCGAAGAAACTTACACTTTTAAAATGAATAGTCTTCTACAAATCTTCCATAGTGTATGGAGATGGGAAGAGGCTGAGAGGAGTGAAACTAGGAGAGTGTGATTGGAATGCTATGGAGTTCCTCTACATGTATGGTCAGCGGACACCTTCAAAATGATAGGAGATCAATGGGGGGAAGTAGTTGGGTGTGATAATTTGACCGAATCGCGCAATTCCTTTAGTGTTGGACATGTGCAAATCGATACAAGCGTGCTGGATGTAATCAATGAATGGATACATATTACAGTATGTCTCAGTGGTTTTGATGTTCTGGTAAAAGAGGTAGGACGAGAAACATATGGCCTGGGGTGTTGATGCGTGAGCATCTTGTCTATCTTTTTCTAGTGAATTTGCATCTAATTTGTTGAGTTTAATTTAAGAATTAATTATATTTTAGCCACTATGGATGCTATTTTGAGTTTTGTGCAATTTTATTTATTTTAGGTAGCATTCGGAGGGATTTGATGAAGTTTCTGCAGAGAAAAAGAAGAAACCAAAGAGATGACTAGCGAAGACCGACGCGGACGCATGGCTCATGCGACCGCGCGGAATGGAGAAATCACAATGACGCGATTGCGTGCCTGACGCGAACGCGTGGACTGGAATCTGCACAAATGATGCGAACGCGTCACATGCGCGATCTGCAAAAATACAAATGACGCTGGTTACGATTTCTGGACTATTTCGACCCAATTTCCGGCCCAGAAAATACATATTAGAAGCTGTAGAATGGACAAATCAAGTGGTCTCCACCCATAAACTGAAAATCTGTTAATTAATTCGAATTTAAATTCAAATCTTATCTTTGAGGAAAAGATATTATTTTTAATTTTTTATTTTTAAACCTATTAGGATTAGTAATAAATAGAAACTCTGTACATTTAGACAGGTACCAGATTGTTACGAGAACCCTTATTTTTCTTCTCAGAACCATGAGCAACTAATCCTTCATTGTTAAGGTTAGGAGCTCTGTCTATTTGTATGGATTTATTCATTTAATCTTTCTAATTTAATCCATGTTTAGATTTATATTTCAATAATTGTTTTCGCTCTTTAATTTATGAATATGGGTGGAGCGGAAGTATGACCCATGTTCTAATTGAGTTCTTGTAAAACTTGGAAAAGCTCTTTATTTGAACAACAGCTTGAAAACATATTATACTGAATTTTAATTGTTTGTATTTAACGGGATACGTGACATATAATCCCTTTATTTTTGGATAATTAGAATTCTTTTGGCATATAAACTAGAAATTGATCATCACCCTCTAATTAGAATTAATTGACCAAGGAATTGGCAATTAATGAATTTTAGAGGAGACTAGGAAGGTCTAAGGAATTAAGGTCTAGTCATATATGGTTTGCCATGAAATTAAATCTTGCATGATTAAAATAGTTAGTAAGAAAATAAATCTGGAAAAATAGATAACTCTGAAACCTTAACTGTTTTCTCTAATATTTTATTCCGAACTTATTAATCTGCCTGTCTTTGATATTCTGAATTTACACTTAAACCATTTGAACATCTCAAAACCAATTTCTGCTTGCCTGACTAAGCCAATCAATCAATCATTGTTGCTTGATCCATCAATCCTCGTGGGATCGACCCTTACTCACGTAAGGTATTACTTGGTACGACCCGGTGCACTTGCCGGTTAGTAAGTGTGGGTTATAAATTCCGCACCAAGTTGTTGGCGCCGTTGCCGGGGATTGATAGTGGTTAACAACTACCAATTGTTTGATTGCTTAGATTAGGCATTTTAATTTTAAATTTATAAAAATTTATTTTAAAAAAAAAACAAAAAAAAATTTTTGACGGTATTTTCTTTTTTTTCCTTTACGTTATCTTTTTTCTTTCTTTTCTCTTTTACGTTATTTTCTTTTTTTTTTTCTTTTCGTTTACCCCCCTTTTTTTACGCCGTACCTTTTTTCTTTCCTTTATTTTATTTATATAATTTAAAAAAAATATATATATCTATATATTTCAAAAAAAAATTTAGCACCAATATCTTTTAATTTCTGAAATTAAGTTTGGTGTTGGCTATTTATTATTCTTCTTTTTTTATTTTATTCAATATTTTTATCTCTTTACACAGGTTACATCACTGGAAATTCTCTGCACTCTAACGTAGAGATTCCTATTCTTTCTTGTTTTCTGGTTGTTTATGCGCAGGAACAGAGACAAAGAACATCTCTTAGACTTTAATCCTGAACTTGAAAGGACTTTCAGGCGGCGTTTACAACAAGCAAGGCTTTACAAGGCTACAGAACCCACTATGGATCCTAATAATAATGCTAATGTCAATGTGGCAAATCCGAATGGAGATGATCAACAAAAGAGAGTTCTTGGCTCTTATTCTACCCCTACTGCAGATCTTTATGGAAAAAGCATTGTGGTACCTCCTATTGCTGCGAACAACTATGAGTTGAAGCCTCAACTGGTCACCCTGGTGCAATAAAATTGCCAGTATCATGGTCTTCCCCACAAAGACCTAAATCAGTTTATTTCTAGTTTTCTGCAAATTTGTGACACTGTGAAAACAAATGGAGTAAACCCAGATGTATACAAACTCATGCTCCTCCCGTTTGCTCTGAGGGATGGAGCAAAGCTATGGCTGGATTCCCAACCCAAGGACAATTTGGATACTTGGAACAAGGTGGTTACTGAGTTTCTCATAAAATTTTTCCCACCAAAGAAGCTGACCAAGCTTAGGATGGAGGTTCAGACCTTCAGACAAAAGGATGGTGAGACTCTGTATGAAGCTTGGGAGAGATACAAGCTACTGACTAGGCAATGCCCTCCAGACATGTTCTCCAAATGGACACAAATAGACATATTTTATGAAGGCTTGGGTGAAATGTCCAAAATGTGCTTAGACAATTCTGCAGGAGGTTCATTGCACAAGAAGAAGACACCGGAGGAGACTATTGAGCTGATTGAATTGGTTGCAAGCAACCAATATTTATACTCCTCTAACAGGAATCCTGTGAATTCTGAAACCCCTCAGAAGAGAGGCGTGTTGGAAGTAGATGCTATTAATGCTCTTCTTGCTCAGAACAAGCTGATGTCTCAGCAAATAAATCTACTTACTCAACAGATGGGTGGCATGCAAGTCTCAGCTATCAACACCCAAAATCCACCACAGGAAGTCTCTTATGACATGGCAGGTAATTTTGTGCAAAATGATAATTATGATTATGCTCAACCTTCTTTTGAACAGGTGAATTACATGGGGAGTTGTCCTAGGAATCCCAACAATGACCCATATTCTAAGATATACAACCAGGGATGGAGGAATCACCCAAATTTTGGATGGAGGGATCAACCTCAGAGACCTCAGAACTTCAACAATAATTTTCAGGGCGGTTTCCAACAGAACAATGATTTGGAAGCAATATTGACAGGTTTTAGACAAGAATCCAGAGCATCCATCAAGAACTTGGAGATTCAAATGGGTCAAATAGCCACCAGAGTTAATGAAATTGATCAGAGGACCACTAATAACCTTCCTAATAACACAATTCCAAATCCAAGAGAGGAATGCAAAGCTATCACTGTGATAAGTGGACAAGTGGCAAGTGCAGAAGCACAAGTTATGCAGGAAACCAGAGCCTCCATTAGAAATTTAGAGGTGCTAGTAGACCAACTGAGCAAGCAAATACTTGAGAGGTCTGCAAGTGCATTTCAAGGTGACACAATGGTGAACCCAGGAGAAGATTGCAAGGTTATTCAATTGAGAAGTGGTAAAGTAGCTGGTTCTGAGACCAAGGTCAATGAAGAGCTAGTTGAAAAGGATGCTCCAGAGGAGAAGAAGGAAGAAGTAGAGCACGTCCCTCCAAAGCGTGTAGACAACCCATTCCCAGACTCTCTTGACACTTATCCTACACTGCCAAAGGCTCCTGAGTACAAGCCTAAGATGCCATATCCTCAGAGACTACAAAAGGAGACCAAAGACAAGAAGTTCTCAAAGTTCTTGGAAATCTTCAGAAAGTTACAAATCAATATTCCTTTTGCTGAGGTTTTGGAGCAAATGCCTATCTATGCCAAATTCATGAAGGAGCTGTTGTCAAAGAAAAAGCGTTTAAAGGGAGATGTGACAATAGTCCTGACTAAGGAATGTAGTGCTATAATTCAGAATAACTTGCTAAAGAAGATGCCAGATCCAGGGAGCTTTCAAATTCCATGCACCATTAGGAGCACAACCTTTGAGAAAGCCCTATGTGATCTGGGGGGAAGCATAAATCTAATGCCCTTATCTGTGATGAAAAAGCTGCAAATCCAAGATGCACAACCCACAAAGATAGCATTGCAGATGGCAGATAAATCTATGAAGCATGCATACGGATTAGTGGAGAATATCTTGGTCAAAGTGGGTAAGTTCTTCCTCCCAGCAGACTTTGTGATTCTGGACACAGGGGAGGATGAGAATGCCTCTATAATTCTAGGAAGACCATTCCTAGCCACTGGAAGAGCTCTGATTGATGTAGAAGTGGGTGAATTAGTGCTTAGAGTGCATAATGAGCAACTGGTCTTTCATGTCTTCAAAGATATACATCCAACAGGTGAAGAAGAGAGGTGCATGCAGGCTGAGCTTCTTGATCCAAACCTTCAAAAACCGCCTGATTATACACAGCAGAATCTGCAACTCAAACCTCCCTTGGTAACAGTCAATAAAATTCCTCCTGACATCAAACCTAAGTTTGGTGTTGGGAATGCATCATCTACCAAGGAAGAGGTTCCCAAAAAGAAGAAAGTACCCAGAGGATGGAGAAACAAAAAGATCCCCACTGAAGGTGTCTCCCCAGGAATGAAGGTAGTATTGACCAGCAATCCAGCATGGGTTTATACAGTAATCAGAATCCTCTCTCTGGAGCATATTAAGCTACGTTATGGAGACACAGGAAAGAAGTTCAAAGTAAGGGGTGAAGAGCTGAGCCCCTATGATCCTCCTCCTTAGGGGAGCTGACCGTCAAGCTAATGACGATAAAGAAGCGCTTGTCGGGAGGCAACCCGATAATTTCGTATCCTTCACTATTTTTTCGTAGTAGTTTTTCTTAGTTATTTTATTTTTGTTGAGTTCTTACTAATTTTCTGATCATGCAGCTATGTTCTCCCAGGAACCGAACACCTCAAGCTATATAAAAAAAATATTTCAAAAAAAAAGAAGCCACGCGACGCGACCGCATCAGCGACGCGTCCGTGTCGCAAGGAGAGGGGAGAAAATAAAAACGAACAGAGAGTCACGCTGGAGCGTGGCTGGAGGCGTGCCAGTGGCACAAATCGCCCCACGCGACCGCATCACCGACGCGTCCGTGTCATGTGGGAATATTAGCCTCCCACGCGACTGCGTGACCCACGCGGCCGCGTGCCCTGATTTTCGACGTAAAAAGGGTGCACAACCAAATATTGTGCTAGAGTGGTGCTGGCTTGGTGCTAGACGCATAATCCTTATCACGCGACCGCGTCGTCGACGCGTCCGCGTCATTCCCTTCTGAAGCCACTCACGCGATTGCATGCCCTACGCGATCGCGTCACCCCAAATTTGGCAAATATTTAAATTCGAACAGAAAGTTGTGCAGGCGCGAGGCTGCACTCGCGCCCGAAGCATAACATGGGTCACGCGACCGCGTGATCGACGCGACCGCGTGAACTAACTAAAACGCAATCACGGGAACGCGTGCCCCACGCGTTCGCATCGCTTACGCCACACTAGTTCACCGCGCAGTTTTCTTTCTCTCTCTCTCGCTCCCAATCCTAATTCTCTCTTATTGTTTTATCCTTTTATTTTTCTTTCCTCATAATATTTATCTCTTTCTATTTTCAGTTCTTATTTGCTTGAGGACAAGAAAACCTTTAAGTTTGGTGTTGACGCTTCGCTTAGAGCTTTTCTGTTTATTCCTATGGCACCAAAAGGGAGGCGAATCATCTTCACGGAGGAGCACAACCTGAAGAATAAAGCGACCGCTAGGATAACTAAAGTGGTTGAGTTCCTTTCATTTTTATTCCTCCTTACTTTGTTTGTTGCATGATCTTTTATTAGTTAGAATTCTAGGACTAGTTTTTTTTAAATTTCTTTAATGCTGAAAAGATGTTTCATGTACCACTCACTGAACTTGAATCTAAAAAGAAAAGAAAAAGAAGTGATGTATTGCATGAGAAATTGAGTTTAATTTTAAGAATAGTCTTATTTACTTAAATGTGGTGGTATTTTCTATGATTTTTGAATGCATGATATGAACAGAGTATATTTGAATTTGAATCAAGGGATGTTGATGTATAAGGAACAGAAATATAGAGAATTATTATGCCTTCTCTGAAATAAATAAAAATTTAATCCTTGAAGCAAAAGAAACAGCGAAAAAAATAAAAATAAAATAAAAACAAGGTCCAAGGCTCTGAGCATCAATGACTAGGGAGGTCAGACATGATTAAAAGCTCAAAGAGTTGTTTCCCTAGTCATATGCTTGTGGTGTGATTGTGTCAAGTAATCCTTGAGACAGAGCACTTAGAGTCGAGATCAATTACATTTAATAGAGTATGCCAAAGGCTTTGAGCACCACTATCTGGGAGTAATTAAAAGAAAAATCAGAACTCAAAGAGAGTTCCCCAGTTAAGTGCTTGTGGTGTTTCTGTGTCAAGTAACTCTTGAGACAAAACATTTAAAGTCACGGCTAGGCTCAAGGTGCAAAGCACCAAAGAAAAATAAATTAAAGTAAATGTTGCTGTGTTCAAGGATTAAACTGAAATGTAAAGATCAGAGAATTCATAATATCATCCGGATTCTAACTCTGAATGACAATAACATTCTTGATTCAAAGGAGAGTGAGATGCCAAATCTATTCAGGATTACAGTTATAAACCCCACTATAAAAAGAGACATGAGCTTAATCGAACTCTCATACTCATGCAAATTCACATCATAAGCTTATATTAGTCTTGGTTGCTTGAGGAGAAGCAACAGTTTAAGTTTGGTGTTGTGATGCGTGAGCATCTTGTCTATCTTTTCGTAGTGAATTTGCATCTAATTTGTTGAGTTTAATTAAGAATTAATTATATTTTAGCCACTATGGATGCTATTTTGAGTTTTGTGCAATTTTATTTATTTTAGGTAGCATTCAGAGGGATTTGATGAAGTTTCTGCAGAGAAAAAGAAGAAACCAAAGAGATGACCATTGAAGACCGACGGGGACGCATGGCTCACGCGACCGCGCGGAATGGAGAAATTGCAATGACGCGATCGCGTGCCTGACACGAACGCGTGGACTGGAATCTGCACAAATGACGCGAACGCGTGGATGACGCAGATGCGTCACATGCGCGATCTGCAAAAATACAAATGACACTGGTTACGATTTCTGGACTGTTTTGACCCAATTTCCGGCCCAAAAAATACATATTAGAAGTTGCAGAATGGACAAATGAAAGTGGTCCCCACCCATAAACTGAAAATCTGTTAATTAATTCGAATTTAAATTCAAATCTTATCTTTGAGGAAAAGATATTATTTTTAATTTTTTACTTTTAAACCTATTAGGATTAGTAATAAATAGAAACTCTGTACATTTAGACAGGTACCAGATTGTTACGAGAACCCTTATTTTTTTCTTTGAACCATGAGCAACTAATCCTTCATTGTTAAGGTTAGGAGCTCTGTCTATTTGTATGGATTTATTCGTTTGATCTTTCTAATTTAATCCATGTTTAGATTTATATTTCAATAATTGTTTTCGCTCTTTAATTTATGAATATGGGTGGAACGGAAGTATGACCCATGTTCTAATTGAGTTCTTGTAAAACTTGAAAAAGCTCTTTATTTGAACAACAGCTTGAAAACATATTATACTGAATTTTAATTGTTTGTATTTAACGGGATACGTGACATATAATCCCCTTATTTTTGGATAATTAGAATTCTTTTGGCATATAAACTAGAAATTGATCATCACCCTCTAATTAGAATTAATTGACCAAGGAATTGGCAATTAATGAATTTTAGAGGAGACTAGGAAGGTCTAAGGAATTAGGGTCTAGTCATATATAGTTTGCCATGAAATTAAATCTTGCATGATTAAAATAGTTAGTAAGAAAATAAATCTGGAAAAAATATATAACTCTGAAACCTTAACTGTTTTCTCTAATATTTTATTCCCAACTTATTAATCTGTCTGTCTTTGATATTCTGAATTTACACTTAAACCTTTTGAACATCTCAAAACCAATTTCTGCTTGCCTGACTAAGCCAATCAATCATTGTTGCGTGATCCATTAATCCTCGTGGGATCGACCCTTACTCACGTAAGGTATTACTTGGTACGACTCGGTGCACTTACCAGTTAGTAAGTGTGGGTTATAAATTCCACACCAGGTGTAAGTTGGTAAGTATGGATGATGGAGGTACAAGCAGAAACAAAAAATTGAATGGTGCAACTCTTGGCTTAACAGAAAATGTTATAAAATTGGCACGGCAAATAGACATACAGGAATTCAGGGATGACGTAGTGGAGCTGTTAACGATGGTGACAAGAGACGGTGAAGAAGATAAGGACAGAATGGTAATTTTAGAAGAAATTTTGAATGAATGGAATTATGACAATTTAAATCTCAACCTCATGAATATGGTAACGTCTGATTCTAATCAAGAGGGAATTAACGAAAGGGCTAATTTTGTGGGAGGGGATCTAGTGAGTGATGAGGACGATTCGGAAAGGACTCAATCTGAAATTCTTGAGAACAGACTAAGTGGGCTGCGAGCAGGTGTCAAAGGGGGAAAAAGAATAATTTCAAGCTCTCATGAAAGTTGGGCCAGATACACTAGTTGCTACAACAAGGGCTTGCTATTGCAATTGGGCCCTAATCCCCCAGCTGACCCAATTGAAACAGGTGCTGGATCAGGAGCTGCTGGTGGGCTAGGCTCCTATCAACCGAGTTGGGCTTCAGCTAACAACGCTGGTGCAAGGTTCTCTGATCCATGCGTAGCTGCTCCAGGGAAGGTCTATGGCGATGGACTGCTGCAACGAACGAGCAACCACGCTCACAGCGAGATGGAGAGGGCGAAGTGGCAAACAGTGGGGATATAGCCATGACATCCGATGTTGGTGGCTGCTCGCCCCTCTCTGGCACGGTGACTCGCGCCGCTGAGAAAGTAGTGCGTTTATGTGCTTCACTGGAGAAGAGAAAGGCTAAAGAGGGGTCGATTGGGCTGACTGATGGAGACAGGTTGAATGACAAAGAAGCTGAGATGAAGGAAGTTCAGGGCTCAACAACAAGGGGCGGCAGAGGTGACATACACGATACTGACGGAAGCGAAGGGATAGGGGAGACAAGGGATGAAAGGGAAGTGGCTGAGACCACGATTATTGAGGGTGATAACGAGGTGGTTAGTGAGACTGGAATGAGGACCTGGGCACAGAAACGTGGGATTCATGACTTGGATGTTGAAGAACGTACAGGTTCACTGGCAGGCAGGGAGAGCTTGGCGCAGCGTAGGGATGAAGTTGAGGGGGCTGCTAGGGAGGGAGTAGATGTTGAAAATATTGGGGGAATGAGTGACAATCTGAGTTAAACGTTAGAGGAGCAAATGCTGGAAAATAAAAGGACATGGGATCTAGCAGTGGAATCCGGCGCAATTCTATATGACGAAGAAGAAGATATAATGGCCATTCTCCAAGTTCAGAATGAGGAAAATGCTAAAAAATGGTTGGTAAAACAGAAGGCGAAAGCAAGGTGATGCAGACCTAAAAACTCCAAAAAGGTGCGTAATAATATCCTAAAATGATTTTTTGTTCTTGGAATGTTAGGGGGTTGGGGGGTGATGGGAAGTCGAGAATGGTTAAGGACTTGAAGACGAAGAATAGATTGAATATGCTAGGGCTAGTTGAAACTAAAAAACATGTTGTGACGAGATTTGATGTTGCACGTCTTTGGGGCTGTAATAGTGTAAGTTGGGAATATGTTGCTTTCGATGGTGCTTCGGGTGGGTTATTGTTAATGTAGGATGATTTCATGTTCAAGATGAATAATTGTTATAAAGGGAAGAGATGGCTGTGTGTTGAAGGGGTCTTATTAAAGAATAATTTCAATTGTGCATTCTTTTTGGTTTATGGCTGTGTGTTGAAGGGGTCTTATTAAAGAATAATTTCAATTGTGAATTCTTTTTGGTTTATGGTGCTCATGTTAGAGAGGAAAAACTTGTTGTGTGGGAGGAGTTGAGCTATGTTGCTGGTTTATGTCAGGTCCATATAGAGGAAAGAAAAGGTGCTGATAGTTTAACTGTAGCTGCTGAAGAGTTTAAATCTTGGATACAGGATATGCACTTGGTGGACTTGCCGTTTAATGACCGTAAATATACATGGTTTAGAGGCTGCTCATGTATTTGGATTGATAGAGTGATGGTCAGCCTGGAATGGGTTGAGGAATTCGCAAAGACTCGGTTAAGAGGAGGACCAAGGGGTTTGTCAGATCACTGTCCATTGATAGTAGAAGATACTAAGATGAGAGATGGCCCAAGACCCTTTAGAAGTCTTGACTCATGGTTTACTCATGAAGGTTTCCTAAGAATGGTTAAAGAGGAATGGAAGGGTTTAGGGGATATAAACTTCACAGACAAATTGAAGGCTTTGACAGCTCCTCTGGGAAGATGGCACAAGGTCAATTTTGGGAACATGGATACTAAAATTCTGCAGTTTGATGAAGAGATAAAGAAGTTGGATGACAAAGTAAGTAGTGGGGTGTATGATGGAACAATGGAGGGAAGAAGGAAGGCGTTGGTAACCTGCTGTAAGAGATGGTATGTCCGAAAAGAGATGCATTAGAAGCAGATGTCACGATCTAGGCATGCAAAGAAGATGGACAAAAACACTAGGTATTTCCACCAGATAGCTTCCGCTAGAAGGATGAATAACAGGATTGATACTCTGATGATTAATGGGAGGTTGGTTAAGAACTCAGCTAGAATAAAGATTGCTATCCGGGAGTTTTACAAGAATTTGTATCATCAAGAGGAGTCTCCTAGGGTGTGCTTCAGGGATGGATTGGTGACTAGGATATTTGAAGAGGAGTCTGTGGAGCTAGAGGTTTTGCCATCAGTTGAAGAGATTAGAGAGGCAGTGTGGGACTGTGAATCATCTAAAGCACCAGGCAGTGATGGGTACAACATGAACTTTATCAAGAAGTGCTGGGATGAGATCGGGCTTAAGTTTACGGCAGTTGTGATTGCTTTCTTTCAGATAGTCAAGTTACCTAAGGACGCTAATACCACTTGGGTTGCTTTGGCTCCTAAGTTTGTTGGGGCCAAGGAAATCAAGGACCTTCTCCCGATTAGCATGGTTGGATGTGTGTATAAGGTGATCTCTAAGGTGTTGGTTAGGAGGATGAGAGCCGTGATGCCAGGGCTGGTTAGGGAAACTCAGAGTGCATTTGTCAAAGGTCGCAAAATTCATGATGGGGCACTCATTGCGTGTGAAACTATGCATTGGCTCAAATTAAGGAAAAAAGAGGCAGCAATCATCAAGCTAGACTTTCAGAAGGCATATGATAGAGTTAAGTGGAGCTTTGTGGACATCGTCTTACAGAAGATGGGTTTTTGGAGAAGATGGAGGGCTTGGGCTATGGAATGCATGGGCACAGCTTCTATGTCAGTGTTGATAAATGGTTCACCCAAAAAGCCGTTTATGATGGAAAGAGGTTTGAGACAAGGTGACCCACTATCTCCCTTCCTTTTTGTACTTGTTGTTGACGTGCTCCATAGAATGATCGGTGAGGCAGTTTGAAACAGCAATATCTCCCCTTTGTTGGTTGGGGGAGACAACATAGCATTATCGCATCTTCAGTTCACAGATGACACTATTTTGTTCTGTCCGCCAAAGGAGGAAACTATAAAGAACTACAAGAGACTCTTACGCTGCTTTGAGCTGATGTTGGGGTTAAGCATCAATTTTGACAAATCCAATTTAATTCCAATCAATTGTGACCAACAATGGGTGGATTGTATGTGTAGCTTGTTGGAGTGCAAAGAAGCTACCCTACCAGTCAGATACCTTGGAATTTCTCTAGGAGCTAATCCGAGGTTGGTCAAGACTTGGAAGCCAATAATAGATAAGGTGGAAGAGAAACTAAGCTTATGGAAGTCAAAAGTGCTAAACAAAGCTAGAAAGCTAGTACTTATCAAAGTTGTTTTAAATAGCTTACCAGTATATTACTTAAGATTGTACAAGATGCTGAAGGCTATTGCTGAAAAATTGATCTCCTTACAGAGAAGATTCTTGTGGAGTAAGGAAGACGGTTGGTGGACGAAATTGTGATTCTTAATTAATGGCTCTTTGGCATGTGCCAAAGAGAACTAATTTAACTAACTGATTACTTTCTGTTCACAATTCCGTTCAACTAACCAGCAAGTGTACTGGGTCGTCCAAGTAATACCTTACGTGAGTAAGGGTCGAATCCACAGAGATTATTGGTTTGAAGCAATCAATATTTATTTTATTAGTCTTAGTTAGGATGTCAACAAGGTTATTTGGATTAAGGGTGAAATTACTAGATTTGATAAAAGAGGGAACAATGTTACTTTGATTTGCAGCACTGGAGAATATGTTGGAGTTTTGGAGGTGCTTTGTCCTCTGACTTCAACTCTTCCTTGAACTTCTCTTCTCACACGCAGGTTCCTTCCATGGCAAGCTCTATGTAGGGTGTCACCGTTGTCAGTGGCTACTTCCCATCCTCGCAGTGAAAACTATGCTCACGCACTCTGTCACAGTACGGCTAATCACCGGTTGGTTCCCGCTCCTACTGGAATAGAATCACTCTTTTGCGTCTGTCACTAACGCCCAGCAGGTTAAAGTTTGAAGCACGTCACAGTCATTCAATCCCAGAATCCTACTCAGAATACCACAGACAAGGTTTAGACTTTCCGGATTCTCATGAATGCTGCCATCAATCCGGCTTATACCACGAAGATTCTGTTGGGGAATCTAAGAGATATTCATTCAATCTGATGTAGAACGGAGGTGGTTGTCAGGCACACGTTCATGGGTTGAGGAAGGTGATGAGTGTCACGGATCATCACCTTCTCCACAATTAAGCGCGAATAAACATCTTAGATAAGAACAAGCGTGTTTGAATGGAAAACAAAGGAATTGTATTAAATCATCGAGACGCTGCAGAGCTCCTCACCCCCAACAATGGAGTTTAGAGACTCATGCCGTCACAAAGTATGTAATTCAGATCTGAAAATGTCATGAGGTACAAGAAATGTCTGTAAAAGTTGTTTAAATAGTAAACTAGTACCCTAGGTTTACAGAAAATGAATAACTAAGATAATTGGTGCAGAAATCCACTTCTGGGGCCCACTTGGTGTGTGCTGGGGCTGAGATTAAAGCTTTCCACGTGTAAAGGCTTTTCTTGGCGTCAAACTTTAGGTTATGACGTGTTTTGGGCGTTCAACTCCGGATCATGACGTTTTTCTGGCGTTTAACTCCAGACAGCAGCATGTACTTGGCGTTCAACGCCAAGTTACGTCGTCTATCCCCGCTCAAAGTATGGACTATTATATATTGCTGGAAAGCCCTGGATGTCTACTTTCCAACGCCGTTGAGAGCGCGCCAATTGGACTCTTGTAGCTCCAGAAAATCCATTTCGCGTGCAGGGAGGTCAGGATCCAACAACATCAGCAGTCCTTTTTCAGCCTAAGTCAGATTTTTGCTCAGCTCCCTCAATTTCAGCCAGAAAATACCTGAAATCACAGAAAAACACACAAACTCATAGTAAAGTCCAGAAATATGATTTTTGCCTAAAAACTAATAATATTCTACTAAAAATTAACTGAAACATGCTAAAATCTACATGAAATTACCCCCAAAAAGCGTATAAAATATCCGCTCATCACAACACCAAACTTAAACTGTTGCTTGTCCTCAAGCAACTAGATGAATAAAATAGGTTCTAACAGAAATAAAGAAATAATAATATTCTCGAGTTTTAAATGAGGCTCAGATTCTTATTAGATGAGCGGGGCTTGTAGCTTTTTGTCTCTGAATAGTTTTGGCATCTCCCTGTATCTTTAAATTTTCAGAATGATTGGCATCCTTAGGAACTCAGAATTCAGATAGTATTGTTGACTCTCCTAGTGTAGTATGTTGATTCTTGAACACAGTCATTTTATGAGTCTTGGCTGTGGCCCTAAGCACTTTGTCTTCCAGTATTACCACCGGATACATAAATGCCACAGACACATAACTGGGTGAACCTTTTCAGATTATGACTCAGCTTTGCTAGAGTCCCCAGTCAGTGGTGTCCAGAGCTCCTAAGCACACTCTTTTGCTTTGGATCACGACTTTAACCACTCAGTCTCAAGCTTTTCACTTGGACCTTCATGACACAAGCACATGGTTAGGGACAGCTTGGTTTAGCCGCTTAGGCCTGGATTTTATTTCCTTGGGCCCTCCTATCCATTGATGCTCAAAGCCTTGGATCCTTTTTACTCTTGGCTAGTGCCCATGGCTTGTGAATATTGTGTTTTTTTTTTTTACTGCTTTTTCTTGCTTCAAGAATCAATTTCATGATCTTTCAGATCATCAACAATATTTTTCGTGTTCCTCATTCTTTCAGGAGCCAATATTCATCAAATTCAAAGTACATAGTATGCACTGTTCAAGCATTCATTCAGAGAACAAAAAGTATTGCCACCACATATAATTAATTATAAATTTTATTATTAAGAACTCGAAAAATATAAATTACTTCTTTATTCTAAAAGAAAATCTACTACTTTATTCATGCCTAATGATGATGAGAAAAATAAATCATAGCTTAATTGGAAATAAAATCAAAATAGACATCCTAATTACTACTAAATATCTTCTAAGGTCAATTTCTAAAAGGAATAATTATCCCTAAGTTAAAACAGAAAAATTGGAACTCAGCAACCTGTTGTTTTGAGGAGTGGATGCTCCTCTAATTCTTTGGGGTGTGGTTCAAGGATTAATTTTTGGCGCTTCAGCTCCCTTAGATCACGCCCTTGCTCCTCCTGTTCCTTGAGCAGTTTGCAAATCATGCTACCTTGATTATTCTGTTCTTCCTTTATTTGATCCATAGCTTCTTGTAATCTAGAAACAGAAGCCTCAAGCTGTTCCCAATATTCGAATTGGGGCAGTTCTGGGAGGGCTTCTTGTGCTCTCCTTCTGGTTGCATCCTCTTGCTGCTGTTGTCTGATCATTGATGTTCCAGTAATGGGCTTTTCAATTAGGATATATTCAGTTATTCCCATCTTTACTCCAGCATCTTTGCAAAGCATAGAAACTAGGCTTGGATAAGCCAATTTGGCGTCTTTAGAATTCCTGTTTGCTATTTTATATAGCTCACAGGAGATCAGCTGATGGACTTCCACTTCTTTTCCCAACATGATGCAGTGAATCATGACAGCTCTTTTGATGGTAACTTCAGAATGGTTGCTGGTGGGCAATGTGGAATGACAAATAAAGTCCAGCCAGCCTCTGGCTACTGGTTTTAGATCTTCTCTTTTGAGTTGAACTGGGATGCCAGTTGTACTGGTAGTCCACTTGGCTCCAGGAATGCATATATCCTCCAAAACCTTGTCCAACCCTTTATTGACCCTCATCATTCTCCTATTAAAGGAATCTGGGTCATCTTTCAGTTGAGGAATCTTGAATATCTCCCTGATCTTGTCAGAATTGGTATGAATGATCTTCCCTCTGACTAAGGTCTTATGGTCAAAGAGAGCAGCTCCAATGATTCTTTGTCTTTCTGTCTGCCATAGATTAGCATAAAATTCCTGAACCATGTTCTTCCCCACTTTCGTTTCAGGATTGGCCAGAATTTCCCAATTCCTGTTTCGAATTTGCTCTTGGATCTCCGGATATTCATCTTCTTTCAGATCAAATCTGACTTCCGGGATCACTGATCTGTGACTCATTATCTTGTAGTAATGGTCTGAATGTTCTTTAGTTAAGAACTTCCCTTGATTCCAAAGTGGCTTTGGAGCGCTTTCTTTCTTCCCTCTTGGGGCGGTTTGCTTTCCTTTAGGAGCCATGATCTTAAGTGAGATGTTTTTGTGATCACGGATAAGCACACCAAACTTAGAGTTTTGCTTGTCCTCAAGCAAAGGAGAAGAAAGAAGAGGGATAGAAGGAGAGCAATTGTGGAATGGTGATGGAGAGGGGACGCCGAACACAATATATAGGGAGGGGGGTGGGTAATGTTCGAAAAAAATAAGAAAGAGATAAAATAGAAGATATGATTTTAAAAGATATGATTAGAAAAAGATATAATTTTGAAAAGAAAAAGATATGAATTATAATTTAAAAGATAGATTTGAAATTTAATTTTTGAAAGAGATTTTAAAAGATAATTGATGTGTTGAAAACAAATTTGAAAAGATGATGGATTGAATTGGAAAGCCATTTGTTCTTTTGGGTTAAGATAAATCTAAAAAATTTGCAATCATTGGATTTTAGAAATTAGGATAAACTTTTTGGAATTGAAGGTGATAATTTGAAATATGTTTATGCAAGAAATTATGAATTGAAACATAAAAAGTTAGAAAAAATGTGAAGAAAAACGAATTTTACCTCCTTCCCACCATCCTGGCGTTAAACGCCCAACTGTTGCATGGTTTGGGCGTTTAACGCCCAAATGTTGCTTCTCCTGGGCGTTCAACGCCCATGTGATGCTTCTTTCTGGCGTTGAACACCAGGAGGTCCTTCTTTACTGGGCGTTTTTCTAAACGCCCAGAATGCTAGCAGATTGGCGTTAAACGCCCAGAAGGTGCATCTTTCTGGCGTTTAACGCCCAGAAGATGCTCCTTTCTGGCGTTTAACGCCCAGAAGGCTACCCTTACTGGCGTTAAACGCCCAGTGGGTGCTTCTTTTGGGCGTTTAACGCCCAAAGTGTTTCTTACTGGCTTTTTCATGCCAGTGAGCTTCCAAATTTCTCTGTAACTCTTGGGACTTCAGTAATTTTGCTATTTCACCTTTGAAGATACTTAGACTTAAACCTGTAAAGAAAAGAAAATTTATTTAATCAGTAAATAGACTTTGTAAATGGCTGGGTTGCCTCCCAGCAAGCGCTTCTTTAACGTCATTAGCTGGACTGTCACTGATCTTCAATGTAATCTCAGTCTTGAGCAGTCTTGCTCGAAATTATCTTCAAGATAGTGTTTGACTCTTTGTCAATTGACAATGAACTTTTTGTCAGAGTCACTATCCTGAAGTTCTATGTATCCATATGGTGATACACTTGTGATCACATATGGACCTCTCCACCGGGATTTTAACTTCCCAGGGAATAATCTGAGCCTAGAGTTGAATAGCAGAACTTTTTGTCCTGGTTTAAAGACTCTGGATGACAATTTCTTATCATGCCGTCTTTTTGCTTTTTCCTTGTAAATTTTCGCATTTTCAAAAGCATTGAGTCTAAACTCCTCTAGCTCATTTAACTGG
Organism: Arachis hypogaea; assembly: GCF_003086295.3. Classification (NCBI taxonomy): domain Eukaryota; kingdom Viridiplantae; phylum Streptophyta; class Magnoliopsida; order Fabales; family Fabaceae; genus Arachis; species Arachis hypogaea. Next base: position 61,774,108 of record NC_092045.1, read on the forward strand.
AGCAATCGTTTTTCTCCAGCTAATTTGGCATCAAGGTTCAGGAATCTGGTTGCCCAGTAGGCCTTGTGTTCCAGTTCCACTGGCAAGTGACATGCCTTTCCATACACAAGCTGGTATGGAGAGGTCCCTATAGGGGTCTTAAATGCTGTTCTATATGCCCACAGAGCATCATCCAAGCTTCTTGCCCAATCCTTTCTACGGTTAATTACAGTCCGTTCCAGGATTCTCTTAAGTTATCTATTTGAGACTTCAGCCTGCCCATTAGTTTGTGGGTGATATGGAGTAGCCACCCTATGGTTGACTCCATAACGTACTAGAGCAGAGTAGAGCTGTTTATTACAGAAATGAGTGCCCCCATCACTGATTAATACTCTAGGGATACCAAATCTGCTGAAGATATGTTTCTGGAGGAATTTTAACACTATTTTAGTGTCATTAGTGGGTGTTGCAATAGCCTCCACCCATTTGGATACATAATCCACTGCCACCAGAATATAGGTGTTTGAGTATGATGGCGGGAAAGGTCCCATGAAGTCAATGCCCCATACATCAAACAACTCAATTTCCAAGATTCCTTGTTGAGGCATAGCATAACTGTGAGGCAGGTTGCCTGATCTCTGGCAACTATCACAGTTAAGCACAAATGCTCGGGAATCTTTATAGAGAGTAGGCCAGTAGAAGCCACTCTGGAGGACTCTTGTGGCTGTTCGTTCACTTCCAAAATGTCCTCCATACTGTGATCCATGGCAATGCCAAAGGATCCTCTGTGCTTCTTCTTTAGGCACACATCTACGGATTACTCCGTCTGCACATCTCTTAAAGAGATATGGTTCATCCCAAAGATAGTATTTTGCATCTGTGATTAATTTCTTTGATTGCACCTTACTGTACTCTTTGGGTATGAATCTCACTGCCTTGTAGTTTGCAATGTCTGCAAACCATGGCACTTCCTGGACGGCTAGTAATTGCTCATCCGGAAAGGTTTCAGAAATTTCAGTGAGAGGGAGGGACGCCCCTTCCACTGGTTCTATTCGGGACAGGTGATCTGCTACTTGATTTTCTGTCCCTTTTCTGTCTCTTATTTCTATATCAAACTCTTGCAAAAGCAGCACCCATCTGATGAGTCTGGGTTTTGAATCTTGCTTTGTGAGTAGATATTTAAGAGCAGCATGATCAGTGTACACAATCACTTTTGATCCTACTAAGTAGGATTTGAATTTGTCAATGGCGTAAACCACTGCAAGTAGCTCTTTTTCTGTGGTTGTGTAATTTTTCTGTGCATCATTTAGCACACGGCTGGCATAGTAAATGACATGCAGAAGCTTGTCATGCCTTTGTCCCAACACTGCACCAATGGCATGGTCACTGGCATCACACATTAGTTCAAATGGTAATGTCCAGTCTGGTGCAGAGATGATTGGTGCTGTAACCAATTTAGCTTTCAGAGTTTCAAATGCCTGCAGACACTCTTCATTAAAGATGAATGGCGTGTCTGCAGCTAGCAGGTTGCTCAGAGGTTTGGCGATTTTTGAAAAATCCTTTATAAACCTCCTATAGAACCCTGCATGTCCCAGAAAGCTTCTGATTGCCTTAACATTAGCAGGTGGTGGTAATTTTTCAATTACTTCTACCTTAGCTTGGTCCACCTCTATCCCCTTGTTCGAAATTTTGTGCCCAAGGACAATTCCTTCAGTCACCATAAAGTGACATTTTTCCCAGTTTAAAACCAGGTTAGTCTCTTGGCATCTTTTCAGAACAAGTGCTAAATGGTTAAGGCAGGAGCTGAATGAGTCTCCAAATACTGAAAAGTCATCCATGAAGACTTCCAGAAATTTTTCCACCGTATCAGAGAAAATAGAGAGCATGCACCTTTGAAAAGTTGCAGGTGCATTGCACAGGCCAAATGGCATCCTTCTGTATGCAAATACTCCAGATGGGCATGTGAATGCCGTTTTCTCCTGATCCTGGGGATCTACTGCAATTTGATTATAACCTGAATATCCATCCAGGAAGCAGTAGTATTCATGACCTGCTAGTCTTTCTAGCATCTGGTCTATGAATGGTAAAGGAAAATGATCCTTTCTGGTGGCTGTATTGAGTCTTCTGTAATCAATGCACATACGCCACCCTGTAACTGTCCTTGTAGGAACCAGTTCATTTTTTTCATTATGAACCACTGTTATGCCACCCTTCTTAGGGACAACTTGAACAGGGCTCACCCAGGGGCTGTCAGAAATAGGATAAATAATCCCAGCCTCTAGTAATTTAGTGACCTCTTTTTGCACCACTTCTTTCATAGCTGGGTTCAGCCGCCTTTGTGGTTGAACCACTGGCTTGGCGTCATCCTCCAACAAGATTTTGTGCATGCATCTGGCTGGGCTGATGCCCTTAAGATCACTAATGGACCACCCAAGAGCTGTCTTGTGCGTCCTTAGCACTTGAATTAGTGCTTCCTCTTCCTGTGGCTCTAAGGTAGAGCTTATAATTACAGGAAAGGTTTCACCTTCTCCCAGAAATGCATATTTCAGGGATGGTGGCAATGGTTTGAGCTCGGGTTTTGGAGGTTTCTCCTCTTCTTGAGGGATTTTCAGAGGTTCTATTATCTTCTCTGATTCCTCCAAATCAGGCTGAACATCTTTAAAGATGTCCTCTAGCTCTGATTCGAGACTCTCAGCCATATTGACCTCTCTTACCAGAGAGTCAATAATATCAACATTCATGCAGTCATTTGGGTTATCTGGATGTTGCATGGCTTTAACAACATTCAACTTGAACTCCTCCTCATTGACTCTCAAGGTCACTTCCCCTTTTTGGACATCAATGAGGGTTCGGCCAGTTGCTAGGAAAGGTCTTCCTAGAATGAGAGTTGCACTCTTGTGCTCCTCCATTTCCAGCACCACAAAGTCAGTAGGAAAGGCAAATGGCCCAACCTTGACAATCATGTCTTCAATCACGCCTGATGGGTATTTAATGGAGCCATCAGCAAGTTGAAGACATATCCTGGTTGGTTTGATTTCTTCAGTCAAACCAAGCTTTCTGATAGTAGATGCAGGTATTAGGTTGATACTTGCCCCAAGATCGCATAAAGCTTGCTTGGTACAAACACCTTCTAACGTGCATGGTATCATAAAGCTCCCAGGATCTTTAAGCTTCTTAGGTAAGCTTTTCAGAATGACTGCACTGCATTCTTCAGTGAGGTAAATTTTTTCAGTTTCCCTCCAATCCTTCTTATGACTTAAGATCTCTTTCATGAACTTAGCATAAGAAGGTATTTGCTCAAGTGCTTCTGCAAACGGAATCTTTATTTCAAGAGTCCTGAGATAGTCTGCAAAGCGGGCAAATTGCTTATCCTGTTCCGCTTGGCGGAGTTTTTGAGGATAAGGCATTTTGGCTTTGTATTCCTCAACCTTAGTTGCTGCCGGTTTATTACCTACAGAAGTGGGTTGGGAAGCCTTTTTAGAAGGGTTGTTATCAGCACTTGTATGTGACTGATCACCCACTGGCGTTTGAATACCAGGGGTGGAAGCTGGGGTGGCGTTAAACGCCACCTCCTTGCTTGTCACTGGCGTTTGAACGCCAGAACCATGTTCCTTTTGGGCGTTCAACGCCAGATCCATGCTTGTTTCTGGCGTTGAACGCCAGGAATGAGCATGGTTTGGGCGTTCAGCGCCAGCTTTATCCCTTTCTGGGCTCTGCTTGTCCTCAGAGGGATTTTGAGTAGCTATTTGTTCATTTCCTGTCTTCTTGCTGCTTTGAAGTGAGTTATTTAATGTTTTCCCACTTCTTAATTGAACTGCTTGGCATTCATCTGCTATTTGTTTTGACAGTTGCTTTTCTGTCTGTTTTAATTGCACTTCCATGTTCCTGTTAGCCATTCTTGTTTCCTGTAACATTTCCTTGAATTCGGCTAGCTGCTGAGTTAGAAAGTCTAATTGCTGATTAAACTCATTAGCCTGATCCACCGGACTGAGTTCTGCAGTTACTGTTTTAGCTTCTTCTTTCATGGAAGATTCACTGTTCAGATACAGATGCTGATTTCTGGCAACTGTATCAATAAGCTCTTGAGCTTCTTCAATTGTTTTTCTCATGTGTATAGATCCACCAGCTGAGTGGTCTAGAGAAATCTGAGCTTTTTCTGTAAGCCCATAGTAAAAGATGTCTAATTGCACCCATTCTGAAAACATTTCAGAGGGGCATTTTCTTAGCATCTCTCTGTATCTCTCCCATGCATCATAAAGGGATTCATTATCTCCTTGTTTGAAGCCTTGGATGCTTAGCCTTAGCTGTGTCATCCGTTTGGGAGGGAAATAGTGATTCAGGAATTTTTCTGACAGCTGTTTCCATGTTTTTATGCTGTTCTTAGGCTGGTTGTTTAACCACCTCTTAGCTTGATCTTTTACAGCAAATGGAAACAGTAGTAATCTGTAGACATCCTGATCCACTTCCTTATCATGTACTGTATCAGCAATTTGCAGAAATTGTGCCAGAAACTCTGTAGGTTCTTCATGTGGAAGACCAGAATACTGGCAGTTTTGCTGCACCATGATAATGAGCTGAGGATTCAGCTCAAAGCTACTAACTCCAATGGAGGGTATACAGATACTACTCCCATATGAAGCAGTAGTGGGGTTAGCATATGACCCCAAAGTCCTCTTGGACTGTCCATTCATACTTTCTTCCATAATGGAATACAAGTTGAGAATTTATATGTTGAGAATTATTTATTTTATAAAAATTAAAATTTTTATAAAATAAAACGAAATAAATAAATGAAAGTGAAAATAATTTGAAATTGAAAATTGAAATTTTTAATATAAAATTTTCGAAAAAAAAAATAGTTCAAAACTAGTTAGAAAAATAATATTTTTTTTGAATTTTGAATTTTATGATGAAAGAGAAAAACAAACAAAAGGCACAAGACTTAAAATTTTTAGATTTAATGTTCCTTATTTTCGAAAATTTTGGAGGGAAAACACCAAGGAACACCAAACTTAAAAATTTTAAGATCAAGACACAAGAAAAACTCAAGAACACTTTGAATATTCACAAGAACACCAAGAACACAAGGAAGAACACCAAACTTAAAATTTTTAGAAAACTTTAATAAAATTTTCGAAAATTATGAAAAGATTAACAAGAAAACACCAAACTTAAAGTTTGGCTCAAGATTAAATCAAGAAAAATTATTTTTGAAAAATATTTTCAAAGGTACTGGTGCTCCCTTATCAAGAATATAAACCAATGTTTTAGCCAATTGGGAATAAATATGACACTTGATGTAGATATGCAATTGACACCAAACTTAGAACAAGACACTAAAACTCACGAAAATTAGCAATTAATTAAAAGAAAAATAATAAATTTTGAAAAGAAATTTTTGAAAAGAAACTATCCTATCAAGAATTAAAGACTCTATAAAAATAAGAATAAAAATAAAAAAATAAATTATTCCTAATCTAAGAAATAAAATAAGCCTTCAATTGTCCAAACTCAATAATCCCCGGCAACGGCGCCAAAAACTTGGTGGACGAAATTGTGATTCTTAATTAATGGCTCTTTGGCATGTGCCAAAGAGAACTAATTTAACTAACTGATTACTTTCTGTTCACAATTCCGTTCAACTAACCAGCAAGTGTACTGGGTCGTCCAAGTAATACCTTACGTGAGTAAGGGTCGAATCCACAGAGATTATTGGTTTGAAGCAATCAATATTTATTTTATTAGTCTTAGTTAGGATGTCAACAAGGTTATTTGGATTAAGGGTGAAATTACTAGATTTGATAAAAGAGGGAACAATGTTACTTTGATTTGCAGCACTGGAGAATATGTTGGAGTTTTGGAGGTGCTTTGTCCTCTGACTTCAACTCTTCCTTGAACTTCTCTTCTCACACGTAGGTTCCTTCCATGGCAAGCTCTATGTAGGGTGTCACCGTTGTCAGTGGCTACTTCCCATCCTCGCAGTGAAAACTATGCTCACGCACTCTGTCACAGTACGGCTAATCACCGGTTGGTTCCCGCTCCTACTGGAATAGAATCACTCTTTTGCGTCTGTCACTAACGCCCAGCAGGTTAAAGTTTGAAGCACGTCACAGTCATTCAATCCCAGAATCCTACTCAGAATACCACAGACAAGGTTTAGACTTTCCGGATTCTCATGAATGCTGCCATCAATCCGGCTTATACCACGAAGATTCTGTTGGGGAATCTAAGAGATATTCATTCAATCTGATGTAGAACGGAGGTGGTTGTCAGGCACACGTTCATGGGTTGAGGAAGGTGATGAGTGTCACGGATCATCACCTTCTCCACAATTAAGCGCGAATAAACATCTTAGATAAGAACAAGCGTGTTTGAATGGAAAACAAAGGAATTGTATTAAATCATCGAGACGCTGCAGAGCTCCTCACCCCCAACAATGGAGTTTAGAGACTCATGCCGTCACAAAGTATGTAATTCAGATCTGAAAATGTCATGAGGTACAAGAAATGTCTGTAAAAGTTGTTTAAATAGTAAACTAGTACCCTAGGTTTACAGAAAATGAATAACTAAGATAATTGGTGCAGAAATCCACTTCTGGGGCCCACTTGGTGTGTGCTGGGGCTGAGATTAAAGCTTTCCACGTGTAAAGGCTTTTCTTGGCGTCAAACTTTAGGTTATGACGTGTTTTGGGCGTTCAACTCCGGATCATGACGTTTTTCTGGCGTTTAACTCCAGACAGCAGCATGTACTTGGCGTTCAATGCCAAGTTACGTCGTCTATCCCCGCTCAAAGTATGAACTATTATATATTGCTGGAAAGCCCTGGATGTCTACTTTCCAACGCCGTTGAGAGCGCGCCAATTGGACTCTTGTAGCTCCAGAAAATCCATTTCGAGTGCAGGGAGGTCAGGATCCAACAGCATCAGCAGTCCTTTTTCAGCCTAAGTCAGATTTTTGCTCAGCTCCCTCAATTTCAGCCAGAAAATACCTGAAATCACAGAAAAACACACAAACTCATAGTAAAGTCCAGAAATATGATTTTTGCCTAAAAACTAATAATATTCTACTAAAAATTAACTGAAACATGCTAAAATCTACATGAAATTACCCCCAAAAAGCGTATAAAATATCCGCTCATCAACGGTAGTAATGGCATAGCTTTAGTTAGGTGGGAAGTGGTCCAGGCTCCAAAGAAGCTAGGTGGTTTATGTGTTGGAGATGCAATGATCCGGAATATAGCACTCTTGTTTAAATGGTGGTGGAGGTTTTCAAAGAAGGAATGTCCGTTGTGGAAGAAGGTGATATGCTCTTGTTATAATCTCAATCCTATGGAGCTACTTTCCACCCAGATATTACCTACTAGAGGAGGACCATGGAAGGATATCTGTTAGCTACAGATCAAGAACCAACATGTAAGAGATAAGATGATCACAGGACTTACCATGGAGGTTAGTAATGGTAGAAGAACCCATTTCTGAGAGGATGTTTGGCTATGTAGTGGTACTCTAAAGGATATGTTTCCAAGACTCTTCTCGATTTCAATCCAAAAAGGATCGATCATTGGGGATTGTGGGTTCTGGGATGGGTTAGAGTAGATATGGAACTTCCAATGGAGGCATGAGCTGTTCCAATGGGAGTTGGAAAGTGTGAATCAGTTACATGACGCTCTGAGAATGGTTAAACTAGCGGCTGACAGAGATGATAGACTTGTGTGGAAGTTTGACAAACAAGGTATTTTTACTACTAACTCATTTGTGCATGTGTTGCAGGAGGAAACACTCTCGGAGGATATAACAAGTTATAGCTTCACCAAGACTATCTGGAAAGGCTTAGTTCCTCCAAGAGTGGAGCTGTTTGCTTGGTTTGTCTTGATTAGCAGGGTTCATACGAAAGAAAGATTGTGTCGGTTTGGGATAATTAATCAGGAAGATAATCTGTGTGCTCTATGTAAAAAGGATGTTGAAAATGTTCATCACTTATTTCTTGGATGTGAATTTACTTGGCAAGTTTGGTGTGCTTGGTTAGTTCATCTCGGGCGGAAATGGTCTTTTCCTAGTACTGTGAAGGAACATTTTCAAAGTTGGACAGGTGCTACCGGTAGTAAGGCGGAGTCCAGAAATTGGTTCATTTGCTATTTTGCGATAGTCTGGAACATTTGGTTGGAAAGGAATAGGAGAATATTTCAGAATAAAGAAAAAGGCGTTGAAGACATTATTGACATGTCCTTTCTTAGTTACCAGGAGTGGAGGTATAAAGATCCCTTGTGTTGTTGATGGATATGCCGAAGATGACATTGGGGTTGTTTAGTTCTGTAAGCTACTAGCTGGATTCTGTTTATGTTAGTTTTTCTTGTTATTGTTTTGCTCCACCTTGGTGTTGAGCTCCCTTGTTTAAAAAAAAAAGTCTAATTAAGTTATACTTATACACATGTCTTTTCTCTTCATACGTGATCTTCATTTATATCGTCTTCTTCTTCTTTATTTATGTTAGGGGTATACTTGGACTGGTTAAAATCGAATTTGTCTTAACATAGATTGTGTCTAAAATATTGACCGAGTTTATTTTTAAAATTTTTATCTCGTCTCTAAACCTAATAAAATCTCATTATTTCATGCCACAATAACATCAAGTCAAGATTAGATAAAAATCGAGCCTATATGAAACTTATAACAAAATTATAATATTTAAATAAAAAATATTAGCAAGTAATAACTAAAAGATGAAATTAAAATATGTAAAAAATTAGTCTTTTTTCCACAAAAATCCTTTATAACAATGAGGTACTACAACAAATTTTATCTACATCTAAAACACAAACATAACCTTACAACAAAACACACTCTTGCATCTTATCTAAAGGTTGAGCATAATCCAACCTCGTAACCAACATACTCACCATATCATAGTCATAATCCAAGGCATTGTAATGTATATTTTTTATTTTTGAATTCAACTGGGTTGAAGTGAGCCAAGTGATCCATGTTTTAGCTTAACCTAGTTGTATGATTTACCTAGGATGAATGTTTAGGCTTTGAGTCTAACCCGACTTACAATAAAACCAAGTCAAATTTGACCAAAATCAATCGGGTTTGGGCCAAGTCTTCAAACCAATTCGACTCGAAAACATCCCTAGTTTATGTCTTTCTTTTTTTTGCCTTTTTTTCTTTTTTTTGTATCTTCTTTTTCTTCTTTCTTTTCTTTTGTATTATCATCCTACAACTTCTTGTTCTTTTTTGTTTTGATTTTTTTTAAATTTTTGTTTCTCTCTCTCTAAAAAAAAAATAACAAGAAGAGGAGGAAAAACACAATGATACAATAATATTCAAACCTTTATCATGGACAAAATATTTATTATCAATTTAGAGATTCAATAAAATAAAAGATAAATACGCAAACTAAGAAAATAACATATATGTATTTTGTCATAGATATTGTGTCATGGTTAAGAAATTTCGGAGCTATTTTTATTTATGATAATTTCTAGTTGGTTAAGAAATTTCATTGTTATTTTTATTTTTGATAACTTATAATTGGTTAAAAAAATTCTTATGTCACGATTAGAAAATTTCGTCACTATTTTTTTATTTTATATTTTTCCCAAATAATTATTTATCTTTTTCCTCTTCCTCTTATTCTTGTTTCACCCTTTAAAACGAATAAAAAAAGAAAAAAAAGAAGAAAAAATCAAATGAAGAAGAACTAGAAATAAAGAATACTGCAATAAAACCAACATAAGGAGGAGGAATTGCGCGAAGAAGTAGTGTGTATTTCACATGCACGTTGTGTGAGTAATTTTTACTAGATTTGGGCCAACCTTATTTCATTTGGTTACCAAAAAATTTTGTATGTATAGCATTATCGGTAAAACTAAACCTAAAAAATGCCAAAAATAAAATAGCTTCTAAAAAATTATTAAGTTTGACAAAAATATTAACAGTGATTTGTTGTCATTTTTATTAGCAAAAAACACTTAGCTGGTTAACAACAAAAATGGCATGACAAATTATGAGTACTCTTTAATTATTTGGCATTGTTAATTATTTTAAATTATACAACCTAGAATAAAAAATCTTTAATTCGAAGAATTAGAATTTCTAATTTTAAATTATACCAAATCTTAAATTAGAAATCTGGTCTCTTCTGTCCTTCCCTATTTTTAAGTCTCTCTTTAGTTCTTAATCAATTCTCTAACCATCTTTAGTTTTTTCATATCAAATGCCCTTCCTTAAAGCAATGTAAAATTTGGCAAGATGAAAAATTTACACTCGAAAATATTAAATCAATTATAAAGTATACACTAATATATTTTTTTGAAATTATATAGAGTATATTATTTATTCTTGATGTTTTTGAAATTTTTAAAAATATTTATAATATTTAATTTGATTCAATTTTACTCTGAATATTTTAAATAAATTTTAACTATACATTATTATTAGTTTTGAGATAGTCAATGATTGATTTTTTTTTAATTTTTTTCCTAATCATTTGCCCAAATCTAACCCTAACCCTCTAACTTTCTCATCCCATCTATATTAACTCCACTCCATATTCCCACTGCATATGACTGCCAACCTCCAACCCCATTACTTTCTCTCATCATTCACTACCTACCCCACCATCACCCATTATCATTTTACTATCACCTCCTCCCACTCTTTCGCTCTCAACACCACCACATCTCTTTCCTTACCCCACTACCACCATTTACCCTTAGTCATATTAACAATAACAATTGAATTTTTTGCTTAAAAAAAAAAAAGAAAATCTAAGATAAAAGGGGAAAAAGAGATGACGAAGATGGCAGAGGTAATTTTTTTTCTATTTTAAAAAGACTTATTTCTTTTTGGCCTTAGGCTTTTTTTCATCCTATCTTTGAGATGTTGAAAAATTTGGTTCGTTGATTTGTTTATGATTGAGGTAGGTCAAGTAAACACTTTTCATTCGGAGCTTCACAAGTGATTCAATAGATATATTTAATTCTTTTTTTTATTTATTGATTAGTATGATTGTATGAGGATAGAAAAATAAATATAATTTATACAGGTAGATTTTCTATCCTAAGTATTTCAGGTCTAGTAAAATGCTCTTTATATGCTCTCCATCGTTGTTTTGTTGCCTTTGTTCAAAATAATATTACAAAAGATGGCTTTTGATGGATAATTATACTCAAACACTGAAAGCTATTGAAAAATTTTAAAATTAACATAACCTAACCTAACCTAACTCCAAATATCCAATCATAATTCTAACTCCACCCCCATCCCCAATCTGCAATCCTTTACCACCATCCAAACCTTTCTCACGAACCTCTCTAAATCTTCACCACCAATTCCTTAACCCTCTTTATCCAACAACACCATCTCAAACGTTGACGGATTGTCAAGGTTAGTCCCCATCAGAGCATTGTTCACATTCCCATATATATTATGGTAATCCATTGTGAAGATTCGAATAGCCTTTGCTTATTGCTTCATTGATTTTGCCTCTTTAAAAACTTGTAGAAGATAGATGTTGAGCACTATTGCCTTGTGCTTTGTGTAAAACATAAGTTCCCAAGGAATGAACCTCAAAGCAAAAGATGGAGTTGAGGTACCTAGGATTGTGGAAGCTTCAAGAATTAACTTGGTAGTATATGATAAACCCCATTTTTAGGGTTTATCTTGTGTTGATTTTACAGAGATTTTATCAACGTTTCTCACATTTATTCAATGAAATGGCATATGGTTTCATGACTTTCTCCTAATTTGTGCTTAAGTGTAAAAAACATACTTTTTAGGCCTTAATTTGCTAATTTTGATACACCTTTGATTCCACTAGATGCCTTGATGTGTTTGTTAGTGAACTCAGGTTGAAAAAGCTAGGAATGGATCAAAGGAGTGAAGAGAAAAGCATGCAAAGTGGAGAACTCATATAAAATCAAGGATTTGGGGTGCACTCACCGACGCACACGGGTAACAGACGCGAACACGTGAATATGAAGTCGCAAGGCGACGTGTACAGGTGACATACGCGTACGCGTGGATGAGAAATGTCAAGTGACGCGTACGCGTGATCTATGTGTACGCGTCGATGCTCGCACGTGACCTCATTAAATTGAAAACGCTAGGGGTGATTTTTGAGCTTTCCAGGCCCAAATCCAACTTACTTCTGAGCTTATTACATGTAGAATTCAAGAGGAGTGAAGGGGGTCATTCACACACTTAGCTTTAGAGAGAGATGTAGAATTCTAGAGAGAGAGGCTCTCTCCTCTCTCTAGATTAGGGTTCTTAGTTTTTTTCTTTTTAGATTTAGATCTACTTCTTCTTTTTCTTGGATACAAAATTTTTACCCCTCCATACGAAAACCCGAGAGTTGTGCGAGTTTTGGGCTAGAATTGTGCCTCTAGCATAAAGTTCACCCACGCGTACGCACGACCCACGTGTACGTGTCGCCCCTCTGAATAATCCACCACACGTACGCGCAACCTACGCGTATGCGTCAACACCATTTTACCTATCCATGCTTACACGTCATTCCATGCGTACACGTGGATTGCCCTGTTTCACCACTCTTCTTTTCTTCTCTTCTTTCCATTTCTTTCCTTCTTCTTTCTTCTCTTCCTTTCTTTCCACCCTTCAATCATCATCCAACACTACCAAACACCATCTATAACCATTTCTTTTAGTTAGTTAGTTAGTTTGTTTATTTTCTATTTTTCATTATAAGTGTTGGATTATTAATTTTTTTTTGCCGTTTAGTGCTGCTTATTATTAACCGAATGCTATTTAGCATAATTGTTTTTGATGTTCATTGTTGGATTTCCTTTTCTTGAGGTTATATGTTGCTACTTGGTTTTGAGTTTTTCATGTTTAACATCTGTGAATACTAAGTACATGTTACATTTCCTTCAAGCTTCTTAAATCTTTTTGGAATTGCATGATTTGGCCACCATGTGATTTGAATCCTTTTCTTTGAGTAGGCAATTTATTGATTGATGTTGTGCATTTATCTTAATTGTTTGTCTGTAGCTACAGAAGTCCAATTGGCGCACTCTCAATTGCGTTAGAAAGAAGACATCTTGAGCTTTCCAGCAATGTATAATAGTCCATACTTTGCCCGAGATTTGATGGCCCAAACTGGCGTTAAAACGCCCACCAGAGACCCTTTTCTGGCATAAAACGCTGGAACTGGCACCAGAACTAGAATTAAACGCCCAAACTCACATCCAAGCTGGCGTTTAACTCCAGAAAAGGCCTATGCACGTGTGATGACAAGTCATCATATACCTATTTTTCTATGCTTTTTCATACAAGAAATTGATGATTTGTGCTTAAATATTGAATGCTTTTGTACTTAAATGATATATTTTCTTGATATTTTAATTTTATAAATCTTGTAGAAAATAAGAAGAAAAAGAAGCAAAGAAGCACAAAAAAAGGAGAAAAAAAAGCTTTGGGGTACACTTTGAAGTTGGGGTACACTTTGGAGCCTTAGGCCACGCTTTTAAAAGCGTGGCCCATGACCAAATCAAAGAAGGAAGCAGCCAGCACGCACACTGCCCTGCTCTTGCCAAGGGCAGGGCAGAATCGTGATGCAAAGTAAGGTTGGAAGCAAGAATTTCGCTAAGGTAAAATCTGGGCGCTCACAGCATGACCATGCCTCCTTCAAAGGGCTATAACTTGAGCTACAGACGTCCAATTGATGTGCTTCCAGTTGCGTTGGAAAGCTGACATTCAGAGCTTTCCAAGGATATATAGCAATCCATATTTGGCGTACAATTCAGGCAGGAACGAAAGGCATCTTTAAGGGCCATGAGGAAGCAAGAAACTAGGCCTTACTTTGGTGCCAAGAAAGCCAAGGAAAAATGGGTAGCGTGTGCATCGGCCAAGTCTCGAACACGGGACTTCAATTTAGAAACACTGCCCTGCCCTCCGCGAGGGCAGGGCAGCATTTTGTTGTGGCACGGCCAGCACCATTCTGGCGCACCAAGGAACAATTCGGCAGCACCAGCAGCACGCACAGGCACCAAACTGGCGCACCAGAATTTTCTGCCCTGCCCTCCGCGAGGGCAGGGTAGCATCCTGCAGCACACACCAACGCACCACGCTCGCACCAAGGCCGCACGCATCAAATCCTGTCCTGCCCTCCACAAGGGCAGGGCAGCCTCCTGGGAGCAATATGGGCCAAAATTCAATTTAATTCAATTCCTCACCAAATTGAATCAAAGCCAACCAAACCCATTTCTCCTCAAATCCAAAGCAAGCAAAGCCCACATCATCACTCAAAGGCACATGAATCAATTAAATTAGGATTTTCATTTTTGTAATTTGTTTTAATTTCATTTTCATTTTTTATTTTGTAAAGCCTATATAAAGGCATCAATTAGAGCTCGGAGAGGAGGCCAGTTCCGTTAGGGAGTAGTAGTATTAGATAGCTCTCTCCTTTAATTTTCATTTTCTGTCTTGAATCTTGGATTGAGATTTGAAGGAATTCTGTTTCATTCTTGATCTAAGATTGCTCTTTGTTGATTTTCTGCATAATTCAGTGAATTGAGTTTTGGATCCAAGTTTTTCTCTACGGCTTTCATCTTTCTTTCTTCTTCAATCTGCTTTCTACTTTGATCAAGGAAGGGCTTGAGATCTAGACTTGTTCTCTAGTCTCATTGATTCCCTGAGATCTTCAACATTCATTTAAATTGCTGCAAATTAAGCATCGCTTTCTATTTTTAATTCTTCAAGCATTTTTACTTTTCTGTTTGAAATCTGCTGCATCCCATTTCATATTCTAGCTCTCAGCTTGAATGCTCTTTACATTTTCTTGTTGAATTTTAATTTCCAGCACCCCAGCCCCTTTACTATTCATGTAATTTACTTTTCTTACAATTTAAGTTTCATCTATTTTATTTTCTTATTATTTAAGTTACTTGCAATTTTACTTTCTGCACTTTAATTTTCCTTGATATTTACTTTCTGTTGGCTACACTTCATCCAATATCCCTTCAATGTTAGCTTGACTAAACTAATCACCCACTAAAATTGCTTGATCCATCAATCCCTGTGGGATCGACCTCACTCTAAGTGAGTTATTACTACTTGATGTGACCCGGTACACTTGCCGGTTGGATTTGTGTGTTGGAAAATTCGTTTTTCCACAAAAACACCATCAAGTTTTTGGCGCCGTTGCCGGGGATTGATTAGATCAACAATGATTAAGTGGGTAAGAAGTCTAGATCAAGCATTTTTTTTGTTTTTGTTCTCTGTTTTAAAGTGAAACCAAGGTGTTTGAGTTTTTGCCTCACTAAGAAATTCTCATCTCTGATATGAGTAATTTTAATTTTTCTTGGTGTTGTGTTTTCCAAAATTTAAATGGAGTTCAACTCATCTTATGATCAAACAAATTTTATGGGATATTACCCACCATCACCAATCTCTAATGGTGGTTGGGAATATCACCAAGAAATCACAGATTCTAAGCACTCCAATCCATGGAGATTTGCTTCACAGACACAAGATGAGCAAGAAAATCATATGGTATATTTTCTTCCACCACAAAATGATGCTAGTCATGATTCTAATGGTGGCTGGGAAGGAAATTCTAATGCTCCATATGATATTCATCCAAAAATATCATCACTTGACCATGCTTCAACAGAAAGCCTCTATCAAAATTCACCACCCACACAAACTTCCATGAACCAAAGCCTCTCAAAGCTTGAGACCATGATTGAAAAATATGAGAGGGAGGCACAGATATCCTGGAACGAGCAAGAGAATTCATTCAAAAACATGGAAATAATGTTAGCTCAATTGGTGAGTGCAACAAGGAAAGAGGAAAAACAAGAGGAAGAGGCTACTAAGTCAAGTGAATCTTTAGTGAAGAAGGAAGAGGTGGTGGAAATATTTGAACCTGAAACTGTCCTTGAGATGACAAGAGCACATGACAACTCACAACTCTCACAAACTTCCCTGGACCAAAATACCTCAACACTTGAATCCATGATTGAAAGGTATGAAGAGGAGATGAAGAAAGCTTGGGAAGATCAACAAACCTCCTCCATGAAAGAGCTATTAAAGCAAATGTTGAGTGTAAAAGAGGAAGTGGAAGAACAAGCTAGTGAGGAGGATAATCAAGAACGTCCAAACTCAAGGGAAACAGAGAGGCACATGAAGGACAAGCTCATTGAACCACCAATTCAAAAGGCTCTGGATGAAGATCAAACTCCAAAAATCACACAGCAACCATGTCTTA
Organism: Arachis hypogaea; assembly: GCF_003086295.3. NCBI lineage: Eukaryota > Viridiplantae > Streptophyta > Magnoliopsida > Fabales > Fabaceae > Arachis > Arachis hypogaea. The sequence continues at coordinate 61,790,316 of NC_092045.1, forward strand.
ACATCAAAGAAGTGAAGGCAACTAACAAGAGCACCAATTCTGTCCCTAAGTCAGCAAGCAAGCTCAACCAAGCCAATTTCAAAAGAAAGCTTGCTGAGAGGAAACCAAGAAAGGGGACAAAAACTGAAACTTCTCCCCCCTTAAAGTCATTCCTCTTAACCAATTGGAAGAAGAGGAAGAAAGTGAAGAACAACATGTCAAGCTAATGACACTAAAAGAGCACTTGTTGGGAGGTAACCCAACCGTAGGTATAATTTCTTCTCTGCTTTGTTTTCGTTCTTTGCTTTGTTTAAATTCAATAAATTGGTTACATTCTAAGTTTGGTGTTGCCTTGCAACAAATTGTTTTCAATCTTTTTGGATGATTGCATCAAATCAAAAATGAAAGTGACACACCAAGATTTTAAGTTTGGTGTGCCACTTATTTTCTATGCAATTCATTCAAGCAACACCACTTGTCTGCATAACTATAATGTCTTTGCAGTGTTAATTTTCTTTTGGTTTGATATTTTGTTATTCTGTTTACTTTAGTTAATTCTTTGTTTTTAATGCTTTCATTTTAGTTTGCTTATTTACTGTGTTTGTTAATACATTACCAAGAGAGCTTTATTCATGACAGATTATTGGCTTGGTGATTGTCTTTAACATACAACAGTTTCATTTAGTTTTATTTTAAATAAAATTGACATATGATTGCATTCTAAGTTTGGTGTTGCTATGCAACAAAATTTGGTTCCAATATCTATTAGATACTTGCATCAATTCCAAGTGAAAGTGTCACACTAAGTTTGGTGTGCCACTTATTCTTTATGCAAAGTATTGTGCACACCTTCTTATGCTTGCAATCAAATGTCGCTGTCTCTTGTGCCTTGATTGTTATTTTTTATTTTTGCTTGCTTAAAACACATGTGCTACTAACATTTCATTGTGTAAGACATTCATGATCCATTTTAGACCCCACCACCATTGTTCTCATTGTTGCTTAAGGAAGAGCAAGCATTCTGATTTGGTATGGGAAGGAGAAGAATGGGAGGAAAATGACAACAATAGAGAAGATGGACTACAAGGTTGTAAAGTTCCTTTTCCTCTCATTTATTTCCAGCACTTTAAATTGCATAATTGTCTTTATATTTTCTGTATACATGTGTAGTATGACTAAGCATAGCTTGAATTTGATTTGAAATATGTTGTTGTGACATTATGACTACCAACTTGAGTTTTGTGAATTCAAAAGCAAAAAGCATCATGATCATAAACAAACAAGGAATTAAAGAAGAATTTAGCATGTGCATACAAGTATTGGAAAGCTAGTGTGATTGATTGTTGCTCAATTGCATTGGATTTTATTTAATTGAAGTTTTTCATCTAGTATATTTTGTGAAATCTTTTGAAATCATGAAAACCTTGAGGAAGCAAATACAATTAAAGCAAGAAAAGAAAAAGGGAAAGAATGAGAAAGCTGAAGGCTCTGAGTACCAATGGCAATTTATTTGCTAAGTGCTTGTGGTGTTTATGTATCAAGCCAAATGCTTAAAAACAAAACACTTAGAAGTCAAGGCTAGGCTCAAGTGTAAAAGCACTCCCTCAAAGCTCAAGGCTCTGAGCATCAATGATTAGAGAGTCAAGAAAAGAAAAAAAAATGAGCTTAATGAAGTCCTCTAATTAAATGCTTGTGGTGCTTATGTATCAAGTGGTAATACTTGAAGACAAAGCATTTAGAAGTCGTAGCTTTGTTATCAACTCATGGGGCAAAGCACCCAAAAGGAGAAGCTAATAAAATAAATAAATAAATAAATAAATAAATAAATAAATCAAAAGCTTGTTTCAAGGAAGAATTATAAGAAAAAGATTTCATAAATTGAGCTAGATGGAAGCATCAATCATTTACATTTCTTTTGTGATTGAAGCATGCATAGAAAACTAGCTTACCATGAACATTGAGTTGCTATTCTTCTTACCTTGGGTTGTCAATCTTTATTGCATGATTCTTTTCTTGCTTGAGGACAAGCAAGGTTTAAGTTTGGTGTTGTGATGACAAGTCATCATATACCTATTTTTCTATGCTTTTTCATACAAGAAATTGATGATTTGTGCTTAAATATTGAATGCTTTTGTACTTAAATGATATATTTTCTTGATATTTTAATTTTATAAATCTTGTAGAAAATAAGAAGAAAAAGAAGCAAAGAAGCACAAAAAAAGGAGAAAAAAAGAGCTTTGGGGTACACTTTGAAGTTGGGGTACACTTTGGAGCCTTAGGCCACGCTTTTAAAAGCGTGGCCCATGACCAAATCAAAGAAGGAAGCAGCCAGCACGCACACTGCCCTGCTCTTGCCAAGGGCAGGGCAGAATCGTGATGCAAAGTGAGGTTGGAAGCAAGAATTTCGCTAAGGTAAAATCTGGGCGCTCACAGCATGACCATGCCTTCTTCAAAGGGCTATAACTTGAGCTACAGACGTCAAATTGATGTGCTTCCAGTTGCATTGGAAAGCTGATATTCAGAGCTTTCCAACGATATATAGCAATCCATATTTGACGTACAATTCAGGCAGGAACGAAAGGCATCTTTAAGGGCCATGAGGAAGCAAGAAACTAGGCCTTACTTTGGTGCCAAGAAAGCCAAGGAAAAATGGGTAGCGTGTGCATCGGCCAAGTCTCGAACACGGGACTTCAATTTAGAAACACTGCCCTGCCCTCCGCGAGGGCAGGGCAGCATTTTGTTGTGGCACGGCCAGCACCATTCTGGCGCACCAAGGAACAATTCGGCAGCACCAGCAGCACGCACAGGCACCAAACTGGTGCACCAGAATTTTCTGCCCTGCCCTCCGCGAGGGCAGGGCAGCATCCTGCAGCACACACCAACGCACCACGCTCGCACCAAGGCCGCACGCATCAAATCTTGCCCTGCCCTCCACAAGGGCAGGGCAGCCTCCTGGGAGCAATATGGGCCAAAATTCAATTTAATTCAATTCCTCACCAAATTGAATCAAAGCCAACCAAACCCATTTCTCCTCAAATCCAAAGCAAGCAAAGCCCACATCATCACTCAAAGGCACATGGATCAATTAAATTAGGATTTTCATTTTTGTAATTTGTTTTAATTTCATTTTCATTTTTTATTTTGTAAAGCCTATATAAAGGCATCAATTAGAGCTCGGAGAGGAGGCCAGTTCCATTAGGAGTAGTAGTATTAGATAGCTCTCTCCTTTAATTTTCATTTTCTATCTTGAATCTTGGATTGAGATTTGAAGGAATTCTGTTTCATTCTTGATCTAAGATTGCTCTTTGTTGATTTTCTGCATAATTCAGTGAATTGAGTTTTGGATCCAAGTTTTTCTCTACGCTTTCATCTTTCTTTCTTCTTCAATCTGCTTTCTACTTTGATCAAGGAAGGGCTTGAGATCTAGACTTGTTCTCTAGTCTCATTGATTCCCTGAGATCTTCAACATTCATTTAAATTGCTGCAAATTAAACATCGCTTTCTATTTTTAATTCTTCAAGCATTTTTACTTTTCTATTTGAAATCTGCTGCATCCATTTCATATTCTAGCTCTCAGCTTGAATGCTCTTTACATTTTCTTGTTGAATTTTAATTTCCAGCACCCCAGCCCCTTTACTATTCATGTAATTTACTTTTCTTGCAATTTAAATTTCATCTATTTTATTTTCTTATTATTTAAGTTACTTGCAATTTTACTTTCTGCACTTTAATTTTCCTTGATATTTACTTTCTGTTGGCTACACTTCATCCAATATCCCTTCAATGTTAGCTTGACTAAACTAATCACCCACTAAAATTGCTTGATCCATCAATCCCTGTGGGATCGACCTCACTCTAAGTGAGTTATTACTACTTGATGCGACCCGGTACACTTGCCGGTTGGATTTGTGTGTTGGAAAATTCGTTTTTTCACAAAAACACCATCAACGTGTAAAGCTCAATGTTCAGCACAAGCACACTCCAAGTGGGCCCCGGAAGTGGATTTCTACACTATCTACACTTAGTTACTTATTTTTTGTAAACCTAAGTTACTAGTTTAGTATAAATAGCACTTTTTCCTATTGTATCTTTATCTTTAGACTAGGATATCTTTGGATCATCTTTTGATCTTTTGATCACTTTGGGGGAGGCTGGCCATTCGGCCATGTCTAGACCTTTTTCTCTTATTTATTTTTCAACGGTGGAGTTTCTACACCTTATAGATTAAGGTGCGGAGCTCTGCTATTCTTCATGAATTAATGCAAGTACTATTGTTTTTCTTTCAATTCACGCCTACTTCTTCTCCAAGATATACTCTCGTACTTAATTCAGTTAAGTCAGAATGAAGGGGTGATCTGTGACAATCACCCACTATCTTCGTTACTCGCTTAGCCAAGATCCGCGTGGCTGACAACCACAAGCGGTCTACATGATGTTCAACGTAGTCATTGGACGACAGCCATAGTATAGTCTCTTGGGTCTCTGATCTACGGACCGAATCCGTGAGTTTAGAACCTTTGTGGTATAGGCTAGAACCAATTGGCAGCATTCCTGAGATCCAAAAAGTCTAAACCTTGTCTGTGGTATTCCGAGTAAGATCTCGGAAAGGGATGACTGTGACGAGCTTCAAACTCACGAATGTTGGGCATAGTGACAGTGTGCAAAAGGATAGAGAGATCCTATTCTGACACAAGTGAGAACCGACAGATGATTAGCCGTGCGGTAGTTGTGCCTGGTATTTTTCACCCAAGACGAGAAATCTGACAGTTGATTAGCCGTACAGAAACCGTAGCTGGACCATTTTCATTGAGAGGATCATACAGCTTGCCATGGAAGGGAGCACGCATGATTGGATGAAGATAAGTATCTTTATTTTAATTTATGTTTGTTTTATCTTTCAATTATCAAAACTCATAACCAATTGAATCCACCTGGATAAGATTTACAAGATGACCATAGCTTGCTTCAAGCTAGCAATCTCTGTGGGATCGACCCTTATTCACGTAAGGTTTTATTACTTGGATGACCCAGTACACTTGCTGGTTAGTTGTACCGGAATTGTGAAAAATGTGATTTACAATTCCGTGCACCAAACATCCCAATTGATTTGAGTAAAAACTTTTCATTGAACTTGCTTGAATTATATATTGTGGAATATGTTTTGAGCTAAGAACACAAACATGTGAGATTTGAGCCTAATTGTGTGGTTACATCATTTAACCACTTATTTTCATTCTTGTGTGCATGGTTCTCTTTCTATGATTCTAATCTTTGATTTGTTTGATTCTTTATGTCCATTATTCCATGTATGAATGCAATTATATGATTGAGGCCATCATTTCATTTAGCTCACTTACCCAAATAGGCTTACCTTTTATCTTCCATTGTTAGCCAACTTTGAGCCTATGCTAAGCCCATTTGTTCTTAATTTTAGCACATTACAAGCCTTAAGCGAAAAATAATAAATATCATTTATTTGGATCTTTGATTAGCTTAGACTAGTGAGAGTGTTTATCATCAAGTTTGGGGAAAGTTTAGAACATTGGGTTAGGATAAAAGGGTTTGTTGTATTTCTATATTTGGGAATTAGGTGTATACTCATGTATTAATTAAATGTAAAATCATATGCATTGATGCTCTTGTATATATTTTCATTTGATAAAAAAATGAGAAAAACAAAAAGAAAAAAAAGAAAAAAGAAAAAAAAGAAAAAAATAGAAAAAAGAAAAAGAAATGCAATAAAAAGGGGACAAAATGCTCCAAGGTAAAGTTTAATAATATCAATGCATATGGGATGTGAATTGAAAAGAGAAATGCATGAGTGTGTAAAAAAAAAAGTGAAGAATGGGTAGTTAGGTTAGCTTTGATTTTTATAGGTTGTTATATAGGTTAGGTGAGGAAGTTTAAGTTAATCAAAGATTCAAAATTCAAGTCCACTTTACCATATACAATCCTACCTTTACCCTAACCCCATTACAACATATGAATAAGTCCTCATGCAGGGGGGAGCTAGGTGGTGGGAAAGGGGGGCGATGGCCTCCCCTAATTTTAATTTTTTACATGTAAATTATATGTAAATTTCAGTTTAGCCCCCCTTAAAATTTTATTTTAGTCTTAGTTTATTGTATAAATATTTTTGGCCCCCCTCTAATATTTTATCTAGCTCTGCCCCTGTCCTCATGATATATATATATATATATATATATATATATATATATATATATATATATATATATATATATATATATATGCATGCATTGAATAATTATTGATTATTAGATGAAAAACAAATCTTGGAAAACATGATTAGAGAAGAACTGAGTGAATCAACCCTAAACACTCGAGTGACTATAGCGGATACACATCCGGTGAGGGTTCGATTGCTCAATTACATGTTTTCACCTAAGATCATCATTTTTCTTGCAAGTTTGTAAAAATATTCAATAACTCAATTCAGTTGCGGATTTGATTTGATTGCTATTACTTTTGCCCTTATGCTTATATATGTTTTCATGGAAATTGATCTATTTTGACCAAGTAGTTGCATTGATTTTGATAGATTGCATGTAGATAGGTTGCATTTAATTAGTTTGCATTGAATAAATGTTGATACCCTTTGTTTTCTTCTTGATTCTAGCATGAGGACATGGTTGGTTTAAGTGTGGGGAGGTTGATAAACTCCATTTTTAGGGTTTATCTTGTGTTGATTTTAGGGGATTTTATCAACTTTTCTCACATTTATTCAATGAAATGGCATGGTTTCATGACTTTCTCCTAATTTGTGCTTAAGTATAAAAAACATACTTTTTAGGCCTTAATTTGCTAATTTTGATTCACCTTTGATTCCACTAGATGCCTTGATGTGTTTGTTAGTGAACTCAGGTTGAAAAGGCTAGGAATGGATCAAAGGAGTGAAGAGAAAAGCATGCAAAGTAGAGAACTCATGAAAAATCAAGGATTTGGGGTGCACTCACCGACGCGCATGCGTAACAGATGCGCACGCGTGAATATGAAGTCGCAAGGCGACGCGTACGCGTGACATACGCGTACGCGTGGATGAGAAATGTCAAGCGACGCGTACGCATGACCCATGCATGCACGTCGATGCTCGCACGTGACCTCATTAAAGTGAAAATGCTAGGGGCGATTTCTGAGCTTCCCAGGCCCAAATCCAACTCACTTCTGAGTCTATTACATGCAAAATTCAAGAGGAGTGAAGGGGGGAGGGGTCATTCCCACACTTAGCTTTAGAGAGAGAGATGTAGAATTCTAGAGAGAGAGGCTCTCTCCTCTCTCTAGATTAGGGTTCTTAGTTTTCTTCTTTTTAGATTTAGATCTACTTTTTCTTTTGCTTTAATTTTCCTTTTTTCTTTACTTGTTTTAGTATGTTACTTCTCTTGTAGTTCCTTTATGTTGTTAATTGTAGTTTATATGTAGATCTCCATTTTTTTTTCAATGCAATTTATAATTTTCATGTCTTTTTATATTTGCTCTAGTTTTCTATTGTTGATCTCTTGCCTTTGTAGTTATAGCTCTCTTTAATTCTTGCAATTTATGATGTTTGTTTTTATTGCCTTCGATGTGTTTGATGAATTGTCTCTTTTAGTTTTGAGTTAGATTTTTCTCCTCTTGGCTTGTGTTGAGTAATTAGTTATTCTTGAATTATCAAACTCTTTTGTTGATTGATAATTGGAAGTTGCTAGTTGACTTGAATGCCACTAAAGCTAGTCTTTCACTATGATTTGACTAGGACTTGTGGTCTCAAGTTGATATCCACTTGACTTTCCTACATAGTTAGAGGTTAACTAAGTGGAGTAATGGACAATTCTTGTCACAATTGATGATGATAATGAGGATAGGACTTCTAATTCTCATTCCTTGCCAAGAGCTTTCTTAGTTGTTATTTTATTTCTTTTGCTATTTACATTTCTTGTTCCTTATTCCCAAAAAAACCCCAAAATATACTTTCATAGCCAATAATCAAGCACACTTCCCTTCAATTCCTTGAGAGATGACCCGAGGTTTAAATACTTTGGTTTATTTTTATTGGGGTTTGTACTTGTGACAAACAAATTTTTTATTGAGGAATTGTTTGTTGGTTTAGAACTATACTTGCAACGAGATTCTATTGAGAATTTCTTTACTGATAGACAATTTTTGTTCATCAGTATATTAGGGCCTACTCAAGCCTCACAATGTCAAAGGTGTTGGTCATGACACCACTACGCTCCATGACGTTTCTAAAGTCGATCTCTATTTCGTTCTTGGCGACCTTTAAATGTTGTAATGTCAGGGAAATTTTGGTGCCAAGCTAAGGTCTTGTTTCTACGTAGATTTTGTTGTTGAAGAGGTTGTCGAACTCATCAATGACTATGGTGACGTTGAAGGAGAACTAGGAGAGAACCCATAGGATTCCAACTATGGTTTAGTCGCTGAGCTTGCTAGGAACGAGGTTGTTGGTTATTGACAAGATGATCATTTCCATGATAACGATCATGGTTCTAAAAATTAGACTGGGTCGGCCGGTCAGACTGGTCTAATTGATAAGTGGATTTCTTATACGCTTTTTCATAGCATTTTCATAGTTTTTTAGTAAATTTTATTAAGTTTTATTAAGTTTTAGTGTGTTCACTGAAAAATTCACCTTTTGGATGCTACTTTGAGTTTTTATGTTTTTTCTATGATTTTAGATGATTTTTGGGCAATTTTGGCAAGATCTTGATCAAAGATGAAAAAAGAATAGTAGATGCTGTCAGATCATAACCTCCGTGCATTCCAACGATCATATCTTGAGCTACAGAGGTTCAAATGACAGGTTCTCAACATCGTTGGAAAGATAACTACCGGAGCTTTCCAAAAATATATAATAGTCTATACTTCTTCTGCAGATCACTGCCTCTAACTGGTGTTGAACGTCCACATCTGGAGTTCAAGGCCTAAGAAGGATCAAAGCCCAGCATTGAACGCCCAAGACTGGTGATAAACCCCAATTTTGTGGTTTATCTTGTGTTGAATTTAGGGGATTTTATCAAATTTTCTCACATTTATTCAATGAAATAGCATGGTTTTGTGAATTTTGCCTAATTTGTACTTAAAAGTGAAAACATACTTTTTAGGCCCTAAAATTGGTAAATGTAATTCACTTTAATTCCATTCGATGCCTTGATATGTTTGTTAAGTGATTTCAGGATTAGAAGGCAAAGATTGGGTTGAAAAAATGAAGAAAAAGCATGCAAAAATGGAGAATTCATGAAGAAATGAGGATTTGCTGAACTCAAGGCCACGCGCACGTGTCACCCACACGTACGCGTGAGAAGGAAATTCGCCAGCGACACGCACGCGTCACCTACGCGTACGCGTGAAGAGGAATTTTGCAATGCCGCATGACCCATGCGTACATGTGACAAGCAGCATGTGACCAACTTAAGGGCAATACGCTGGGGGCGATTTCTGAGCTCAAGGAGGCCCAAAATCCAACTCATTTCTGAAGCTTTTGAACCCAAGGATTGCAAGGGAATGGTGGGGGCGGGGAGTAGTCATAGTATAGTTTTCACCATGTTTTAGGTTAGAATTCTAGAGAGAGAAGCTTTCTCTTCTCTCTAGAATTTAGGATAGTTTAGGTTAAATTTCCTTAGATCCAAGTTTTAATTCTTGTTTTTATTTCAATTCTCCTTATATTTTATTGTTCTATTGTCTTAATTTATTTTGGTCTTTTTTCTTATTCTCACTAGAATTCGGAAGGTGCCTTATCTACTGCATTTAGTATAAATTAAATTAATTACATTCCTAAATTGTTCAATGCTTAAAGTGTGACTGAGTTCCATCTCTACCTTACACTCACAGCACTAGTAACAACATATTAAGCCACATTATTGTATATCATTTATACCCATCATATTATTGTACATTTATTCAATGAGTAAACATCGTACAATTTTAAAAAAAATGTAAAAAATATTTTTTCTTCTTCAAGGAAGGGGAGTATTCTCCGCCTGGCATAATTTTATTTGACTTTAGCAAAAGTATTACATCACTTTCTGCCAACCTCACCAGATGTTATTGATGTTTTGCCGCCACAGCATTATCAACAGCCTCCCACATGAATGCCTGCTTTTTTCTTCTCCCTGTTATAACTTTTTCGAGTGCTACTTTCTTATTTGTCTTCCAAAATATTGAACTTGTGAATAAAGTTATGCTATTCAAGGTGGGTAACTATGTATTCGTCAAACTGCAGGTATACTAGCAGCAATGTGTGTCATGGCGCAAGAGTTAGAAGCTGGAAATGAGATATTTTAGTCTTTTTTTCTATTGTCACTAGAAAAAGAATGGTGGCTTATCTACTATATTTAGTAAAAGTCAATTTGATTACATACCTAAATTGTTCAATGCTAAAAGTGTGACTAAGTTTCTACTCTACATTATACTCATGGCACTAGTAACAACATATCAAGCCACATTATTGTCTGTCATTTATACCCATCATATTATGGTACATTAGTTCAACGAGTAAACATCGTACTGTATTGAAAAAAATAAGTAAAAAATATTTTTTCCTTTAGGGAAGGAGAGTGTTCACCGCCTGGCTTCATTTGATTTGAATTCACCACAGGTATTGCATCACTTTCCAGCCAACTTCACCAGATGTTATTGATGCTTTATTGCCACAGCATTATCAACAGCCTCCCACATCAATGCCCATTATGTCCTTCTCCCTGTTATAGCCTTTTCGGGTGCCACTTTCTTATATGGCATCCAAAATAATGAACTTGTGAATAATGTTGTGCTATTCAAGGTGGGTAACTATGTATTCGTCAAACTACAGGTATACCAGCAGCAATCTGTGTCATGGCGCAAGAGTTAGAAGCTGGGAATGAGATATTTTAGTCTTTTTTCCTATTGTCACTAGAATCGGAAATGTGGTTTATGTACTACATTTAGTGAAAGTTAATTTGATTACATACCTAAATTGTTCAATGCTAAAAGTGTGACTAAGTTTCAACTCTATCTTATACTCATGGCACTAGTAACAACATATCAAGCCACATTGTTGTCTATCATTTATACCCAGCATATAATGGTACATTAGTTCAATCAGTAAACATTGTACAGTATTGAAAAAATAAGTAAAAAATACTTTTTCCTTTAGGGAAGGAGAGTGTTCACCGCCTAGCTTCATTTGATTTGAATTCACCACAGGTATTGCATCACTTTTCAACCAACCTTACCAGATGTTATTGATGCTTTGCTGCCACAGCATTATCAACAGCCTCCCGCATTAATGTCCACTTTGCCTGTCTCCCTGTTGAAACTTTTTTGGGTGTCACTTTTTTATATGGCTGGCAAAATGATGAACGTTTGAATAATGTTGTGATATTCAAGTTGGGTAACTATGTGTTCGTCAAACTGTAGCCATACCAGTAGCAATCAGTGGCATGGCGCAAGAGTCAGAAGCTGGGAATGAGATATTTGGGTCTTTTTTCTTATTGTCACTAAAATTGGGAAGGTGCCTTATCTACTACATTTAGTGTAAATTAATTTGATTACATACCTAAATTATTCAATATTTAAAGTGTGACTGAGTTCCATCTCTACCTTACACTCACGGCACTTGTAACAACATATTAAGCCACATTATTGTGTATCATTTATAACCATCAAATTATTGTACATTTGTTCAATGAGTAAACAGCGTATTGTATTAAAAAAAATATGTAAAAACTATTTTTTTCCTTTAGGGAAGGGGAGTATTCACTGCCTTGCTTAATTTTATTCGACTTTAGCTCAAGTATTACATCACTTTTTGCCAACCTCACCAGATGCTATTGATGCTTTGCCACCACAGCATTACCAACAGCCTCCCGCATCAATGCCCACTTTGTGCTTCTCCCTGTTATAACTTTTTCGGATGCAACTTTCTTATATGGCTTCCAAAATAATGAACTTGTGAATAATGTTGTGCTATTCTAGGTGGGTAACTATGTATTCATCAAATTGTAAGTATACCAGCAGCAATCTGTGTCATGGCACAAGAGTTAGAAACTAGAAATGAGATATTTTAGTCTTTTTTCCTAATGTCAATAGATCGGAAAGGTGGCTTATCTACTAGATTTAGTGAAAGTTAATTTGATTACATACCTAAATTGTTCAATGCTAAAAGTGTAACTAAGTTTCTACTCTACCTTATACTCATGGCACTTTTAACAACATATCAAGCCAAATTATTGTCTATCATTTATACCCATCATATTATGGTATATTAGTTCAATTTTAAACATCGTACAGTGTTGAAAAAAATAAGTAAAAAATATTTTTCCCTTAGGGAAGGAGAGTGTTCACCACCTGGCTTCATTTGGTTTGAATTCACCATAGGTATTGCATCACTTTCCAACAACCTCACCAGATGTTATTGATGCTTTGCTGCAACAGCATTATCAACAGCCTCCCGCATCAAGGTCCACTTTGTCTGTCTCCTTGTTGAAACTTTTCCAGGTTCCACTTTCTTATATAGCTGACGAAATAATGAACTTGTGAATAATATTGCGCTATTCAAGGTGGGTAACTATGTATTCGTCAAACTGCAGCCATACCAGTAGCAATCAGTTGCATGGCGCAAGAGTCAGAAGCTGGGAATGAGATATTTTGGTCTTTTTTCTTATTGTCACTAGAATTGGGAAGGTTCCTTATCTACTGCATTTAGTGTAAATTAATTTGATTACATACCTAAATTATTCAATATTTAAAGTGTGACTGAGTTCCATCTCTACCTTACACTCACGACACTAGTAACAACATATTAAGCCACATTATTGTGTATCATTTATAACCATCATATTATTGTACATTTGTTCAATGAGTAAACAGCGTATAGTATTAAAAAAATATGTAAGAACTATTTTTTTTTCTTTAGGGAAGGGGAGTATTCACCGCCTTGCTTAATTTTATTTGACTTTAGCACAAGTATTACATCAGTTTTTGCCAACCTCACCAGATGTTATTGATGCTTTGCCGCCGCAGAATTACGAACAGCCTCCCGCATCAATGCCCACTTTGTCTTTCTCCCTGTTATAATTTTTTCGGGTGCCACTTTCTTATATGGCTTCCAAAATAATGAACTTGTGAATAATGGAGATTGTTGGCTTGAAGCAAGCTATGGTTATCTTATTATTCTTAGTCAGGATATAATATCAATAATAATTTTTAGTTTCAATTGTAAAAAGTAAAAGAGCATGAAATAAATACTTATTATGCAGTAATGGAGAATATATTGGAGTTTTGGAGATGCTTTGTCCTCTGAATTTCAACTTTTCTCTTGTCCTCCTCTTCACACACGCAAGGCTCCTTCCATGGCAAGCTATATGTAGGGTGTCACCGTTGTCAATGGCTACTTCCTATCCTCTCAGTGAAAATGGTCCAAATACTCTGTCACAGCACGGCTAATCATCTGTTGGAATAGAATCTATTGATTCTTTTGCATTTGTCATCACGCCCAACAATTGCGAGTTTGAAGCTCGTCACAGCCATTCAATCCTTGAATCCTACTCGGAATACCACAGACAAGGTTTAGACTTTCTGGATCCTCAAGAGTGGCCACCAAAATGTTCTAGCTTATACCACGAAGATTCTAATTAAGGAATCTAAGAGATACTCATTCAATCTAATGTAGAACGGATGTGGTTTTCAGGCACACGTTCATGGATTGAGGATGGTGATGAGTGTCACAGATCATCACCTTCTTCATATTAAAGCGCGAATGAACATCTTAGATAGGAACAAGTGTGTTTGAATAGAAAACAAAAATAATTGCATTAATTCATCGAGACACTGCAGAGCTTCTCACCCCCAACAATGGAGTTTAGAGACTCATGCCGTCAAAGAGTATAAAATTCAGATCTAAAAATGTCATGAGATACAAAATAAATCTCTAAAAGTTGTTTAAATACTAAACTAGTAACCTAGGTTTATAGAAAATGAGTAAGCTAAGATGGATAGTGCAGAAATCTACTTCTGGGGCCCACTTGGTGTGTGCTGGGGCTGAGACTTAAGCTTCTCACGTGGCTAGGCTATTTCTGGAGTTGAACGCCAGGTTGTAACCTGTTTCTGGCGTTGAACCCCAACTTGCAACCTATTTTTGGCACTAAACGCCAGACTGCAACATGGAACTGGCGTTGAACGCAAAGTATAGACTATTATCAATTGCTGGAAAGCCCTGGATGTCTACTTTCCAACCCAATTAAGAGCATGTCAATTGGACTCCTGGAGCTCCAAAAAATCCATTCTGAATGCAGAGAGGTCAGAATCCAACAACATCAGCAGTCCTTTTTCAGCCTAAATCAGATTTTTGCTAAGCTCCCTCAATTTCAGCCAGAAAATACCTGAAATTACAGAAAAATACACAAACTCATAGTAAAGTCCAGAAATATGAATTTTGCTTAAAAACTAATAAAATTATACTAAAAACTAACTAAAACATACTAAAATCTACATGGAATTACCCCCAAAAAGCGTATAAAATATTCGCTCATCACAACACCAAACTTAAACTGTTGCTTGTCCCCAAGCAACTAGATAAATAAAATAGGATAAAAAGAAATTAAGAAGCAATAATATCTCAGAGTTTTAAGTGAAGCTCAGATTCTAATTAGATGAGCGGGGCTAGTAGCTTTTTGCTTTTGAACAGTTCTGGCATCTCACTTTATCCTTTGAAATTCAGAATGATTGTCATCCATAGGAACTCAGAATTCAGATAGTATTATTGATTCTCCTAGTTTAGTATGTTGTTTCATGAACACAACTAATTTATGAGTCTTGGCCGTGGCCGTAAGCACTTTGTTTTTCAGTATTACCACCAGATACATAAATGCCACAGACACATAACTGGGTGAACCTTTTTAGATTGTGACTTAGCTTTGCTAGAGTCCTTAATTAGAGGTGTCCAGAGTTCTTAAGCATACTCTTTTGCTTTGGATCACGACTTTAACCACTCAGTCTCAAGCCTTTCACTTGGACCTGCATGCCACAAGCACATGGTTAGGGACAGCGTGATTTAGCCGTTTAGGCCTGGATTTATTTCCTTAGGCCCTCCTATCCATTGATGATCAAAGCCTTGGATCCTTTTCACCCTTGCCTTTTGGTTTAAAGGACTATTGGCTTTTTCTACCTCTTTTGCTTTTTTTTCACTGCTTTTTCTTACTTCAAGAATCAAGTTTATGATTTTTCAAATCATCAATAATATTTCTCTTGTTCATCATTCTTTCAAAAGCCAATACTTTTAACATTCATGGATTTCAATATAAAAAAATATGCACTGTTCAGGCATTCATTCAGAAAACAAAAAGTATTGCCACCACATATAAATAATTAGAATTTTCTTTATTAAGAACTCGAAATTAAATTGCCTCTTTATTCTAAAAATCTACTATTTTATTCATGTTTGATGATGATGACAAAAATAAATTATAGCTTAATTGGAAATAAAATCAAAATAAATATACTAATTACCACTACTCCTATATAACTTCTAAGGTAAATCTATAAGACAACTATCACAGAGTAAAGCAAATATTAGGACTCAACAACCTTTATTTTGGGAAGTGGATGTTCCTCTAGTCTGTGGGGTGCTTGATCCTTCAAGAGATAATTTCTGATGCTTCAGTTCCTTCAAGTCACGCCTTTGCTCTTCTTGTTCCCCAAGCAGTTTGCAAAGCATGCTATTTTGATTATTCTGTTCTTCCTTTATTTGGTCCATAGTTTCTTGCAACTTGGTAACCGATGCTTCAAGATGCTCCCAATATTCAAATTGAGGAAATTCCGAGAGGAATTCCTGTGCTCTCCTCTTGAGGGGGTCATCCTGCACTTGTTGTTTTTCCATTGATGTTTTGGTGATTGGTCGCTCAACTGAGATATACTCAGTTATTCCAATCTTTACTCCAGCATCTTTACATAGCATAGATATTAATCTAGGATAAGCCAATTTGGCATCTTTGGAATTTTTGTTTGCAATTATGTAAAGTTCACACGAAATCAAATGATGAACTTCCACTTTTCTTCCTAACATAATGCAGTGGATCATCACTGCTCTTTTAACGGTGACCTCAGAGCGGTTGCTAGTGGGCCGTATAGAACGCCCAATGAAGTCCAGCCAGCCTCTGGCGACTGGTTTGAGATCTTCTCTCTTGAGTTGATTTGGGACGCCTTTGGTGCTGGTGGTCCACCTAGCTCCAGGGAGGCATATGTCCTCTAGAATCTTGTCCAGGCCTTTATTTATTCTCATCATTCTCCTATTAAAGGAGTCTGGGTCATCTTTCAGCTGAGGTAGCTTAAAGATCTCCCTGATTTTATCAGGGTGGATGTGAACAATCTTTCCTCTGACCAATGTCTGATAATCATAGAGAGCAGTTCCAGATATTCTCTGCCTGTCTATTTGCCACAGATTAGCATAGAATTCCTGAACCATGTTTCTTCCCACCTTTGTCTCAGGATTAGCTAGGATTTCCCAACTCCTATTTCGAATTTACTCTTAGATCTCTGGATATTCATCTTCTTTCAGATCGAATTTAACTTTCGAGATCACTGATCTTAGACCAATTATTTTGTAGTAATGGTCTGAATGTTCTTTGGTTAAGAACTTCCCTTGATTCCAATGTGGTTTTGGAATACTCTCTTTCTTGCCTCTTGGAGTGGGTTGTTTTCCTTTAGGAGCCATGATCTTAGTGGGTATGGTTTAGTGATCACGGATAAACACACCAAACTTAGAGGTTTGCTTGTCCTTAAGCAAAAGAAATGAAATGAGAGGGATAGAAGGAGAGCTAGTATCGAATGGTTGATGAGAGGAGCGAGGCTGGATGTGGATTTAAAGGGAGGGGGTGGGTTTTCGAAAATTTTGAGAAAAGATAAGATAGAAGATATGATTTGTAAAAGATAAATATGATACGAAAAAGATGTAATTGAAAATTGAAAAGATATAAAAGATATTTGAAAAAGATAAATTTGTTTTGAGAAAGATATTGTGAAGATTTGAAAAAGATATTTATTAGTTGAAAAGATTTTAAGAGGGAAAAGAGATAGATTTGTTTTGAAAAAGATTTGAAAAGAAGTTGAAGAGGATTTAAAAAAAAATTGTGTTTATGAATTAAGATTTGAAAATAAATTAGGGTTTTTAGAAATCATGGATGGAAACATAGGAAATGGAAAAAAATTTGAAGTGAAAACGAATTTACCTCCTCCCCACAATCCTGGCATTAAACATTAAACGCCCAAACGCTGCATATTTTGGGCGTTTAACGCCCATTTATAGCTTCTCCTGGGCGTTCAACGCCCAGCTGTTGCTTCTAGCTGGCGTTGAATGCCAAGAACTCCTTTGTCACTGGGCGTTTTTCTGAACGCCCAAGACGCTATAAATCTGGCGTTAAATGCCCAGAAGGTGCTTCTTTCTGGCGTTCAATGCCCAGAAGATGCTTCTTTCTGGCGTTTAACGCCCAGATGGCTATCCTTACTGGCGTTGAACGCCCAATAGATGCTTTTTTTGGGCGTTCAACGCCCAAAACAGCTCTTACTGGCTTTTTCACACCAGTGAGATTTCTTTTTGCTATTTTATCCTGCGAATCCTTCTATAACTTTGTGAACTCAAGAAATTGCTATTTTACCTTAAAGATAATTGACATAAACCTATAAAAATCAATTAATTAACAAATAAGCTTTGTAAATGGCTGGGTTGCCTCCCAGCAAGCGCTTCTTTATTGTCTTTAGCTGGACTATTACTGAGCTTTAATCAAGTATCAGTTTTGAGCATTCTTGCGCAAAATTGCTTTCAAGATAATGTTTAACTCTCTGTCCATTAACAATGAACTTTTTGTTAGAATTATTATCCTGAAGCTCCACATGTCCATATGGTGACACACTTGTAATCACATATGGACCTCTCCACCGAGATTTCAATTTTCTGGAGAACAATCAGAGCATAGAATTAAACAGTAGAACTTTCTGCCCTGGCTCAAAGACTCTGGATGACAACTTCTTATCATGCCATCTTTTTGCTTTCTCTTTGTAAATTTTTGCATTTTCGAAAGCGTTGAGTCTGAATTCCTCTAGCTTATTTAACTGGAGCAATTGTTTTTCTCCAGCTGACCTGGCATCAAGGTTTAGGAATCTGGTTGCCCAATAGGCCTTATGTTCCAATTCCACTGGCAAGTGACAGGCTTTTTCATACACAAGCTGGTATGGAGAAGTTCCTATAGGAGTCTTGAATGCTGTTCTGTATGCCCACAGAGCATCATCCAAGCTTCTTGCCCAATCCCTTCTACGGTTAATCACAGTCCGTTCCAGGATTCTTTTAAGTTCTCTATTAGAGACTTCAGCTTGCCCATTTGTCTGTGGATGATATGGAGTGGCCACCCTGTGGCTAACTCCATATCGAACTAAAGCAGAGTAAAGCTGTTTATTGTAGAAATGAGTGCCCCCATCACTGATTAGTACTCTAGGGATACCAAATCTGTTGAAGATGTGTTTCTGGAGGAATTTCAGCACTGTCTTAGTATCATTAGTGGGTGTTGCTATAGCTTCTACCCATTTGGATACATAATCCACTGCCACCAGAATATAAGTGTTTGAGTATGATGGTGGGAATGGCCCTATGAAGTCAATACCCCATACATCAAACAACTCAATCTCCAAGATTGATAAACTACTATTTTATGGTTTACAATGTGTTTAATTGTGTGGTTTTATCATGATCCTTACCCACTTATTCATTAATTTAGCATGCATTTATATTTCCTTCCCAAAATTATTACATGATTGAAAACTGCTTCCTAGAGACTTTTAATTATGCATTTTAATTCTCCTTTATTCCATTCGATGCCGTAATCTGTGTGTTAAGCGTTTCAGGCTTTATAGGGCATGAATGAGTTGGAGATTGGAAAGGAAGCTAGCAAAAATGGAAGGAACATGAGAAATTGAGGAGATAACCAGCGAGAAGTGACGCAGCCGCATGGCTCACGCGTTCGCGTGAGAAAGGAGAAATCGCAGTGACGCGGCCGCATGGCTCACGCGACCGCGCAGATTGGAAAAGTACAAGTGACGCGGAAGCGTAGACGACGCGAACGCGTGGCAGGGAAAAACACGAATGACGCGTCCGCATGGATGACATGCGCGATCTGCAGAATCACAAAAGTCACTGGCAGAGATTCTGGGCCGCATTTCAACCCAGTTTTCGGCCCAGAAACACAGATTAAAGTCAGGAAACTTGCAGAGACTCAGTAGGCTCTTGATAATTCACTTTTCATAGTTTAGATGTAGTTTTTAGAGAGAGAGGTTCTCTCCTCTCTCTTAGGATTTAGGATTAGAATTCCTCTAAAAGGATTTAGGATTTATTATTATTTCAACTTATGATTCTTCTGAGCTCCAGGTTTAATATTCCTTTATTTTGACTTCTCTTATTTTTAATTATATATGTCGCCAATTTGGATTAATGAAATTCATGTTATGATTTTCTTAATAAATATTATTTGAGGTATTTTCAGAACTATGATTTGTTTCTCTTATTTATGATATAAATAATTTAAATTTTTCTACCTTTTGGCTCTGGTTGATTAATTGGTGACTCTTGAGTTATCAAACTCATTGTTGACTGAAAATTGGAATTCTTCAAGAATTAATTCGAGATCCAATAACTCTAACTTTTCCCAAGGAAAGACTGGGACTTGAGGATTCGAATTAATTCATTCACTTGACTTACCTTCATAGTTAGAGGTTAACAAAGTGGGAGAAAAATCCAATTCTCATCACAATTGATAAGGATAAATAGGATAGGACTTTCAGTTCTCATACCTTGCCAAGAGTTTATTTTACAATCATTTATTTAGTTTACTTGTCATTTATCATATCTGCTCCTCATTCTCAAAACCCCCGATTTACAAAACTCATAGCCAATAATAAGAACATACCTCCCTGCAATTCCTTGAGAAGACGACCCGAGGTTTAAATACTTTGGTTATCAATTTATTTAGGGGTTTGTTACTTGTGACAACCAACACGTTTGTATGAAGGGATTCTTGTTGGTTTAGAATCTATACTTACAACGCAATTTTATAAAATTCTTTACTAGCAAAAATCCTAACGTCAAAATGGCGCCGTTGCCCGGGAATTGCAAACGTGTGCCTTATTATTGGTTATTGTAAATATTTTTCAAAATTTTTTTTCTTTTTTGTTAGTTTTTGTTTTTATTATCTCTCACTACTATGAACTCTCACCCCTTTGGCCATGAGTCTGGTTATAATTATGTTGCAGTAAGAAGAGATTATAATGACAACATGCACCATGGTTGGAACAATCAAAGATGGAAGGAGCCACAAGGATTTGATCAACCCTCATGACAACAACCACCTCCAATGGACTATCAACAACCATTCTGTGATGCATATCAAGGCAATGGCTATGGTGAGCACTCTTTTGACTACCAACAAGACCCACCATATGCCTATGAACCCCCTCCTCCTCAATATAATTTTGAACCACCGTACTCACAAGCTCCTTTCCACCAAACACCTCCGTATGACCCTAATCCATATCCACCATACCAACCACCTTATGAGCCAAATGAACCATACATAGAACCACCACTGCAATATACACCATCTCCTTATCATTATCAAAATGAACCCTCCTATCCACCCCAAACCTCCATGGAGAAAGTATTTGCCGATTTAAACTCTACTATACAAGCTCTGGTCAGCCAAATCGGACCACCAAATACCTTCAACAATCAACCCTCAAGCTCTAGTGCACTTTCTTTTCAACCATATAATGATCTACCCATTTCATCACCACCCATCCCATCACCACCATCCATGGAAGAGCACCCACATCCATCAATCCAAGAGCAAGGTGATCCCAGTTATGCTATTGAAATGGAATAAGAGTCAAGGGATCGTCTCAAGGAAACAGTAGATCAATTTCATGCAACCCTTCATCAATTGGAGCAAGCAATAAATCAATTACCTTCTAGACGTTCGGACACTCAAGGAACCCCCATGGCTTCATGTGGAGAATCTAATGAAGAACGTAGCATGAAGGAAACACTAGAAACTCCAGTGGACAGAAAGGAGCATGACTTTGTACTGAAACAAGTGGAGGAAGCCATAATTATTGAAGAGGAAGAAGCGGTTGCAGACTTAGGAGATGCAGAACCTCAATGGGAAATTCAAGTCATAAAGCCTCCTTCCAAGGTATTTGAAATTGATGTTGAGGAGGGTGTACAACCTCCAAGGCACGTCATAATAGAAGACTTGGAAGAGGTTAATCAAGAGATAGAGATTCAAGAAAAAGAGGCACAACCTCCCATGCCCTTGGTGCGCAATAAAGAAGAGATTAAATTAGAAGAAAGCTACCAAGAGGAAGAGGTTGAAATCAAAGAAGTTTGCAAAGAGGTGGAAGTTGTCAAAGAGCACAAGGGAGTGGAGCTTGCAATTTCATTAAAAATACCTCCCCCTAAGTTGCCATCATCCTTCACAACATTCAAGTGGGTAAAATTCATATCCCTTAGCTTTCTGACCCCACTTGAATATGGGCTACTGGAGACGGATGGTCAACTTAGAGCTCTTTCTGGCATTAAGAGTAAGAGGAAGATGGTCAGTGATAAGATTTATCCTACAAGGTTCAACATGGTTGTGTGCTCAATATTTAAAGGCAAAGGTTGGTTTAGAGCTCAACTGAATGGGTCCAGGAAGTTGTCTGGCTAATTCAGTGAGAATTCAGACTATTTGCCACCCGGATGGAACAATATTGCTCAACAAGAAGACGGGTGTAAAAGCAAGATTTGGGACCCCAGAATTCAATCTAGAAATCAACACTCTTGGGGCCGTGTCACTTGCTTTAACTTGCTTGAAGGCTTTCTGCACCTTGTTTGGGACCCCGGAGGCTACTGTAACTCCAAACATTGGTGGAGATTTCTGGATGAGTTCAAGCACAAGCCGCCATAACAGGAAGCTCCTCAATTGTCCAACTTAAGGACTTTAACTAAAAGTGCTAGGTGGTAGACAACCCACCATAGTATGATCGTTCCTTTTTCATTTTTATTTAGTTTTATTTATTTTCAAGTTTTTCATTGAACCTGGAATTACTCATAACATTCATATCATTTTGCATTCTGCATACTGCATATTAAACAAATGCCACGCGATGCGACCGTATCAGCGACGTGTCCGCGTCGAAAGGAGAGGTGAGAAAATAAAAACAAACAGAGAGTCACGCTGGAGCGTGGCTGGAGGCGTGCCAGTGGCCCAAATCGTCCCACGCGACCGCGTCACTGACGCGTCTGCGTCACATGGGAATAATGGCCTCGCACGCGACCGCGTGCCCTGATTTTCGACGTAAAAAGGGTACACAACGAATTATTGTGCGAGAGAGGTGCTGGATTGGTAATGGACACACAATCTCTATCACGCAACTGCGTCGCCGACGCGTCCGCGTCATTCCTTTCTGGAGCCCACTTACGCGATCGCATGCCCCACGCGATCGCGTCACCCAAAATTTGGCAAAATAAGATTTTGAACAGAGAGTTGTGCGAGCGTGAGGCTGCCCTCGCGCCAGTAGCATAACCTGAGTCACGCGTCCGCGTGACCGACGCGACCGCGTCGATTAATTTAAGTGCATGTCGCGCGACCGCATCCCTCACGTGTCCGCGTCGCTTGCGCTGCACAACTTTTCTAACGCAGCCAAATATCTTATCTTCTCTTCCCTATATATAATTTTTTTCTTCCTTTCTTATTTCTTTTCTTCTTTCTTCTTCCTTTTCTTACTTTCTTCTTCTCATCCCTCTTCACTTCTATTTAATTTATTTGCATAGTTTCATTCATTGCATTATTTTCATTGGTGTTAGAAATTTATTTATTTTGCTTGTGGGTTATTCAAAGAATTGTTTGACAATTATATATTATTTTTATAGGGTTTCTTGCATGTTCTAATTAATATTTTCAATAATATATTCACCATGCATGCTAAGTGTTTATGAAAAAGCCCGTATGGCATTGTGCATTATTTTAAATTATTCTCTTCTACTATTCAATGCTTACTTTTCATAAATTTTCTTTACTATTTTATTAATTAAATATAATTGTCAATACAAACGTTATTGTTAGTTTCTCACGACTAACAATACATTAAAGCTTTTGATGCTTGATCTATGCTACTCATGCCCTTGCCGGCATGCTAATAAACATCTTGTATCCAATACTTCCCATGCCTTGCTATATTTCCATTGATGAACTGATCACATGGAATCGCGACCATGTCTTTCATTCACTATTTTCCTTACTTGGCATGATTATCACTCGTACCGCCCTCTTCTTTGTTCTATCTCTTTGACTTCATGTCCCTTTCTTTTCTCCCTTTTTCAGGCTAGCCACCGGGAAGAGTAAAAAGAAAGACTCTACAACAAGCATCGACTGCAGAACCACAACACCCGCCCACATGTACATCTCAGCATGCACCGAGGACGGTGCAATTTTTAAGTGTGGGGAGGTCGATACCGATCTCCACGGGTCAGTTAGTCCTTTCTTAACACCAATTTTTGTTTTTCATTGTTGCATTATAGTTTAATTTTGTGCATATTTTACCACTTGGTTAAAGTAATATTTTCTTTTTCAATAAATTTTTATAGTATTTCACTAATTTGAATAAAACTTTTTGAAAAACTTGTTTGAAGAAATATTATTTTGTTACATAGTTTAGAGCTCGAACACACAAAACCAGTGAGATTTTGAGCTATTTGATTGGTTGTATTTTATCAACCAATATTTTATTTTTGGTGTGTGTTTCTCTCTATAAAATTGTGATCTTTGTCTTGTTTAATTCTATATTTCCATTATTTGATGTATGCATGCACTTATATGATTGAGGCCTTGTTTCACTGAGCTTACATACCCTTATGGTTTTACCTTTTATTATCCTTTGCAAACCCATGTTGAGCCTATTTTACCCCTTGTTCTTTACTTTAGCCCATCACTAACTCTAAGCGGAAAACAATAATGTCCCTAATTTGAATCCTTGATTAGCTTAGACTAGTGAGAATGCTCATGAATTAAGTGTGGGAAAAAGTGGGTTTGGAAACGTTTGGTTTGGGAATTGAGTATGTTAGACTTTGTGTGAAAATATGAAAAATGTTAAGAACATGTTTATACATTCAAAACCTTAATCATATGCATTGAGAAGAATAAAAAAAGCAAGTAATAAAAGGGGACAAAATGCCCCAAAGTAAGTGTTGGTATCATTGCATATGTACTAAACTCAATTTTAGGATGCATGAACATGTGGAAAGCACAGTTAATGGGAAGTTAGATTTTGTATTTTAATTAAATGAATTGTCTTGAGTTAGGTGGAATGTTTATGTTAATTAAGGATTCAAATTTTAGTCCACTTGGCCAAATACAATCCTACCTTGACCCTAACCCCATTACAACCCTTAAAAGACCTCTTGATTTGTGTATTGATGCATTAAATTTTTGTCGATTGTTAGATGAAGAGCAAGCTATAGAAAGCAAGATTAGTAGAGAATTGAGAGAATTGACCCTAGACACTTGAGAGTTAGAGTGATATACACTACCAGTAAAGGTTCAGTGCTTAATTCTATGTTCCCTACTCTCATGAGCCATCTTCTTCTTGCAAGTTACTTATATTGTATTTTGTGATTTGAATTAGTGAAATCCAGTTCATATCTATTCTTGAAGGATTTATTTACTTTTCACCAAGTAGGTAGAATCATTTTAGCATGTAGTTGCATTCACATTCATAGGTTGCATTGCATGAGTCTTGCCTTTCCTTACTCATTTATTTGGTCTCCTTGAGTTTAGCATGAGGACATGCTAATGTTTAAGTGTGGGGAGGTTGATAAACCACTATTTTATGGTTTATAATGTGTTTAATTGTGTGGTTTTATCATGATCCTTACCCACTTATTCATTAATTTAGCATGCATTTATATTTCCTTTCTGAAATTATTACATGATTGAAAACTGCTTCCTAGAGACTTTTAATTATGCATTTTAATTCTCCTTTATTCCATTCGATGTCGTAATCTGTGTGTTAAGTGTTTCAGGCTTTATAGGGCATGAATGAGTTGGAGATTGGAAAGGAAGCTAGCAAAAATAGAAGGAACACGAGAAATTAAGGAGATAACCAGCGAGAAGTGACGCGGCCGTATGGCTTACGCGTTCACGTGAGAGAGGAGAAATCGCAGTGACGCGGCCGCATGGCTCACGCGACCGCGCGGATTGGAAAAACACAAGTGACGCGGAAGCGTGGACGATGCGAACGCATGGCAGGGAAAAACGTGAATGACGCGTCCGCATGGATGACGCAATCGCGTGACGTGCGCGATCTGCAGAATCACAAAAGTCGCTGGCAGAGATTTTGGGCCACATTTCAACCCAGTTTTCGGCCCAGAAACACAAATTAAAGTCAGAGAACTTGTAGAGACTCAGTAGGCTCTTGATAATTCACTTTTCATAGTTTAGATGTAGTTTTTAGAGAGAGGGGTTCTCTCCTCTCTCCTAGGATTTAGGATTAGAATTCCTCTTAAAGGATTTATGATTTATTATTATTTCAACTTATAATTCTTCTGAGCTCCAGGTTTAATATTCCTTTATTTTGACTTCTCTTATTTTTAATTATATATGTTGCCAATTTGGCTTAATGACATTCATGTTATGATTTTCTTAATAAATATTATTTGAGGTATTTTCAGAACTATGATTTGTTTCTCTTATTTATGATATAAATAATTTAGATTTTTCTTCCTTTTGGCTCTGGTTGATTAATTGGTGACTCTTGAGTTATCAAACTCATTGTTGACCAAAAATTGGAATTCTTCAAGAATTAATTCGAGATCCAATAACTCTAACTTTTCCCAAGGAAAGACTGGGACTTGAGGATTCGAATTAATTCATTCACTTGACTTACCTTCATAGTTAGAGGTTAACAAAGTGGGAGAAAAATCCAATTCTCATCACAATTGATAAGGATAACTAGGATAGGACTTCCAGTTCTCATATCTTGCTAAGAGTTTATTTTACAGTCATTTATTTAGTTTACTTGTCATTTATCATATCTGCTCCTCATTCTCAAAACCCACGATTTACAAAACTCATAGCCAATAATAAGAACATACCTCCCTGTAATTCCTTGAGAAGACGACCCGAGGTTTAAATACTTCGGTTATCAATTTATTTAGGGGTTTGTTACTTGTGACAACCAAAACGTTTGTACGAAAGGATTCTTGTTGATTTAGAATCTATACTTACAACGCAATTTTATAAAATTCTTTACTAGAAAAAATCCTAACGACAAAGATCCCTTGTTGAGGCATGGCATAACTGTGAGGCAGATTGCCAGATCTTTGGCAACTGTCACAATTAAGTACAAACACTCGTGAGTCTTTATAGAGAGTAGGCCAGTAGAAGCCACATTGGAGGACTCTTGTGGCTGTTCGCTCACTTCCAAAATGTCCTCCATACTGTGATCCATGGCAGTGCCAGAGGATCTTCTGTGCTTCTTCTGTAGGCACACATCTATGGATTACTCCGTCTGCACATCTCTTGAAGAGATATGGTTCATCCCAAAGATAGTACTTTGCATCTGTGATCAATTTCTTTGTTTGCTGCCTACTGTACTCTTTGGGTATGAATCTTACTACCTTGTAGTTTGCAATGTCTGCAAACCATGGCACTTCCTGGATGGCAAAGAGTTGCTCATCCAAAAAGTTTTCAGAGATCTCAGTAAGAGGGAGGGACGCCCCTTCTACTGGTTCTATTCGGGACAGGTGATCTGCTACTTGGTTCTCTGTCCCTTTCCTGTCTCTTATTTCTATATCAAACTCTTGCAGAAGTAACACCCATCTGATGAGTCTGGGTTTTGAATCCTGATTTGTGAGTAGATATTTAAGAGCAGCATGGTCAGTGTACACAATCACTTTTGATCTTACTAAATAAGATGTAAACTTGTCAATTGCGTAAACCACTGCAAGTAACTCTTTTTCTATGGTTGTGTAGTTCTTCTGTGCGTCATTTAAAACACGACTGGCATAGTAAATGACGTGTAGAAGCTTCTCATGCCTTTGTCCCAACATTGCACCAATGGCATGGTAATTGGCATCACACATCAGTTCAAATGGTAATGTCTAGTCTGGTGCAGAGATGACTGGTGCTGTGACTAGCTTAGCTTTCAGAGTCTCAAACACATATAGAGACTCCTTATCAAAGATAAATGGCGTGTCAGCAGCTAGCAGATTACTCAGAGGTTTGGCAATTTTTAAAAAATCTTTTATAAACCTCCTATAGAATCCTGCATGCCCCAGAAAGCTTCTGATTGCTTTAACATTGGCAGGTGGTGGTAATTTTTCAATTACATCTACCTTAGCTTGATCCACCTCTATTCCCTTGTTCGAAATTTTGTGCCCAAGGACAATTCTTTCAGTCACCATAAAGTGACATTTCTCCCAGTTTAAAACCAGGTTAGTCTCTTGGCACCTCTTTAGAACAAGTGCTAGATGGTCAAGACAGGAGCTGAATGAGTTTCCAAATACTGAAAAATCATCCATGAAGACTTCCAGAAATTTTTCCACCATATCAGAGAAAATAGAGAGCATGCACCTTTGAAAGGTTGCAGGTGCATTGCACAGGCCAAATGGCATTCTTCTGTATGCAAATACTCCGGATGGACATGTGAATGCTGTTTTCTCTTGATCCTAGGGATCTACTGCAATTTGATTATAACCTGAATATCCATCCAGGAAGCAGTAGTATTCATGACCTGCTAGTCTTTCTAGCATCTGGTCTATGAATGGTAAAGGAAAATGATCCTTTCTGGTAGCTGTATTGAGCCTTCTGTAATCAATACATATACGCCACCCTGTAACTGTTCTTGTAGGAACCAGTTCATTTTTTTCATTATGAACCACTGTCATGCCACCCTTTTTAAGGACGACTTGGACAGGGCTTACCCAGGGGCTATCAGAAATGGGATAAATAATCCCAGCCTCTAGTAATTTAGTGACCTTCTTCTGTACCACCTCCTTCATGGCTGGATTCAGCCTCCTCTGTGGTTGAACCACTGGCTTAGCGTCACCCTCCAATAGGATTTTGTGCATGCATCTGGCTGGGCTAATGCCCTTAAGATCACTGATGGACCACCCAAGAGCTGTCTTGTGTGTCCTTAGCACTTGAATTAGTGATTTCTCTTCCTGTGGCTCTAAGGTAGAGCTTATGATTATAGGAAAGGTATCACCTTCTCCCAGAAATGCATATTTCAGGGATGGTGGTAATGGTTTGAGCTCGGGTTTGGGAGGTTTCTCCTCTTCCTGAGGGATTTTCAGAGGTTCTATTATTCTCTCTGGTTTTTCTAGATCATGCTGAACATCTTTAAAGATATCCTCTAGCTCTGATTCAAGACTCTCAGTCATATTGACCTCTTTTACCAGAGAGTCAATGATATCAATGCTCATGCAGTCATTTTGGGTGTCTGGATGCTGCATAGCTTTGACAACATTCAACTTAAACTCGTCCTCATTGACTCTCAGGGTCACTTCTCCTTTTTGGATGTCAATGAGGGTTCGTCTAGTTGCTAGGAAAGGTCTTCCTAGAATGAGAGTTGCACTCTTGTGCTCCTCCATTTCCAGCACCACAAAGTCAGTGGGAAACGCAAATGGCCCAACCTTGACAATCATGTCTTCAATTACGCCTGATGGGTATTTAACGGAGCCATCAGCAAGTTGGAGACATATCCGGGTTGGTTTAACTTCATCAGTCAACCCAAGCTTTTTGATAGTAGCTGCAGGTATTAGGTTAATACTTGTCCCAAGATCACATAGAGCTTGCTTGGTACAAGTACCTTCTAATGTGCATGGTATCATAAAGCTTCCCGGATCTTTAAGCTTCTCAGGTAAGCTTTTCAAAATGACTGCTCTACATTCTTCAGTGAGGTAAACTTTCTCAGTTTCCCTCCAATCCTTCTTATGACTTAAGATCTCTTTCATGAACTTAGCATAAGAGGGTATTTGCTCAAGTGCTTCTACAAACGAAATCTTTATCTCAAGAGTCCTGAGATAGTCTACAAAATGGGCAAATTGCTTATCCTGTTCTGCTTGGCGGAGTTTTTGAGGATAAGGCAGTTTGGCTTTGTATTCCTCAACTTTAGTTGCTGCAGGTTTATTGCCTACAATCGTGGGTTGAGAAGCCTTTTTAGAGGAGTTGCTATCAGCACTTGTATGTGTCTGATCTCCCACTGGCGTTTGAATGCCAGGGGTGGAAGCTAGAGTGGCGTTAGATGCCAACTCCTCACCTGTTTCTGGCGTCTGAACGCCATAACTGTGCTTCCTTTGGGCGTTCAATGCCAATTCTTTGCTTGTTTCTGGCGTTGAACGCTAGGACTAAGCATGGTTTGGGCGTTCAATGCCAGCTTTCCACCCATTTTCTGGCGTTTGAGCGCTAGAATTATTCCTTTCTGGGCTCTTACTGTCCTCAGATGGATTTTGGGTAGTTTGCTCATTTCTTGGCTTCCTGCTACCTTGAAGTGAGGTATTTAATGTTTTTCCACTTCTTAATTGAACTGCTTGGCACTCTTCTGTTATTTGTTTTGATAACTGCTGTTCTGTTTGCTTCAATTGTACTTCCATATTCATATTAGCCATTCTTGTTTCTTGTAGTATCTCCTTGAATTAGGCTAGCTGTTTTGTTAAAAAATCCAGTTGCTGATGGAATTCAGTAACTTGTTCTGTAGGACTGAGTTCAGCAGTTACTGTTTTAGCCTCTTCATTGATGGAAGGTTCACTACTTAGGTACAGATGCTGATTTCTGGCAACTGTATCAATAAGCTCTTGAGCTTCTTCTATTGTCTTTCTCATGTGTATAGATCCACCAGCTAAGTGGTCTAGAGAAATCTGAGCTCTCTCTGTAAGCCCATAATAGAAGATGTCTAACTGCACCCACTCTGAAAACATTTCAGAGGGACATTTTCTTAGCATCTCTCTGTATCTCTCCCAGGCATCATAAACGGATTCATTATCTCCTTGTTTAAAGCCTTGGATGCTCAGCCTTAGCCGTGTCATCCGTTTTGGAGGGAAGTATTAATTCAGGAATTTTTCTGACAGCTATTTCCATGTCTTTATGCTAGCTTTAGGTTGGTTATTTAACCATCTTTTAGCTTGGTCTTCTATAGCAAATGGAAACAGTAATAATCTGTAGACATCCTGATCTACTTCTTTATCATGTATTGTGTCAGCAATTTGTAAAAATTGTGCCAGAAACTCTGTAGGTTCTTCCTGTGGAAGACCAGAATACTGGCAACTTTACTGCACCATGATAATGAGCTGAGGATTCAACTCAAAACTACTAACTCCAATGGAGGGTATACATATACTACTCCCATATGAAGCAGTAGTGGGGTTAGCATATGACCCCAGAGTCCTTCTGGACTGTTCATTTCCACTTAAGTTCATGATGGAGAAAGGGGAGATGATGTGAATTTATTTTATTTATTTTATTATATATAAAAATTTCGAAATAATAATAACAAAATAAAATAAAATAAAGACGACAATAAAAATAAAAATAAATAAAAATAAAAATAAAATAAAAAAGAATTTAAACATATTTTATGAAGATTTTCGAAAAAGTGAGGAGAGAAAAAGTGGTTAGGACATTTTCGAAAAAGATATAATTTTTTTAAAAAAACAATCTTAAAAGGATAAGATTTGAAAGATTTTGAAATTGAAATCTGAATTTTTATAAAAAAAATTTCGAAAATATGGCTTAAAAATAGTTAGAAAAGATATTTTTTGAATTTTGAATTTTATGATGAAAGAGAAAAAACACAGAAAAGACACAAGACTTAAAATTTTTAGATTTAATGCTCCTTGTTTTCGAAAATTTTGGAGGGAAAACATCAAGGAACACCAAACTTAAAAATTTTAAGATCAAAACACAAGGAAGACTCAAGAACAACAAGAACAAAAGATAGAACACCAACCTTAAAATTTTTAGGAAATCACAATAAATTCTTGAAATTTAAAGAAAATTAACAAGAGAACACCAAACTTAAAGTTTGGCACAAGATTCAATCAAAGAAAAAATATTCTTGAAAAAGATTTTAAAAAGAAGGTACCCAATTATCAAGAACATAAACCAACGCTCTAGCCAATTGAGCTATAAATGTAACGTGTTTTAAAGAGGTATTTTTTAATAAATTTTTTTTAAACTAATATTTTGAAATTCCACAAGGAAAACACGAAAAATACACAAAATAGGAAAAACCAAAGATCAAACAAGAAAAATTGAGAAGAACAATTTGAAGATCATGGAAAAATAAAGAACATGCAATTCGAAAATTGAAAGATAAAAAAAAAAGAGCATGTAATTGACACCAAACTTAAAACATGATACTAAATTCACAGAAAAAAACTAAAAATTAATAAAGAAAAATAATATTTTTGAAAAATTTTTTTTAGAAGGGATAATAAAAGATGCAATTCTAGTAAAAAAAGATAAATTTTTCTTAATCTAAGCAACAAGATTCACCGTCAGTTGTTCAAACTCAAACAATCCCCGGCAACGGCGCCAAAAACTTGGTGCACAAAATTGTGTATGCCAATATTAATGGACTATTTGTCACAGCTTCTTACAACTAACCAGCAAGTGTACTGGGTCGTCTAAGTAATACCTTACGTGAGTAAGGGTCGAATCCCACGGAGATTGTTGGCTTGAAGCAAGCTATAGTTATCTTATTATTCTTAGTCGGGATATAATATCAATAATAATTTATAGTTTCAATTGTAAAAGTAAAAGAGCATGAAATAAATACTTATTATGCAGTAATGGAGAATATGTTGGAGTTTTAGACATGCTTTGTCCTCTGAATTTCAGCTTTTCTCTTGTCCTCGTCTTCACACATGCAAGGCTCCTTCCATGGCAAGCTGTATGTAGGGTGTCACCGTTGTCAATGGCTACTTCCCATCCTCTCAGTGAAAATGGTCCAAATGCTCTGTCACAGCACGACTAATCATCTGTTGGTTCTCGATCATGTTGGAATAGAATCCATTGATTCTTTTGCATTTGTCATCACGCCCAACAATCGCAAGTTTGAAGCTCGTCACAGCCATTCAATCCTTGAATCCTACTCGGAATACCACAGACAAGGTCTAGACTTTCCGGATCATCAAGAGTGGCCACCAAAATGTTCTAGCTTATACCACAAAGACTCTGATTAAGGAATCTAAGAGATACTCATTCAATCTAATGTAGAACGGATGTGGTTGTCAGGTACACGTTCATGGATTGAGGAAGGTGATGAGTGTCACGGATCATCACCTTCTTCATAGTGAAACGCGAATGAACATTTTAGATAGGAAAACGTGTTTGAATGGAAAACAGAAATAGTTGCATTAATTCATCGAGACGCTACAGAGCTCCTCACCCCCAACAATGGAGTTTAGAGACTCATGCCGTCAAAGAGTATAAAATTCAGATCTAAAAATGTCATGAGATACAAAATAAATCTCTAAATGTTGTTTAAATACTAAACTAGTAACCTAGGTTTATAGAAAATGAGTAAGCTAAGATGGATAGTGCAGAAATCCACTTCTGAGGCCCACTTGGTGTGTGTTGGGGTTGAGACTTAAGCTTCTCACGTGCCTAGGCTGTTTCTGGAGTTGAACGCCAGGTTGTAACATGGAACTGGCGTTGAACGCCAGTTTATGTTGTCTATCTTCGCGCAAAGTATGGATTATTATATATTGGTGAAAAGCCCTGTATGTGTACTTTCCAACCCAGTTGAGAGCGTGCCAATTGGACTCCTGTAGCTCCAAAAAATCCATTCCAAATGCAGAGAGGTCAGAATCCAATAGCATCAGCAGTCCTTTTTCAGCCTAAATTAGATTTTTGCTCAGCTCCCTCAATATCAGCCAGAAAATACCTGAAATTACAGAAAAATACACAAACTCATAGTAAAGTCCAGAAATATGAATTTTGCCTAAAAATTAATAAAATTATACTAAAAACTAACTAAAACATACTAAAATCTACATGAAATTACCCCCAAAAAGCGTATAAAATATCCGCTCATCACCTGTCTCCCTGCTGAAACTTTTTTGGGTGTCACTTTCTTATATGGCTGGCAAAATGATGAACTTGTGAATAATATTGTGCTATTCAAGGTGGGTAACTATGTATTCATCAAACTGCAGCCATACCAGTAGCAATCAGTGGCATGATGCAAGAGTCAGAAGCTGAGAATGAGATATTTTGGTCTTTTTTCCTATTGTCACTAGAATCGGGAAGGTGGCTTATCTTCTGCATTTAGTGTAAATTAATTTGATTACATACCTCAATTGTTCAATGCTTAAAGTGTGATTGAGTTTCATTTCTACCTTACAATCACGGCACTAGTAATAACATATTAAGCCACGTTATTGCGTATCATTTATATCCATCATATTATTGTACATTTGTTCAATGAGTAAACAACGTATAGTATTAAAAAAATATGTAAAAAATATTTTTTTTTCTTTGGGGAAGGGGAGTCTACACTGCCTTGCTTAATTTTATTTGACTTTAGCACAAGTATTACATCACTTTTGGCCAACCTCACCAGATGTTATTGATGCCTTGCCGTCACAGAATTACCAATAGCCTCCCGCATCAAAGCTCGCTTTGACCTTCTCCTTGTCATAACTTTTTAGGGTGCCACTTTCTTATATGGCTTCCAAAATATTGAACTTGTGAATAATGTTGTGCTATTCAAGGTGGGTAACTATGTATTCGTCAAACTACAGGTATACCAGCAGCAATCTATGTCATGGCGCAAGAGTTAGAAGCTGGAAATGAGATATTTTAGTCATTTTTCCTATTGTCACTAGAATCGGAAA
The DNA here is from genome assembly GCF_003086295.3 of Arachis hypogaea. NCBI lineage: Eukaryota > Viridiplantae > Streptophyta > Magnoliopsida > Fabales > Fabaceae > Arachis > Arachis hypogaea. The sequence continues at coordinate 61,824,199 of NC_092045.1, forward strand.
GGTGGTTTATGTACTACATTTAGTGAAAGTTAATTTGATTACATACCTAAATTGTTCAATGCTAAAAGTGTGACTAAGTTTCTACTCTACCTTATACTCATGGCACTAGTAACAACATATCAAGCCACATTGTTGTCTATCATTTATACCCATCATATCATGGTATATTAGTTCAATGAGTAAACATCGTACAGTATTGAAAAAAATAAGTAAAAAATACTTTTTCCTTTAGGGAAGGAGAGTGTTCACCGCCTGGCTTCATTTGATTTGAATTCACCACAGGTATTGCATCACTTTTCAGCCAACCTCACCAGATGTTATTGATGCTTTGCTGCCACAGCATTATCAATAGCCTCCCGCATCAATGTCCACTTTGCGTGTCTCCCTGTTGAAACTTTTTCGGGTATCACATTCTTATATGGCTGGCAAAATGATGAACTTGCAAATAATGTTGTGCTATTCAAGTTGGGTAACTATGTATTCGTAAAACTGTAGCCATACCAGTAGCAATAAGTGGCATAGCGCAAGAGTCAGAAGCTGGGAATGAGATATTTTGGTCTTTTTTTCTTATTGTCACTAGAATCGGGAAGGTGCCTTATCTACTGCATTTAGTGTAAATTAACTTGATACCATACCTAAATTGTTCAATGCTTAAAGTGTGACTGAGTTCCATCTCTACCTTACACTCGCAACACTAGTAACAACATATTAAGCCACATTATTGTGTATCATTTATTCCCATCATATTATTGTACATTTATTCAATGAGTAAACATCGTACAGTTTTAAAAAAAATGTAAGAAATATTTTTTTCTTCAGGGAAGGAGAGTATTCACCGCGTGGCACAATTTTATTTGACTTTAGCAAAAGTATTACATCACTTTCTGCCAACCTCACCAGATGTTATTGATGCTTTGCCGCCACAGTATTATCAACAGCCTTCCAAATGAATGCTCGCTTTTTTCATCTCCCTGTTATAACTTTTTCGAGTGCAACTTTCTTATATGTCTTCCAAAATATTGGACTTGTGAATAATATTGTACTATTCAAGGTGGGTAACTATGTATTCGTCAAACTGCAGGTATACCAGCAGCAATCTGTGTCATGGCGCAAGAGTTAGAAGCTGGAAAAGAGATATTTTAGTCTTTTTTTCTGTTGTCACTATTATCGGAAAGGTGGCTTATCTACTACATTTAGTTAAAGTTAATTTGATTACATACCTAAATTGTTCAATGCTAAAAGTGTGACTAAGTCTCTACTCTACCTTATACTCATGGCACTAGTAACAACATATCAAGCCACATTATTGTCAATCATTTATACCCATCATATTATGGTACATTAGTTCAATGAGTAAACATCGTACAGTATTGCAAAAATATGTTAAAATTATTTTTTCCCTTAGGGAAGGAGAATGTTCACCGCCTGGCTTCATTTCATTTGAATTCACGACAGGTATTGCATCGCTTTCCAACCAACCCCACCAGATGTTATTGATGCTTTGCTGCCACAGCATTATCAACAACCTCCCGCATCAAGGTCCACTTTGCCTATCTCCCTGTTAAAACTTTTTCAGCTGCCACTTTCTTATATGGCTGGCAAAATGATGAACTTGGAATAATGTTGTGCCATTTAAGTTGGGTAACTATGTATTCGTCAAACTACAGCCATACCAATAGCAATAAGTGGTATGGCGCAAGAGTCAGAAGCTAGAGAATGAGATATTTTGGTCTTTTTTTCTGTTGTCACTATATTCGGGAAGGTGGCTTCTCTACTGAATTTAGTGTAAATTAATTTGATTACATACCTAAATTGGTCAATGCTTAAATTGTGACTGAGTTCCATCTTTACCTTACACTCATGGCACTAGTAACAACATACCAAGCCACATTATTTTGTATCATTTATACCCATCATATTGTTGTACATTTGTTCAATGAGTAAGCCACGTACAGTATTAAAAGTAAATATGTAAAAAATAATTTTTTTTCTTCAGGGAAGGGGAGTATTCACCGCCAGACTTAATTTTATTTGACTTTAGCACAAGTATTACATCACTTTTTGCCAACCTCACCAGATGTTATTGATGTTTTACCTCCACAGTATTATCAACAGCCTCCTGCATCAATGCCCACATTGTCCTTCTCCCCGTTATAACTCTTTCGGGTGTCACTTTCTTATATGGCTTTCAAAATAATGAACTTGTTTATAATGTTGTGCTATTCAAGGTGGGTAACTATGTATTCATCAAACTGCAGGTATACCAGCAGCAATCTTTGTCATGGCGCAAGATTTAGAAGCTGGAAATGAGATATTTTAGTCTTTTTTCCAATTGTCACTAGAATCGGAAAGGTGGCTTATCTACTATATTTAGTGAAAGTTAATTTGATTACATACCTAAATTGTTCAATGCTAAAATTGTGAATATGTTTCTACTCTACCTTATACTCATGGCACTAGTAACAACATATCAAGCCACAGTATTGTCTATCATTTATAGTCATCATATTATGGTACATTAGTTCGATGAGTAAACATCGTATAGTATTGAAAAAATAAATAAAAAAATATTTTTTCCCTTAGTGAATGAGAGTGTTCACCGCCTGACTTCATTTCATTTGAATTCACCACAGGTATTGCATCACTTTCTAGCCAACCTCACCAGATGTTATTGATGCTTTGCTGCCACAGCATTATCAACAGCCTCCCACATCAATGTCCACTTTGCCTGTCTCTCTGTTGAAACTTTTTCAGGTGCCACATTCTTATATAGCTGGTAAAATGATGAACTTGCGAATAATGTTGTGCTATTCAAGGTGGGTATCTATGTATTCGTCAAACTGTAGCCATACCAGTAGCAATAAGTGGCATGGCGCAAGAGTCAGAAGCTGGGAATGAGATATTTTGGTCTTTTTTTCTATTGTCACTAGAATTGGGATGGTGGCTTATCTACTGCATTTAGTGTAAATTAATTTGATTACATACCTAAATTGTTCAATGCTTAAAGTGTGACTGAGTTCCATCTCTACCTTATACTCATGGCACTAGTAACAGCATATTAGGCCACATTATTGTGTATCATTTATACCCATCATATTATTGTACATTTGTTCAATGAGTATACATGGGACAGTATTAAAAAAATATGTAAAAAATACACATTCAGGTACACTTGAAAAGTGTAGCCAAAAGTGAAAAAAATGATGCCTTAGGCTACGGCTACGCTTTCTGGGCTACGGCTATGCTTTTTGGGGTGATTCCTGTTCGACCGTTGCCTATTCTCAAAGGCTACACTTTGCAACATCAAGGGCTATGCTTTTCGCATTTGGGAATATGGTGCGCTTTTCAAGTGATACTATTCAGAACCAAAGGCTACACTTTTCAGCTTCTATTTTTGCTAGAATAGGCTACGCTTTTTAACGCTACTGCATCACATATAAAGTGTAGCCATATTGTATACTATGGCTACCATTTATAAGTGTAGCCTTAGGTCCTTGACGTCGGGTTTTTTGCCAGTAAAGAATAGGGGTGGCAAAGCGGGCTGGCCCGCGCCCAACCCGCCCCGTCCCGCCAAATAAACGGGGCGGACCGGCCCGCCCCACCAACTAAAATGGGTTTAAAATGCTAGCCCGCCCCGCTTTATGGCGGATTGGCGGGCTAGCCCGCTTAACTCTTTTTTCTTTTTTTTTTGAAAAATAAAATTCATTAAAATTAACCAAAAAATAATAATTAAAAAATAAAATACAAATAAAAAATAGTCAAATTTTAATATAATTTGTTTACTATTTTTTTTAATTTTTAATTTCAATAAAATTGTTCAAAATAATATTTGTCAATAAAATCATCTTTATTTTAAAAAATAAGTCACATAATTTGAACATATATACAAAATTGTAAAATAAAATAAATAAAGTTAATAACTAAAAGAAGAATAAAAACAAAAATGAAAAAAAAAAGTGTTTAAAAATTCTATAATTATTAATTTTATAATAGTAACCACTATTTTATTTAATAAAAAAAAGAAAAATATAAAGCTTCGGCCCGACGGACCGGCCCGTCCCGCCCCGCCAAAACCCACCAAATTGGCGGTGCGGGTTTGGCGGATTTTCTTAATTTGGCGGGTTCGAAATCATAGCCCGACCCGCCTTTTTAGCGAATTTTGCGAATCGCCCGGCGGACTTAACCCGTTTTGCCACCCCTAGTAAAGAATGTCATAAAAATAGTCGTGTTGTAGATATAGTCTCTAAACCGACAAAAATCCCTTCGTACAAACGTTTTGGTTGTCACAAGTAACAAACCCCTAAATAAATTGATAACCGAAGTATTCAAACCTCGGGTCATCTTCTCAAGGAAAAACAGGGAGGTATGTTCTTATTATTGGTTATGGAGATTGTAAATTTGGGGTTTTGAGAAATTTGGAGTTTGGGCAATGTGCACAGGTATATTTAAATGACAAGTAAAATAAATTAACAATAATAAAATCTCTTGGCAAGGTATGAAGACTGGAGGTCCTATCCTTATCAATTGTGATGAAATTGGGATTTTAATCTCACTTTGTTAACCTCTAACTATGAAGGTAAATCAAGTGGATTAATTAGCTTAGTCCTCAGGTTCTAGTCAATTCCAATGGAAGGTCTAGAGTTATTGGAGCAACTCCCAATTTTAACCACTCCTTTATTTGACAGCTCAAGCGTTACCAATTACTTAACCACAGCCAAAAAGAAAAAAGTAAATTTACTGAATAAAAAATGTCTTTAGATGGGAAGCAGTAATCATGTAAATAAAAGAAAGCAATCATGAATGGAAATACCTCAAATGACATTAATTAAGAAAATTATGTGTAACATGAAAGAGTTCATAAATTAAATAAAAATAAAGAACCTGGGATTGAGAGTCACTCCTAAAACTAAGAGAAATCCTAAATCCTAAGAGAGAGAGAGGAGAGAACCCCTCTCAAAACTAATCTAAATCATGAGAAGTGAATTATGAGTGCATGATTATGAATGGATGCATTCCCCACTTTATAGCCTCTAATATGTGTCCTCTGGGCCGAAAACTGGGTCAGAAACAGTCCAGAAATCACTTCCAGCGCTTTCTGGTCCGTACAGGTCACGGACAAGTGACGCGGCCGCATGGCTCACGCGGCCGCGCGGGTTGTGTTCCTGCCAAGTCACGCGTCCGCGTGACCCACGCGTTCGTGTCGCCTGGTGTCGGGGCAGCTATAACAAATTATATATCAAATCGGAGCCCCGGATGTTAGCTTTCCAACGCAACTAGAACCGTGTCGTTTGAACCTCTGTAGCTAAAGTTATTGCCGTTTGAGTGCGAAGAGGTCAGGCTGGACAGCTTAGCAGTTTCTCCAACGTCTTGTATTCCTTCCACTTTTGCATGCTTTCTTCCCATCCTCTGAGCCATTCATGCCCTATAATCTCTGAAAACACTTAACACACATATCAAGGCATCTAATGGTAATAAGAGAGGATTAATAATAAGCAAATATAAGATCAAAGAAGCATGTTTTCAATCAAAACACATAATTAAGAAGGAAATATAAAACCATGCAAATAGTATGAATAAGTGGGTAAAGAGTTGATAAAAACCACTCAATTGAGCACAGATAAACCATGAAATAGTGGTTGATCAACCTCCCCACACTTAAACATTAGCATGTCCTCATGCTAAGCTCAGAGAAGCTATAAAGGAATGAAGAGGAATGATAGAATGTATGAGATGCAACCTATGAATGCAACTAAATGCAGAATGTTTCTACCTACTTAGTAAAAAATAAACAAGTTCTTCAAGACAAAGATGAACTGGATTTCACTAATTCAAATCATAAAAATGAAGCACAAATAGACTTGTAAGAAGAAAATAGCTTATGAAAGTAGGGAACAAGGAATTGAGCATCGAACCCTTACTGGTAGTGTATACACTCTAATCACTCAGTGTTTAAGGTTCGATCTCTCAATTCTCTACTAACCTTGCTTTCTAAGGCTTGCTCTTCATCTAACAATCAACATAAATTAATGCACAAATACACATATCAAGAGGTCTTTTAAAGGTTGTAATGGGGTTAGAGTCAAGGTTGGATTATATTTGGCCAAGTGGACTAAAATCTGAATCCTTAATTAACTTAAACTTTCCCACCTAACTTAAACAATCCATGTAATCATAATACAACATCTAACCATCCATTAACCATGTTTTCCACATATTCATGCATTCTAATTTCAAGTATAACTCATATACATTGCTTTCACCGCTTACTTTGGGGCATTTTGTCCCCTTTCACTTATTTTGCTCTTTTATATATATATATATATATATATATATATATATATATATATATATATATATATATATATATTCTTTTATTTTTCTCAATGCATATGATTGAAGTATTGAATGCATGAACATATTCTCAATATTCTTTCACATTTTCAGAAAATTCTAACATACTCAATTCTCAAACCAATTGTTTCCAAACCCACTTTCCCACACTTAATTTATGAGCACTCTCACTAGTCTAAGTAACTAAGATTCAAATTAAGGACATTATTGTTTTCCGCTTAGAGTTAATGATGTCTAAAGTAAAGAATAAAGAAAATAAACATGGGCAAGGATAAAAATAACCATATATTATAGAAAGTAGAGAGAAAAATACTCACTAAAACAAATTTTGGTTGATAGAATGCAACCAATTCTAATAGGCTCAAAATCTCACAGGTTTTGTGTGTTCGAACTCTAGACATGTTTCCAAAAAATATTCTTTCTTACAAGTTTTTTCAAAAAATTTTATTTCAAATTAGTTGAATACTATAAAAATTTCTTGAAAAAGAAAATATTACTTCAACCAAGTTAGTAACTAAATGCACAAAATTCACATAAATATGCAACAACAATGAACTAAAAAATAAATAAACATTGGTGTTGAAATAGGAAATAACTAACCCCTGGAGATCAGGTATTCGACCTCCCCACTTAAAGATTGCACCGTCCTCGGTGCCATGCTGAGATGTGCAGTGGGACAGGTTGTTCCAACTGATGCCTTTCTTCAATGATGTGCAGATGGACTTGTTTTCTCCCCATGTAAACGTTCCACTTTTCTTCCGGGTTGGCCATCCGAAGAAAATAGGG